>NC_053160.1:185179340-185505840 GCF_016835505.1 Polypterus senegalus
CAAGGATAGGTGTGTCAAGCTTGTGGCATCATTTTTAAAAAGACTTGAGGCTGGAATTGCTGCCAAAGGTGCATCGACAAAGTATTGAGCAAAGGCTGTGAATACTTATGTACATGGGATTTTTCAGATTTTTTATTTTTAATAAATTTGCAAAAACCTCAGGTAAACTTTTTTCACGTTGCCATTATGGGGTGTTGTGTGCAGATTTCTGAGGAAAAAAATGAATTTAATCTATTTTGGAATAAGGCTGTTACATAAGAAAATGTGGAAAAAGTGATGTGCTGTGAATGCTTTCCGGGTGCACTGTGCGTGTGTATATATCCACAAACTTATTTAGAAATTTGTTTTTTTTCCCTCTCTAAACCAAATATTTAACAGAACATATAGTTAGCAATGCAGGCTGGTAGGATGAAATTTTGGTTGTAATGTGGTTTGGAGTCTTTTTTGCTGTATTTTGCTGTTGTACAGTATCACAATAGTTGGGATTTGCTGGTTTTACACACTGAATAAAACTTGCTTGAAAAACTGATGCATTAAAACATTGGTCCTTAAACTTTTTTTTTTGGTCTCGTTTTATGGACATTTGAATGTATATTACATAACTGTCTTATTCTTGGCCAATAATAATTCGATAACAAAAACAAAAAAAATCAAATGCTTTCATTAAAATTACAATGCAGTGTAATCAGTCCAGATTTATTGCTAGTCTTGCAAAGCACTTTGGATCCTTTCTATTCTTTTCACTACACTTCAGCTCAGCGTGAATCTTGAAATGACAAAACCGATTGCATTAACGAAACGTAGATGCCATTTTGAAAAAAATAGTCATACCGTTTAAGCCAGCATCTCTCTGGTTTTACAAGCCATGATAGAACATAAATGCTGAAGAAACAGAACCACAGAAGCAAAAGCTGGATAATAAGCAGAATGTAACTTGGCAAAGTGCGGGGTTTGTCATAAGTCCACCTAAGATACCCACAGCTAGCAGAGAAGCGAGCAAGAAACGCAATGATGATGATAGAACTTTAATTGTCCCCATCAGGGAATTTGGTTTTCTATGAAGCTCTTAAAATAAATGAATGCATACATAGATAAATATATATATATACACACACATATTCTGGTATGAACACACAGTACAATGGCTAAAATGAAAGAACATTTAAAAAAGAAACACATCCTTGCACAAGAAAATCGTACCAAGAATCTGTGATAAAATTATTTACAGATTACTTTTCTTGTCACTGAAGTTCAGAAGGCACATTTTGTTAAATCAAATCCTTTGCTCCTTCAAAGTGGAAACATTAAGTAAGTTTTAAGGATTTTTTTCACTATGGGATCCAAATACTCATAAGCTCCATTATAAAACGCAAGAGTTATTTTTTAAAATGTATAAAATACACATCACTTTGAAATGCAATTTCATTGGTCGCAGTAACGTATACCATGATTGTTGTGGAGGAATATGTGCTCAATTTGTGTATATTTATTCAGGATTTACATTCTGCTCTGTTAACTTTAAATCCTAAAACTACAAAAATATATGTTGTTGTTGTTTAACAATAAGTAATGAACTGGGTTTTATATGTTAAATAGTTTCACACTAGTTATTTTATTTAAGTTTTATCCAAATCTGTATTTGTATAGGTAAAATATTTCCTTATCACATCCCACCCACCACCGCAGAAAGAGCAAAATGCTCTCCCAGCTCAAGCCTTGTTTCTCTGGGTGTGAGGTACCTGGAGTTGTATTGGGTAAATAATATATCGTTATTTGGAACACATGCATTTCATGTGTGTTCCACGTCTACAAAGATCTGTGTAGGATGACAGGAAATGCAAGAAATGTTGAACACATACCTAAAAGACCAACTTTTTTCATATTTTAGTATTAACAACAACATTTTGACATGAAGTGTATAATATGTGAAGTCCAAATCTCAAATCAGCACTTTAACAAAAGGTACAAATATAACAGAACAAGTGCGCTTATCGACACATTTACAAGACAAAAGACGCTGATGGAGAGGTGCGAGCGGATTTAAGGTGGGCTGGGATTATGAGTTTTTTCGTAGGGTTTGGTGATTCTAGTGTTAAATATAAGTTGTTTTTCAGTTTATCCTTTTAATCATTGTATTTATCTGCTGAACACATACATACAGAGCTGCTATATAACAGAACTTTGTGTTTTTCCAGTGCCACCAAAGTGACCTTGATTGGATCCGTGCTTTTCACTTTTCAGCAACGAGGAAGCCTCCCACTTGCCAAGCATCATTTCATGTTGATTTATTCTGTGTGTCTCGTTGTTTTAAAGGTAAATGTGTTTATTGTTTGCTTGCCTTTTATCCTTTGAAAGGGGATGTAATAAGGGTCAGAATGTATTCAAACCCTTTCACTGTTTTACTCATTTTGTTATGTTACAGCCATGTACTAAAATCATTTAAATGAATGTTTTCCTCTCATCTAGTATCACTCAGTACCCCAGAATATGTGGAAGAATAATTTTAAGGTAGCATAGCATTCATCTTAAAGAAACAGTATGAAGGGTCAATAATGTCGGAAACGAAATAAAGATCAACAAAGTGTACACTGAAATATAAGATTTGGTTTTGGAAAAATGCTGAGATGGTGAATTAAATAAAGAATGTACCAGAAGAAATGCTGATATAACATACAAAATTTACTGAAGGATGACTAAGAAATCAGCAGATTTACTATAAGCAACAAGAATGGACCATTGTTATATGCACAGAAATTTCAAGGGTGGGGGCTCATCTCAAAAGGTATAAGAAGAACCAGAATATAATAGACTTTTATTTTATATACTATCCTATGAAGTCATTAGACGGATTGAGAGAGCAATGAGGGGTCATGAGGTCTCTGGAAAAGGGGTGTGTGACGCTCCCAATATCTCAGCAAAAGGACGAAGGTCCAGGTCTTTAGCGTCCTGGTGCTTCCTGTCTTGATATATGGTTGCGAGACATGGACGCTATCCAGTGACCTGAGACGAAGACTGGACTCCTTCAGTACTGTGTCTCCTTGGAGCATCCTTGGGTACTTTGTGTTGCTCATGGAGACCCGAATGAGGCACAATACCTGCATTGTGAGGGAATGTTAGTTAAGACACTACGCTACGGCCATGTGGCGCGTTTCCCCAAGAGTGATCCGGCTCGTAAGATCATCATTGTTGGGGACCCAAGTGGCTAGACCAGACCAAGGGGTCGCCTACGTAACACCTGGCTGGGGCAGATAGAGGGTCATTTCCAGAGTATAAGAAGAACCAGAATATAATAGACTTTTATTTTATATACTAGGGGGCTCCGCTCGCCCACCCCCAGGTTTGATTTACCAGATATACAATGTAAAGAGTGTATTTTCTTGGGAACTGTTACATATGCATTATTTTCACTTTTTCTTTAAAAGTTTTCTAAAAACAATACTTGTCCTTAATTTCCGGCCCCGGGCGTGGTTAAATCTCTTTAACGCAGGACGTATAATGCTGCTCACGTTGTGAACAGGGGGCGGCTGAACGCATGCTAAGGATAAGTGGTTGGATCATCTGCTGGCTTGCTACCTCTGCTGCTGGCGCACTGCGTGTTCTGCTTGTCGTGCTGCGCGTCGATCATTTCAAAGCCTGTAGTGTCTCTGCCGCTCAGCGTTTTTGGTTGGGTTTCCTGAACGCATGCTAAGGAGGAGCGGTCAGATCATCAGCTGCTGCTGGCGAACTGCATGTTCTGCTTGTCGCTTGTCATTGTTTTAAGAGCTAGGAGCATATGAAGTGTGTCTGCCACAAGCATTCCAACAACTGCTAGGTTAGATGTCCGTGAATTTGATTTAAATGTCGTCACACGTGAAGTGTCTCTCGCGGGAGACGTCAGATTGTCTTCCGAGAAGATCACGTCTCGTCTCCCTAGTCTCCCTCCCAAGATTTTTTTTTTTATTATAGAGAGAAATCATTTGGGTGTAAACCAACGAACCAACCAGAGTAAAAGGTATGCATTGATTGACACTGTACGTAAATTCATTAGTTTATAAAATGAACCTCTATCCTTTCTCTGACCTCTCTGACCAGGCTGTAACGGACTGCTTTTAAAGAATGCTCCCACCAAGGCATTTAATTTAAAAGATACAATGAACAGCTTTTCTCCTGCCTGATTACTAAATTGTCCTGTTAGAGGATGTTTTATTTTTTTAATAAGATGTTAAATTTTGACCACAAATGACCAAGCGAAATGAAGATTTTGGAAATTTTTTTCAAATTTATAACAAAATTCAAAAAATATTTTCTCCTTGACATTCTGGGGTATTGTTGATTTAGATTGATAAAGGGAAGGTTTGGGGTTGGGAGGTTGAGGTGCAACATAACAAAATGTGGAATAAGTGAAAGAGTTTGAAAACTTTGAAGGTGCTGTATATACACATTTCTATGCATACACTGGAGGGTCAAAAGTTCTGGGCCCAATCTATTAAAAGAAACACCGGTAAAGTAATTCCCTTGAACGCTAATACATTTGTTACTACAGTCACAAAACATTTTTCTTGTATGCACACTGTGACTTAAGCGTTGACGTACAGCTGTTCTTTTGTCAGATTGTGTATTTTTGCCTTTGTTTCATTTTTGATATGCGTCATGTCCTGTATTTGAACTAAAGAATGGAAAGAAAATGTGCAGTTTCATTTACCTGTCAGTCAGTCATTGACTAACTAGCTTAGTCCTGAACAGGGTTTGTGGTGGGGTGATGGACCCTGTCCCAGCGAGCACAGGGGGTAAGGCAGTAGCAAACCCTTGAAAGGAAGACCAATCCATCCCAGAGCAAACACACACACAGACACCCCATCCACACACTAAGGCCAATTTAGTAACACGAGTCCACCTGACCTAACCTTTGTACTGTGGAGGAAACTGGAGGACTACCTGACTAATAAAAATCCAGAAATATATACTTGATTTTGTCCCCGATTGGAACAGGAAGCAGCGTCATCAGGTTCAGGCAGAATTTCCCGTGTTTGATCTGGCGAGTGTTCTGATAAAAACCAAGATCCAGGCCTCTAATGACCTCTTAGGCACGGCCATCAGCAGTGTCTCTGTATGTGGAGAGAGTGTCGACTTCGCCATCATAGAAGTTTACTTACCTCGGCAGTGACATTCATGTGTCTGGTGACACTACCTACGTAGTCAGTAGACGGATTGAGAGAGCATGGAGGGGTCATAAGGTCACTGGAAAGGGGTGTGTTCTGCTCCTACTCTGTTCAATGCTTGTATGGACTGGGTGGTGGGCAGGGTCATGGGGTCCAGCGGCCATTGGGCATGTGATGGTGAAGAGAGAGTCACTGATATTGACTTTACTGACGATGCTGTGATCTTCGCAAAGTCATAGGGGGCTCTGATTGGGGGTCTTGAGAGACTGAGTGAGGACTCTGAGTTTCTGGGCTTGCGAGTGTCCTGATAAAAACCAAAGAGTCAGGCCTTTAATGACTTCTTGGGCACGGCCATCAGCAGTCTGTCTGTCTGTGAAGAGAGTGTTGACCTCGTTGAGAAGTTTACTTACTTTGACAGTGACATTCATGTCTCTAGTGACTCTTCCTATGAAGTCAGTAGATGGATTGAGAGAGCAATGAGGGGTCATGAGGTCACTGGAAAGGGGTGTGTTCTGCTCCTACTCTGTTCAATGCGTGTATGGACTGGGTGGTGGGCAAGGTCGTGGGGTCCAGCGGCCATTGGGCATGTGATGGTGAAGAGAGAGTCACTGATCTTGACTTTACTGACGATGCTGTGATACAATACAGTTTATTTTTGTATAGCCCAAAATCACACAGGAAGTGCCACAATGGGCTTTAACAGGCCCTGCCTTTTGACAGCCCCCCAGCCTTGACTCTCTGAGAAGACAAGGAAAAACTCCCAATAAAAACCTTGTAGGGAAAAATGGAAGAACCCTCGGGAAAGGCAGTTCAAAGAGAGACCCCTTTCCAGGTAGGTTGGGCGTGCAGTGGGTGTTGAAAGTAGGGGGTCAATACAATACAATATACAGAACAGAACAATTCCTTAAGACAGCATAATAATACAAATTTTAGAAGTACGGTTTAACAGTAGATGATATGACATAATTCGTGATCTTCCCAAAGTCATAGGGGGCTCTGATTGGGGGTTTTGAGAGACTGAGTGAGGACTCTGAGTGTCTGGGCTTGCGAGTGTCCTGATAAAAACCAAAGAGTCAGGCCTTTAATGACTTCTTGGGCACGGCCATCAGCAGTGTGTCTGTCTGTGAAGAGAGTGTTGACCTCGTTGAGAAGTTTACTTACCTTGACAGTGACATTCACGTCTCTAGTGACTCTTCCTATGAAGTCAGTAGACGGATTGAGACAGCAATGAGGGGTCATGAGGTCTCTGGAAAGGGGTGTGTGACGCTCCCAATATCTCAGCAAAAGGACAAAGGTCCAAGTCTTTAGTGTCCTGGTGCTTCCTGTCTTGATATATGGTTGCGAGACATGGACGCTATCCAGTAGTGACCTGAGACGAAGACTGGACTCCTTCAGTACTGTGTCTCCTTGGAGCATCCTTGGGTACTTTGTGTTGCTCATGGAGACCCGAATGAGGCACAATACCTGCATTGTGAGGGAATGTTAGTTAAGACACTACGCTACGGCCATGTGGCGCGTTTCCCCAAGAGTGATCCGGCTCGTAAGATCATCCTTGTTGGGGACCCAAGTGGCTAGACCAGACCAAGGGGTCGCGCACGTAACACCTGGCTGGGGCAGATAGTGGGTCATTTCCAGAGGGTAGGACTGGACCGCGTGTCTGACTGGGGGGTTGAGAACCAGGATCCTGAGATGTTTCGTCGTGTGGTGGGTGCGGCAACATGCTGTACCAGTGCATGCTCCCCCAACTTGACTTGACTTGACTTGGTCTCCTGGAATAAAAGAAAAAGCTTTACTGCACTCTGCCATTCCCTGACTTGGCATGGAATTACCTTCTTTTGGTCCTTTTAGCTGCCTCCCATGTGTACGTGTATGACCAATAATCTGGGGGGAAAAAATCTGCATAAATCTTGTTTTTCCCATTCTCTTTAATCTCTGTTTATTTATTTATCCATCTATCTATCTATTTATCCCCCCAGGTCAGAATGATGATTGGTGGTCCCAGCATGTCTCCATTTGCTGCATTTGAGACACTTTTATTCTCCTCATTATTTGGATGGCAGAAGCAGTCAAGCGAGAAAGGAACCTCAGTTTTGACTGCTGGGAAAATGTCTCCCACAAGTTCTAGCGCAGCTTCAGCTAATGATGTCAAAGAATCCGAGGAGAGATGTTCTGATCCAGCATTGCCAGACACGAACGCCAACATTCTTGAAACTGAAAGAAAGAAGTCCTCCATCTCCGAAGAGGAGGATAAAAACGACAATATAGTAAGCAAGAAAAAAGACTGAAATTTGCAGAGTTTCGTTTTAAGTTTTCAGTCAGAGATTATATTGAATGTTTCTAAATATTCTAAAAATATTCTATTTTCTTATGGTGAGTGGTTTCGTTTAGATTATATCAGAGGACTTTCTTGGAATTGCAGCCTATTTAAAACAGTTCCTTTTTGAAGTTGTATGAAGATTTTTATTAACACCGGTGTAATTATTTATAAATAATTTTCAAACACTATTTTTAAAGTTTGCACTGATTAAAAGATAATAAAATAGATAACAAAATATGTGTAGGTTTAGTCGTATTTGTATGATAATCTATGGAAAAACCTCTTACAATCGTAATGTCATAAACATGAGAAATGACCACCAGTGGAAAAGCGGGGCTTCCCTTTGGTTAGAGTGAGGTTAGAAATGGTGGAGGGGGCATCGTGCATCACTGTGGCCAGAGGGGAGGCAGCCCCCCGCCATGTGCTTGTGACCCAGCATCAGCCACGCCATCCACAATCTTACGGTAAGCATACATGAAAGTTCTACACGCGGTCGCTACAGCTCTGTGATGTCACGCTGACCTTACAAAGCATCATGGGGCTCTGGAAAAAAAAGAATGTTTCACGAAGTTGGCAGCATATTTTCCAGAAAAATATTCAGCGAACAAGGTTACGCCAGTGAACATGGCATATTTGCAGTAAAAACAACACTATCCACACTAGTAGCTACGTTATATGACCAAAGCTTTGTGGACACCTCACCATCACACCTAAATTAGGAGATTGTAGGACATCCTGTTCTTCCACAACCCACAGGTATTACTATGGAGTCGGTCCCCATTTGTGGCTCTAACATCCCCTACTCTTTTTGGAATGTGTGTGTGGGAATTTGTGCCCATTTGGCCAAAAGCGAGCATTTGGTGAGGTCGGTTGGGATGAGAAGAGATGAATCAATTCATCCAAAATGTGTTCAACAATCGATGAGGTGCAGACCACTTTAGTTCCTCCGTTCTTTACGCAAAGAACCCTACACACATGGAGTAAATTACTAAGTAGTGTGGTGCAGAGTAGAACTTGTAAGGACCTTCAGATCTCAACTTGATGGTATTTTGGACAATCTTGTTGGGCTGAATGGCGAGAGGTTTCACTTTTGGATTTTCAATAATTTTTGCCAACCTTTCTGAAAACACGCTTACACTTTGAAATTATGGGTTATTGAGTGTAAATTGGTGGTCAAAAACAGTCAATTTATCCATTTAGAATTTAATCTCCGTAAAGTGTGCAGAAAGTGAAAGGGGTCTGAAGACTTTCTGAATCTGCTTTGTATATCGTGTGCAACAAATTTAAATTGTTTTATACTGTTGCATTGGATTGGTTCAGAAATGTGACACCACCCTCTACTTTGAGGTCCACCTTCATGAGACGCTGGATTGGTTTAGGAAGGTGACACCGCCCCCTACTTTGAGCGCCATCTTCATGAGGCATTAGATTGGTTTAGAAAGGTGACACTGCTCCCTACTATGAACTCTCACTTCATGAGGAATTGGATTGGTTTAGAAATGTGAAACCGCCCCCTACTTTGAGGTCCGCCTTCATGACGCGCTGGATTGGTTTAGGAAGGTGACACCACCCCTTACTTTGAGCACTGCCTTTATAAGTCATTGGATTGGTTGAAAATGTCACACCACCCCCTACTTTGAGCTCCATCTTCATGAGACATTGGATTGGTTGGGAGCCTTCTAATGGTTTCCATCCAGTTTTAAGCACAATTCACTCCCGCTTGTCTCCAAGTGTATCCTTTACACGTCTGGCTTCAGAGAGGCTAGCTTACCCCTGAAAACTGCTGTCCTGTCAGATTCACTGTATTCTAGTAAAAAAAAAAAAAAAATAGAGGAGCATAATAAATTAATTCCACTAGGAAAATGATTCTATCGAAACTGAAATATCTTTAACAATCCCCATCTTTGGCTAATTTACACATTTTCTTGCTTGTTGGAAGGGGTAGTGGAGATCTTTCTGTACTAGGATTTCAATGCCCTGCCAGGTTGATTAGCAGTCCTTCGCTGTCCTGTTGTGCTTCGGTCTTCCTGCCTTCAGGCTGAAACTTTTTCTCGCTTACATTTCAATCATCTGGCATTCATCTATCGCGCCTGTCATTGAGCAGCTCCTGCACGAATTTTGTCACATCTGTCAATCATCAGGTGCATCGGCTTGGGACTGCTTGTAACTGATTATGCAGTTAATTCAGAAAAACTATTTATTTAAAAAATTTTTTTTTTTTTTACAATTTGTAAAAAAGATTTTAATAAAACAAAGTTTACCCCTTTGCACGCTTTTTGGAATATAGTCCCTCATTTTAGTTTAGTTTCTTTATTGTTCGAGGGTCTCAAAGACCTCATTCTCTTTTGCACTTACTCTGATCAAAGCAAAAACACATACACTGCATATGGATCTCAGTAATGACAACCCAGCACAACTTGTGTATTAGCAAATCTGCATTTACTGGATAGCCATCCATCCAGCCTTCCATTATCTAACCCGCTATATCCTAACTACAGGGTCACGAGGCTCCGCTGAAGCCAATCCCAGCCAACACAGGGCGCAAGGCAGGAAACAAACCCCGGGCAGGGCGCCAGCCTACCACATCTATCAACAACTATCTATCTATCATAAAGTGCCTTTTAATATCTATCTATCTATCTATTATATAGTGCCTTATCTATCTATCTATCTATCTATCTATCTATATATTATATAGTGCCTTATCTATCTATCTATCTATCTGTTATATAGTACCTTTCATATCTGTCTATCTATCTATCAATGCCTTTCATACCTATCTATCCATTATCTAACCCGCTATATCCTAACTACAGGGTCACAGGGGTCTGCTCGAGCCAATCCCAGCCAACAAATGGCACAAGGCAGGAAACAAACCCCGGGCAGGGCGCCAGCCTACCACATCTATCTATCTATCTATCTATCTATCCATCCATTATCAAACCCGCTATATCCTAACTACAGGGTCACAGGGGTCCACTGGAGCCAATCTCACTGGGCGCAAGGCAGGAAACAAACCCCAGGCAGGGCGTCAGCCCACCACAGGGCACACACCAGGGACAATTTAGAATCGCCAGTGCACCTCACCTGCATGTCTTTGGACTGTGGGAGGAAATCCACACAGACACCGGGAGAACATGCAAACTCCACGCAGGGAGGACCCGGGAAGCGAACCCAGGTCTCCTAACTGCGAGGCAGCAGCTCTACCATTGTGCCACCGTGCCACCCTTTACTGGATATGTACGCTGTAGTTAGCAGCATCTCTACTTGAATTTTAACTGAGAATTGTTCACGGCGCTCTGCGGCTCCTCTCCCTGCCATCAGCAGTTTCATCATCAGCATTGAATCAAAAATGCATCATCAGCATATGGAAAGCCTGCTCAGTTGGACTGAAATTGAGTGGCTGGTTTGTCCATTCCAGACTTTTCCATTGTTTAGCTTTGATAACCTCCTGTGTCACCTCAGTAGTATCTTTTGGCTCATTATCTTGTTGTAGGATGAAGTGCCGTCCCCTGAGTTTGGAGACCTTTACTGGACCTTGAGCAGATCAGATGTTTCTCCACACCTCTGAATTCATTATGCTGTCAGCAGTCACATCAGCCACGAAGAGAAGTGTGCCAGGACCTGTGGCAGCCATACATGCCCAGGTCATAACACCCCCAGCGCCGCCATGTTCAGCAGATGAGGTGGTCTGCTTTGGACAACATTTCCTTGTTGTCTCCGCACTTTGCTCTTTGCCGTCACTCTGATGAGGCTCATCTCTGTCTCAACTGTCCACAAGACCTTTTTCTAGAATTCTGCAGGCTCTTATGTCACAAACTGTAATCTGGCCATCCTGTTTTTGTGGTTTGCATCTTGCAGCGTGGCCTCCTCTGTGTTTCTGTTCATGACGTTTTCTGCTGATAGTTGGCTCTGACACACACACACACATTAGCCCCATGATGTCTGTTTCTGGTCTGTCAGACAGGTGTTGGAGGCTTTTTCTTGACCACAGTGAGGATTTGAGGTCTTCCTTGGCCTCGCAGCCCCTTTGTGATGACTGAGCCTAGCAGTGTGTTCTTTCTTCTTCATGATATTCCAGACAGTTGATTTTTTTAACCCTAACCCTCAACCTAACCTAAGGTGTCACTGGTGTCTCTGATGGTTTAGTTCTTATTCTCCCACCTCATGATGGCTTCTTTGACTTTCACTGGTACAGCACTTGTCCTCATGTTGAGCAATGGCAGCTACAGACTCCAAAGAGCAGAAGTGAGCCGAGGTGTCTGATGAAGCCATAAAACCCACCTGAGGAATCACAAACACCTCTGATGCCGTTTGTCCCTAACATTATGGTGCCCTGACTGTGTTGTGACTGAAATGTCTTAAATGAAAGGGGATGCAGTGTGATGTCGTTGATGTTGATTTGGCCTGCAGAGATAACACAGGTGGGTTTAGTGCACCCTGCCACCCCCTGGCCTGGCGAGTAATTACCTCCACTTGGTCCACTTCCGCTCTTTCCTAACCGCATGTGTGTGACACCCTCTACAATAGCAGCGGTTGCCTTCTACTGAACTTTTCAGGTGCCTCCTCCATCATAGGCTGTATTAATAATGGAGATGAGTCAGAGTACTGGAAGGTTGTGGTCTTGTGGCGCAGGCTGAGCTGCCTGGAACTCAACATCAGTAGGACAGAAGAACTGGTGGTGGTGGACTTCCAATGTGATATGGACCCTCTGAGACCAGTCACCATCCAGGGGGAGGACGTGGACGGGGGTACAGAGCTACAGTTGTGGCCAAAATTATTAGCCCCCCTTATGAAATTAGGCCACACTCCTGATTCCAATATGAAAATGACCATTAACAACAAATGTTTGTCTTTTAAAGCGTATCTGTGTCCAAAATAACAGGGTCCACTAATTGTAGTTTGGATATTTTATTGACACACTGAGTGGAAACAAGAAAGGGCAAAAATGAGACATCCAAAATTATTAGCCCCATGCCCATTAATAGTCAATACTGTACCCTTTTTGAGCCACAACTGACCACAATCTATTAGAGTAGGTCTTTACTAGATTAGCACAGGTCTCCTGAGGGATTTTGGTCCATACCTCCATTGCAAATTGTTCTAGCTGGTCCAAATTGCGTGGTTTCCGAGCATAGACATTCACTTTGAGCACTCGCCACAGATTCTCAATGGGATTGAGGTCTGGGCTCTGTGCGGGCCACTCCAAGATCTTGGTTTGGTATCCTTGAAAAACTGTTGAACTAATTTTGATGTATGCTTTGGGTCATTGTCTTGTTGGAAGACCCAGCGACAACCTAAGCCTAGACTACGAGCAGATTTCTGCATATTCTCCCTCAGAATGTCAACATAATTTTCTTTTTTCATGATGCCATGCACCCGAACAAGGCTCCCTGTGCCTGAGGCTGCAAAACAGCCCCACAGCATGATGCTCCCACCACCATGTTTAACTGTGGCAACTGTGTTCCTAGGGTTGAAGGCCTGTCCCTTTCTTCGCCAAACATAAGCAACATCCATGTGCCCAAACAGTTCCAGTTTAGTCTAATCAGACCAAAGCACAGACTTCCAAAAATCATCTTTACATTTCAAATGTTCACGGGCAAACCTCAGTCGGGCTGTGATGTGCCGCTCTTTGAGTAAAGGGGGTTCTTCTGGGATGATGGCCGTGAAGCCCACCACGGTGAAGAGCCCTCACAACTGTGTTCCTTGAAACATCAACTCCAGAAGAGGCCAGGTCAGCAACAATCATCTTGGCAGATGTCCGGGGTTCCTTGCTGACATCTCTGACTATTTTTCTCTCCAGAGTTCTTGAAATCTTGCGCTTACGGCCACAGCCAGGTTTGTTTCTAACAGAATTTGTCTCCTTGTACTTGGCAATGATGCAACGTACAGCAGTTCTAGACACTGTGAATCGCTTGGAAATGGCAGTGTAGCCTTGCCCCTTATCATGAGCCTCTACTATCTTCTTTCTGAGCTCCAGACTGATTTCTTTTGTCTTTGGCATGGTCAGTAACAGTAGTCCCTCTCAGGTGTTCAAGAGCCCTGTTCCTTGGGAGTCTTTTTATGCTGACTGAGTGTTGTTAAGCCAATTGACTGCACAGGTGTGGTTTCAAAGCTGATTGGTTAATTAGTGTAGGTGTGTTTTGAAAGCAAACATTAACATGAGGCTAATATGTTTGACCACCCCATTTTTTACTATATTTGATATAAAGCAAGACTAAAAATATATTTTATATTACAAAATGTATCAAAAGCTAGAAAAATAGCACTGGCGGATGTTTGATTATATCAAGTTTTATCAATGTTGCTAACTTTGGGAAGAAGTTTAGAAAAATGTTCCATGATTCCAGGGGGGCTAATAATTTTGGCCTCAACTGTATATGTACCAGCAAACTGGACTGGTCTGACAACACAGTGACACTGGACAGGGAGGACCAGAGCAGACTGGACTTCCTGAGGTGACTCAGGTCTTTTGATGTGGGCATCAAGCTGCTAGAAATTTAAAGAAAAAATAAAAGTATATTTCCTCAGTCCACAGAGAGGACCACAATACACTCCTAGAGTAATGAACCCTTTGTACTTCTGGAAGCACAATGTCCTCTTTTGTCTTCCCATTCCATTCTTTACCATATCTTAGATTACTCCTAATCTAATAAACCTGAACTTGAGCTTGGTCTGCTCTAACAACACCCACCATGAAGCTTTATTGTCTAGGCATTGCACAGCATTCTCCACCAGGGGGCATCGAGCATAAGGATTGCTCCTGTTTTCAATGCCACTTGATCTTCAGCTGAATGAAGTTTGACGGAGGCAGCCAAAGGCCTGCTGTATTCTCTCCTTTCTCTGATTAGAATGGGAGCTGCCAACCAACAATGTGAAGGCACTGATTGCTGTTTAAAAAAAAAAAGAAAAAGAAATGAAAGTCGCTCTTCGATTCACGCTCGCTCTCCTGATTTCCTTTCAGTAGGAAGCACAGAAATCTACAATGCCTTTTTTTTTTATTATTTCTTACAGTAGGAAGCCACACGCGTGTGATTGAAATGTCGGCTTCCATGCTTTGCAGATCACTTATATGCTGTTGTTCTGAAACTACGGCGCGTACGGCGCGTCCTGCACATTGCAGACAGAGCAATAGGGCCCAGGCTTTGTCAAAGAAAATTAGTGACAGATTCTTGGCTGTTTTGTTCAAAGTAATTTACAAAGAGCATTAACCATTGTGCCCACCGTGCCACCCTCAATGTCATCAGCTGTATAGAAGAAACCATTACAAACCTCTGGAGACTGACTCTTTCAAATCAGCTTTGATGAAGATGACTGTCCTGAAAGCTGCAGCCCGATTAGCACTGATGGAGAAGGCCGGCGGCTTTGGATTCCTCAGGGTACAGACATCTGAAATCCTAGGTTCACAATGAATTATTCTTAAGGAATATTCAGCTTTTCTAATTTTTTTTTTTTCTGTATTTGATCTTATTACGTATTCTAGCTGTGTTACCCATCTAAGATGGGTTAAAATCTAAACAATCAGCGTAGACCTCAGCATTAACATTTTCAGTGCACCATCTGTTAAAATGTATCGTAATACAATGCATTGCCTTTGTTATTCCAACAGATGGCACATAACAAACATTTGCAGAAAAATTTGTTTGTGATGTACCATCTGTTGGAATGACAAATTCGATGCATTTGTCTTTGTTACATACAGTGGGATGCAAAAGTTTGGGCAACCTTGTTAATAGTCATTATTTTCCTGTATAAATCGTTGGTTGTTACGATAACAAATGTCAGTTAAATATATCATATAGGAGACACACACAGTGATATTTGAGAAGTGAAATGAAGTTTATTGGATTTACAGAAAGTGTGCAATAATTGTTCAAACAAAATCAGGCAGGTGTATAAATTTGGACACCACAAACAAGAAATGAAATCAATATTTAGTAGATCCGCCTTTTGCAGAAATTCCAGCCTCTAAACGCTTCCTGTAGGTTCCAATGAGAGTCTGGATTGTGGTTGAAGGTATTTTGGACCATTCCTCTTTACAAAACATCTCTAGTTCATTCAGGTTTGATGGCTTCCGAGCATGGACAGCTCTCTTTAACTCACACCACAGATTTTCAATTCTATTCAGGTCTGGGGACTGAGATGGCCATTCCAGAACGTTGTACTTGTTCCTCTGCATGAATGCCTTAGTGGATTTTGAGCAGTGTTTCGGGTCGTTGTCTTGTTGAAAGATCCAGCCCCGGCGGGCAGCTTCAGCTTTGTCACTGATTCCTGGACATTGGTCTCCAGAATCTGCTGATACTGAGTGGAATCCATGCGTCCCTCAACTTTGACAAGATTCCCAGTCCCTGCACTGGCCACACAGCCCCACAGCATGATGGAACCACCACCATATTTTACTGTAGGTAGCAGGTGTTTTTCTTGGAATGCTGTGTTCTTTTTCCTCCATGCATAACGCCCTTGTTATGCCCAAATAACTCATTTTAGTTTCATCAGTCCACAGCACCTTATTCCAAAATGAAGCTGGCTTGTCCAAATGTGCTTGAGCAGACCTCAAGCGGCTCTGTTTGTGCTTCCTCTTCATCACTCTCGCATACAGCATCTCCTTGTGTAAAGTGCGCGAATGGCTGAACGATGCCCAGTGACTCCATCTGCTGCAAGATGATGTTGTAGGTCTTTGGTGCTGGTCTGTGGGTTGACTCTGACTGTTCTCACCATTCTGTCTATCCGAAATCTTTCTTGGTCTGCCACTTCGAGCCTTAACTTGAACTGAGCGTCTGGTCTTCCATTTCCTCAATATGTTCCTAACTGTGGAAACAGACAGCTTCAATCTCTGGGACAGCTTTCTGTATCCTTCCCCTAAACCATGATGGTGAACAATCTTTGTCTTCAGGTCATTTGAGAGTTGTTTTGTGACCCCCATGTTGCTACTCTTCAGAGAAAATGAAAGGAGGAGGAAACTTACAATTGACCCCTTAAATACTCGGATTCACCTGTCTGTGTATGTAGGTCAGGGGTCACTGAGCTTACCAAGCCAATTGGAGTTCCAATAATTAGTTCAAAAAGTTTGGGAATCAATAAAATGACAACGGTGCCCAAATTTATGCACCTGCCTGATTTTGTTTGAACAATTATTACACACTTTCTGTAAATCCAATAAACTTCATTTCACTTCTCAGATATCACTGTGTGTGTCTCCTATATGATAGATTTAACTGACATGTTTTATCGTAACAACCAACGATTTATACAGGAAAATAATGACTATTAACAAGGTGGCCCAAACTTTTGCATCCCACTGTACCATTATGTTTGGGATTCATAAACGCAATATTACTGTTTGTGATGTACAACCTATCTACGAGGTGCGATCCAAAAGTTCCCAGAATGCATTTATTTAAAAGCATACACACCAAATAACAATTAATGGTGAACATTTCCTTCAAAATAGTCACCCGCTGAGTTGATACACCAGTCCCAGCGAGATTTCAACCTTTCGAAGCACCTCTGGAAGTCGTTTTGTGTCCGTGTGTTCAAGACGTCGGTTGTTACCACTTGGATCTCCTCCACCGTCTCAAATCTGCGTCCCTTGAGCCTCATCTTCATCTTAGGAATTAAAAAAAAAAAAAAATCAGGGGAGTACGGAGGGTGGCGAATGGCAGTAAACTTTGTAGAAGCCAAAAATTCACGCGCAATCAGATATGTGTGAGCTGGTGCCTTGTCGTGATGCAAAAGAAGTGACTTGTCAGCCCACATCTGAGGACGTGTTCGGAGAATTCAATTTCGCGAACGCCTTAGAACATCCCTGTAGAACGCTCCATACGCCGTCTGTCCTTGTGGATGACACCCTTCACATCAAAGAAGCAAACGAGCATTGACTTTGTGTTGCTGTGAACTTGTTGAGCTTTTCTGGGTCTTTCAAATCACTCGTTTTCACGAGCAACCCTTCACAGACACAACCGAAGTTTAAACGAGAACTGCGACTTGAGAAAAACAACTGCGCTGACGTTATAACGCGTGATAACAGCTCTCAAGGACAACTTGAACTGCTATCTAGCGGCAATTGATATAACCAAACCCTTCTGGCTGCAGAATAAATGCATTCTGGGAACTTTTGGATCGCACCTCGTATATATCATTTGGTATGGGATTTGTAAAAGCACTGTTAATTTTTGAGATGTGCCATCTGTTGGAGTGACAAGTGCAATACGCATGAGTCTGTTATACACCATTTGGTATGGGATTCTTACAAAACAGAATTAATGTTTGTAATGTCTCATCTGTTGCAATGAAAAGTGCCTCTGTTATACACCATTTGGTATGGGATTTGTAAAAATGCAGTGTTAACGTTTGAGATGCGCCATTTGCTGGAGTGACAAATACAATACATATGCCTCTGTTATATATCATTTGGCATTAGATTAGTAAAAGCAGTGTTAATGTTTGCGATGTGCCATCTGTTGGAATGACACATGTAATGCACCTCTCTGTTATATGCCATTTGGTTTGGGATTTGTAAAAGCAATGTCAATGCTTGTAATGCACCATCTGTTGGAATGTAAAATACAATGCATATGTCTCTGTTATATACTGTTTGTTATGGGATTTATAAAAGCAGCATTAATGTTTGCGATGCGCCATATGTTGGAATGAAAAATACAGGTGCTGGTCATAAAATGAGAATATCATGACAAAGTTGATTTATTTCAGTAATTCCATTCAAAAAGTGAAACTTGTATATTAGATTCATTCATTACACACAGACTGATGTATTTCAAATGTTTAGTTCTTTTAATTTTGATGATTATAACTGACAACTAAATTCAGTATCTCAGAAAATTCGAATATTGTGAGAAGGTTCAATATTGAAGACACCTGGTGCCACACTCACTCTAATCAGCTAATTAACTCTTAAATGGTCTCTCAGTCGAGTTCTGTAGGCTACACAATCACGGGGAAGACTGCTGACTTGACAGTTGTCCAAAAGACGACCATTGACACCTGGCACAAGGAGGGCAAGACACAAAAGGTCACTGCTAAAGAGGCTGGCTGTTCACAGAGCTCTGTGTCCAAGCACATTAATGGAGAGGCGAAGGGAAGGACAAGATGTGGTAGAACAAATTGTACAAGCAATAGGGATAACCGCTTGTACCCTGGAGAGGATTGTGAAACAAAACTGTGGGGGAGATTCAGAAAGAGTGGCCTGCAGCTGGAGTCAGTGCTTCAAGGACCACCAGGCACAGACGTATGTAAGACATGGGCTTCAGCTGTCGCATTGCTTGTGTCAAGCCACTCTTGAACAAGAGACAGCGTCAGAAGCGTCTCGCCTGGGCTGCTGCTGAGTGTCCAAAGTTATGTTCTCTGATGGAAGTAAATTTTGCATTTCCTTTGGAAATCAAGTTCCCAGAGTCTGGAGGAAGAGAGGAGAGGCACAGAATCCACGTTGCTTGAGGTCCAGTGTAAAGTTTCCACAGTCTGTGATGGTTTGGGGTGCCATGTCATCTGCTGGTGTTGGTCCATTGTGTTTTCTGAGGTCCAGGGTCAACATAGCCATCTATCAGGAAGTTTTAGAGAACTTCATGCTTCCTGCTGCTGAGAAACTTTATGGAGATGCAGATTTCATTTTCCAACAGGACCTGGCACCTGCACACAGTGCCAAAGCTACCAGTACCTGGTTTAAGGACCATGGTATCCCTGTTCTTGATTGGCCAGCAAACTCGCCTGATTTTAACCCTATAGTATGTAAAAGGCGCTATATAGCGCTCGACCCAGCACAGACTAACGCAGAGGCACGTGTAAAACAAATAGGTTTTTTATTTAATTTCTTCAGCTGTGGGGCACGCCTTCCTCGCGTCCCACAGGCCCAACACAGTCCCAAAAGCACACAACAGACTTCATACAACCCTTCCTGGCACCACCACTCCTCCCAGGCAACCTCGTCCTCTTCCTCCCGATTCTGCCCTCGACTGAAGGAGGGTTTGCCCTTTTATGGTCCACCCAGCAGTGCTCCAGGTGCCTGACCAGCTGGTCTTAATTGCACCTCCGGGTGGGGCTGGGAAGTCGTCCATTGTGGCGGCTGGCTCTCCGCAGCACTCCCTAGCGGCCACCCTATCTCCCAACTGGGCTGTGGTGGACTCCTTGTCCCATGGAGCCACGGGGGAGACTGAGGAAGGACCCACGGCCAGGGAGGCTGCCCCCAGGTGCCCCGGGGGAGGCATTGCACTGTCCATTGGCTCCCCCGGGACGTATGCAGCAGAGGCGTCCCAGCCGGGCATGGTACCCGGCTGTCCGTCATAGGTATTGTGAAGAGGAAGATGCAAAAATTCAGAAGAGCTGAAGGCCACAATCAGAGCAACATGGGCTCTCCTAACACCTGAGCAGTGCCACAGACTGATCGACTCCATGCCACGCCGCATTGCTGCAGTAATCCAGGCCAAAGGAGCCCCCACTAAATATTGAGTGCTGTACCTGCTCATACTTTTCATGTTCATACCTTTCAGTTGGCCAACATTTCTAAAAATCCTTTTTTTGCATTGGTCTTAATTGATATTCTAATTTTCCGAGATACTGAATTTGAGACTTTCATTAGTTGTCAGTTATAATCATTAAAATTAAAAGAAATAAACATTTGAAATACATCAGTCTGTGTGTAATGAATGAATCTAATATACAAGTTTCACTTTTTGAATGGAATTACTGAAATAAATCAACTTTGTCATGATATTCTCATTTTATGACCAGCACCTGTATAATACATACGCCTCTGTTAAAAATACCATTTGGCATGAGATTTGTGAAAGATTTGTACAGCGTCATCTGTTGGAATGAAAAAATCCAATTCATATGTCTCTTTTATATACTTTTTGTTTTGTGATTCATAAAAGTAATGATAATGTTTGCAGTGGACCATATGTTGGAATGACAAATGCAATGCATATGCCTCTGTTATATACCACCTGGTATGGGATTCGTAAAAGCAGCGTTAAAGTTTGGGATGCACCATCTGTTGGAATGACAAATGCCATGTATTTCATTACTAAAAAAACATTTGTGATGTGCCATCAGTTGTAATGACAGTGACATAGCAATCAGATGGACACACACAGATACACAGCCACACAGATGCTTGTCTTTTTATTAAGGTGGATCATTAAAATTGTGGGTTTGCGTCCAGATGGACTTTGTAGTGGACTAATCCTGCGACACCAGAAGTGTAAGAGATGTGTGTGGAGAAAACTATGAGTGAATATTACTAAAAAGTGGGTGGGAACAAAACCAATCCAACGCCTCATGAAGGCGGAGCTCAGAATAGGGGTGGGGATTAAAACAGCAAAGAGTGACAGTGAGCTTGTTAACCTCATCCGATGGGCAGCAAGCCTGTGGTCACAACGGATAAGCCATCCGTCGTCAAAAAGACCCCATCAAACCTATAAATATGTGTTGAGTGTATGGAGAACACATTACATGTGTGAAAATTAAAACGTAACCTTTTGTGAAGGAAAAGCCTTTTCATAAAACCAGATTCAGCTTTTTCATTCACAGCCATCACTGGGCTAGCGGTGAAAGTGGACGATGCCCTGGCCACCGGCTGTAGGGGACGTCTGTCACTGTCAGTTACGACGATACGGCCTCGGTCAACCTGAGGTTAAATGAAACAGCAGCTACGTCCACTGTAAGATATGCACTCCAACTAAACGGTGGGCCGACCCACCCAGTTAAAAGGAGATGTAAAGAACTGCCATTAGGCGTGTTCTTAAAGAAGATTCACAGGAGATGTCATTTTCAGTTCTCAGGACATTGAAGCGGTAAATGTGACTAATGACACTGATGACACTCCAGCAGAACCACAGATTGTCAACCAACGTGTCACTGGATGTCTAAATGGATAGTTGAAGTAATTTAGCATGACTGTTGCGAGATATTCCACGCGGGGACTGGCGTCACAGACGGAGCTGTACTGGGATCCTGACCCAGCCGGGATGCCTGTGGCATGGAATGACAGGAGAAAACAACGTGTTGAGGCCACTGTCTTCCCTAACACGCTAGATGGCAGCCCTCGTAGGTTACGGCACCCCTACAGGGCACATTGTGAAGTTGGTGGGATCTTCTGTAGCACTTAGGTCACTCGCGCTCCAGGAATTCAAAGCAGGAGCAACCGAAGGGTTCCTTGACGTCAATCTGCAGATGCTATCGTGAAGGTGGTGGGTTCTTGTGATGCTATTTGCTCCCAGAATGCTCAGCAGGAGCAAATGAAGGGCTTCAGGAGATCAATCTGCAAACACCAGTGAGTAGGTGTTAGGATCTGCTGCAGTGCCCCCAGTCACTCCTGCTCCCAGAATGCTCTGCAGCAGTGACCAAAGGGCTACAGAACATCGTTCTCCAGATGCCATGTCTGCAGATGACAGTGGGAAGGTCGTTGGGTCTCCTGGAGCCCTTTGGTTGCTTCTATTCCCAGAATGCTCAGCAGGAGCAACCGAAGGGCTCCAAAACGTCAATCTGCAAATGCCAGTGTAAAGGTGGTGGGGTCTTCTGTAGCACTCTCAGAATAGTCAGTATGAGCAACCAGAGGGTTTCAGGAGGTCAGTATGCAGACACCATGGTGAAGGTGGTAGGATCTTCTATAACCCCTCTGTACTGTCCCCAGAATGCTCAGCAGCAGCAAACAAAGGGCTACAGAACATTGTTTTGCAAATGCCAGTGTGAAGGTAGTGGGATATCCTGGAGCCCTTTGGTCGTTTCTACTCCGAGAATGATCTACAGGAGTGACTGAAAGGCTTCAAGAGGTCAATCTGCAGACATTAGTGAGAAAGTGTTGGAATCTCCAGCAGCACCCCCAGTCACTCCTGCTTCCAGAATGCTCAGCAGCAGCATCCAAAGGACTACAGAACATCATACTGCAGATGCCATTGTGAAGGTGGTGGGATATTCTGTAGCTCTTTGATCACTCATGTTCCCAGAATACTCAGCAGGAACAACCGAAGGGCTTCAGGAGGTCAATGTGCAAATGCCATTGTGAAGGTTGTGGGATCTTCTGTAGCCCCTCTGTCCTGCTCCCAGAATGCTCAGCAGCAGTGACCAAAGGGCTACAGAACATTGTACTGCAGACGCCATGGTGAAGGTGGTAGGATCTTCTGTAGCCTCTTTGTTCTGTTCGGAAGAATGCTCAGCAACAGCAAACAAAGGGCTACAGAACATCATTCTCCAGGTGCCAGTGTGAAGGTGGTGGAATCTCCTGGAGCCCATTGGTCACACCTTCTCCCAGAATTCTCAGCAGGAGCAACCAAAGGGCTTCAGAAGATCAATCTGCAGATACTAGTGAGAAGTTATTGGGATCTCCTGAAGCCCCAAAGTCACTCCTGCTCCAAGAATGCTCAGCAGCAGTGACCAAAGGGCTACAGAACATTGTACTGCAGACGCCATGGTGAAGGTGGTAGGATCTTCTGTAGCCCCTTTGTCCTGTTCCCAGAATGCTCAGCAACAGCAAACAAAGGCCTACAGAACATCATTCTCCAGGTGCCAGTGTGAAGGTGGTGGAATCTCCTGGAGCCCATTGGTCACACCTTCTCCCAGAATTCTCAGCAGAAGCAACCAAAGGGCTTCAGAAGATCAATCTGCAGATACTAGTGAGAAGTTGTTGGGATCTCCTGAAGCCCCGAAGTCACTCCTGCTCCCAGAATGCTCAGCAGCAGTGACCAAAGGGCTACAGAACATTGTACTGCAGACGCCATGGTGAAGGTGGTAGGATCTTCTGTAGCCCCTTTGTCCTGTTCCCAGAATGCTCAGCAGCACCAAACAAAGGCCTACAGAACATCATTCTCCAGGTGCCAGTGTGAAGGTGGTGGGATCTCCTGGAGCCCTTTGGTCACACCTGCTCCCAAAAAGTTCAGCAGGAATGACTGAGGAGCTCCAGGTGACCGTCCTATGGATTACAGTGTGAAAGTGGTAGGACGATGAAGCTGGACTTGCTATTATGTTATCATTATTATTATTATTATTCCCGGTGGAAATAAAATGCACTGAGCACTTTGATTTGCAACCAACCTTTGCTGTTTTGTGTCTTCCTTGCTCCAGCCATCTTGGTCATGACCATCGACTATCAACAGGGGGTGTTGATGTCAGCTGCTGGCAACCTGGGCATCACATTGATAGAGGAATTATGATACAGTTTACTAAAATCTGAGGGTGGGCTGCGAACGTAAAATAAGAGCAGAGTTGACCTTCCATCGCCATGTTTTTATCCGTGTGCTTAGGGATCGTCTGGTATACGTTGGCCAGGGTGAGAGGGGGCGTGGCCACAGCACCAGGAGAGGAGGCTTAGCCCCGCCCTAGCAGACTGTGACAGTCCCGCCCTCCCTGGGCCTAGGCCTATGAATATGGGAAGGATGAAGTCGGTGTGGTCGTCTTGCCTGACCAAAAGCCACCGGAGCGAGCAATAAAGATGAAGAGAGAAGGAATTCTCTGCATTGGAAGCTTCATTTACTGTTAGGAGCACATCACCAAGATGGACTGTGCTCTCCTGAATTTTGTTTTGAACATTTTTCATTTCAAAAGGGGAACAGCTGACATGGCTCCCCAATCATTGCATCCTGGTCCCGGAAACTTCACGACATTCATTCTTCCATCCAGATATTTTGGGCAGAACATTTCAGACTCACTGTGTTTGTTCAGTTCGTTTTGTCCCAGCCTTTCCTTGAAACCTGATTCTTCGGAAGGCAACCTGAATGCAGACGCTCCTATGAGTTGATCCTTTTAGGTGCTTTGGGCAAATCTGTCCAAACAATGTGTGCACGCTTGAAGAAAGGAGGATTTAAAAGAAAAGAAATCAGTCAAAACCGGCTGATGTGACGGAGGAACAATGAATGAGGCACAGATCTTCTTCTTCTGAGAAAGAAAGAAAAAAAAAAAAACGGCCCTGAATGCCAGAGCAGCCGAGTGTCTCCAGCTATTCAAGATCTGACTTGTTAGGAAGAAGGAACAGCTGTGAAAAAAACAAGAGAGGAATAAAAAAGAAAAAAAAAATGGAGCTGCTCTCCGTTCCAGAGACCGACAACTCCTGTTGTCTGGGAAAAAAAAAAAGAAAAGGTGGCCTGGGGAATTGGCTTTCCAACATCCAAGAAGTGAATGGTACAGTAAAACCATAAATAATGAACAGAGAAAAATTATGGACAAGTGGTGAAGATCAAGCTGGTTGAAGTTCGCCCATCTGAGGGATGAATTCATTTTATCTTCAGACTGTCACAGTGGGTTTCCTTAAAATGTTAAGCATTTATTATTTAAAGGCAGTTTAAACTTGAAATCAAAGAGAATGCTGGGAACTTGCAAGGAAGTTTGACTGAGGGCGATGCACTTTAAGATCACAAGAAAAGTAAAGTTAATCTGTCTGCCATTACAAATGAGATATAAAGAAAGTGAAGTGTCTACGCCCCCCAACCCACCACACCTATGTATTGTCACACACGTGCGAAAAGAGGGCAGCCAATGGGCTTGACGCAGCGTGAACACTCCAAACCGAGGGGACGGGACACAGAACGCTAATGGAGGAAAAAGGAAGAAGATTGAGACGCTTCCCTTTTTGGAACTCGGCTCTGTCCCCGCGTAAATACAGTCATATGAAAAAATTTGGGAACCCCTCTTAATTCTTTGGACTTTTGTTTCTCATTGGCTGAGCTTCCTTTTAATATCTGACATGCCTTATGGAGACAGTAGGATTTCAGCAGTGACATTAAGTTTATTGGATTAACAGAAAATATGCAATATGCATCATAACAAAATTAGACAGGTGCATAAATGTGGGCTCTCAACAGAGATATGACATCAATACTTAGTTGAGCCTCCTTTTGGCCTCTCGACGCTGTCCTCCTGTAGCCTGTGATGAGTGTCTGGACTCTGGATGGAGGTATTGTTGACCATTCTTCATTACAAAATCTCTCCAGTTCAGTTCAATTTGATGGACAGCCTGCTTCAAATCATCCCATAGATTGTCGATGACATTCATGTCAGGGGACTGTGATGACCATTCCAGAACATTGTACTTCTCCATCTGCATGAAAGCCTTTGTAGATTTCCAACTGTGTTTTGGGTCATCGTCTTGTTGGAATATCCAACCCCTACGTAACTTCAACTTTGTGACTGATGCTTGAACATTATCCTGAAGAATTTGTTGATATTGGGTTGAATTCATCCGACCCTCGACTTTAACAAGGGCCCCAGTCCCTGAACTGGCCACACAGCCCCACAGCATGATGGAACCTCCACCAAATGTGACAGGAGGTAGCAGGTGTTTTTCTTGGAATGCCGTGTTCTTCTTCTGCCATGTAAAGCGCTTTTTGTTTTGACCAAATAACTCAATTTGTGTCTCATCAGTCCAAAGCACTTTGTTCCAAAATGAATCTGGCTTGTCTAAATGAGCATTTGATACAACAAGCGACTCTGTTTGTGGCGTGAGTGCAGAAAGGGCTTCTTTCTCATCACCCTGCCATACAGATGTTCTTTGTGCAAATTGTGCTGAATTGTAGAACGATGTACAGATACACCATCTGCAGCGAGATGTTCTTGCAGGTCTTTGGAGGTGATCTGTGGTTGTCTGTCACCATTCTCACAATCCTGCTCATATGCCGCTCCTGTATTTTTCTTGGCCTGCCAGACCTGCTGAGTTGGTTTAACAGCAACTGTGCCTGTGGCCTTCCATTTCCTGATTCCATTCCTTACAGTTGAAACTGACAGTTTAAACCTCTGAGATGGCTTTTTGTAGCCTTCTCCTAAACCATGAGACTCAACAATCTTTGTGTTCAGATCTTTTGAGAGTTGCTTTGAGGACCCCATGCTGTCTGTCACTCTTCAGAGGAGAGTCAAAGGGAAGGAAGCACAACTTGTAATTGACCACCTTAAATACCTTTTGACATGATTGGACACTCCTGTCTATGAAGTTCAAGGCTTAGCGAGCTCATCTAACCAAGTAATCAGCACTGAGCAGTGACAAGGCATTCAAATCAGCTCAATGACAAGGGGACCCACATTTGTGCACAGCCAGTTTTTTATATTTGATTTGATTTCATAGAACTAAATACTGCGTCACTAAAAATCTTTGTTGAAAACACTGCAGTACTCTGATGTTCCTAGGAAATTTAAGACAAGCCACTGTCATCTTTTTTGTTGAAAGTAAATTATTATGCAGGCTGAGAGGGGTTCACAAACTTTTTTCATATGACTGTAAAAATCCTCTTCCGGGTTCCAGTGATCAGACCCCAGATGACTTCACATCCACTCCACTACAGATGACCTCACTTCTGCCTTCCCTCCGTTTCATCATTTCGATGTATACAATGTTGCCTCAGTTTGTGAGCATAATTCGTTCCCGAAATGTGCTTGTAATCCTAAGCACTCGTATATCAAAGCGAATTTCCCCATAAGAAATAATGGAAACTCAGATAATTAGTTTCACAACCCACAAATATTTCTATAAAAATGATCAATACAAAATCTTCACTCTAACTAACGGAATCCCTGCTGTCTGTTGGCTCACTGGAATCTTCTTTTTTTGCGACTTTAACAAGGAGCCTCTCCAATGACAGTTGCTTTTGCCTACAAAAAAAATAAAAAAGTCACTACACTTGGACACAAAATTTTAAAAAATGCTTTACGCACTGTAAGGTTTCTAAACTCTTTTGGGATTCTCCCCCCCGGGATGACACCTCGGAAGAGCGTCCCGAAGCACTGTAGCAGTTCGCCGTAAAAGAGAATTAGAAAAGATCACGGTCACTCTATAAGTCAAATGCAGAAAACTCACGCTATTGGTCTAAGAGATTATGATATGCTAACGCCCACCTGAGAGAGTCACCACGTAGCGCACGGCCTTTTTATCTCCTATGTATTGTGCCTACGTGACCACACGGTAATACCCGAACTATACCAAAGTAACGTTTGCAGTGTTTTGTGCTTTGTATCTCACTCCCTCATACACCTTATCCCTTATCTACAATGGAGTGTTCGATCAGAAGAAAATACGAAGCTGGTTTTAAATTAAAAGTCGTTAAAGTGGTGAAAGAAATTGGCAACTGTGCTGCTGCAACAAAATTCAATGATTCTGAGAAACTGATGGCGATATTGGAGAAGTCAAGAAGAAAAGAAAATGAAGTGTGGTATTTTTGGGCGTGTAAGTCAGGGTCTGATTTTATGATTGATTTTTCTGGTTTCAAGACCCGACTTATATGCCAGTGTATACAGTATATATACTGTATATATTTTTTTTTTGCGTGATTTATTGTGGTCCATGGACACTCAATCACTTCATCAAGCACTTCCCGCTTCCTGATTTTAATCCGCAGACACTCGGTCGTTTCATCAAGTTATATTTCCTTTCATTATTTCAACCCATGGACACTCAGTTGCTTCATTGAGAGTCCCCTTCTTGGTTATTTCTACCCACAGACTCTCTTTTGTTCCATCAAGTGTTTCCCCCTTGGTGAGTTCAGCCCACAGGCACTTCATCATTTTATCAAACATATATTTTATTTTTTTGCATAATTTCGGTCCACGGACCGACACTCAGTTGCTTTATCAGGTTTGCTACCTTTGGTAATTTCAGCCCATGGACACTCGATTGTTTAATCGAGTACTTCCACCTTACTGATTTCAACGCAAAGACACTCGGTCGTTTCATGGAGTTAAATTTCCCTTAAAGAATTCAACCCGTATACACTGTTGTTTTATCAAGTGGGTCCCCTTTGGTGATAGCATGCTGTCGACAATTGATCATTTTATCACGGATGTATATATATATTTTTGTATGATGTTGGTCCACAGACACTCAATTGCTTCATCAAGCAGGCTACCTTTGGTAAGTTCAGCCCACTGACACCAGGTCATTTCATCAAGCATTTCCCCCTTTGTGATTTAAGCCTGTGGACACTCGAACATTTCATTCAGTTATGTTTCCCTTCATGGTTTCAGCCCACAGGCACTCTTTTGTTTCGTTGAGAGTATCCCCCTTCCTGACTTCCACCCACAGACACTTGATCATTTCATTGAACATTTCCCCCCTTCATGATTTCAACCTTTCGAATCTTGATCATTTCATCGAGCATGTTCCCCATCATGATTTCAGCCCACAGACACTTAATTGCTTCATCAACCCCTTGGAGATTTCAGCCAGTGGACACTCGGTTGTTTCATCGAGTTATATTTCCTTTCATGATTTCAACCCTCAGACACTCAGTTGCTTCATTCAGAGTCCCCTTCTTGCTTATTTCAGCCCGCAGACACTTGATCGTTTCATCGAGAATTTCCCCCTTGGGGATGTCAGTCCATGGACACTTGATTGTTTCGTCACACGTGTAACCCTATCATGATTTAAACCTGTGGACACTCGATCGATTCATCAAGTTATATTTTCCTTGATGATTTCAAACCCTCGAGCATGTCCCCCTTTGTGGTTTCAGCCCATGGACACTCGATTGTTTCATCGCACATGTCCCCCTTGGATGGTTTCATCGAATTATGTTTCCCTTCACGAGTTCAGTCCACGGGTACTCTTTTGTTTCAGTGAGCGTGTCTCCCTTGGTAATTTCAGCCCACAGACACTCAATCGCTTCATCAAACATGTCCCATTGGTGATTTCAGCCAGTGGACACTCGGTCGTTTCATCGAGTTATATTTCCTTTTTATGATTTCAAACCGTCGACACTCAGTTGCTTCATTGCAAGTCACCTTCTTGGTTATTTCTACTCATGGACACTCTTTTGCTCCATCAAGTGTTTCCCCCTTGGTGAGTTCAGCCCGCGGACACTTGATCCTTTCTTCAAGCATATCCCCCTTCATGATTTCAACGTGTGCTCACTCAGTTGTTTCAACAAAAGTGTCCACCTTGGGGATTTCAAACCATGGACACTCGATCATTTCATCGAGGATTTCCCTCTTTGTGATTTTAATCCATGGACGCTTGATTGTTTCATTGCAGGTTACCCCTGTTCCTGATTTCCACCCACGGACACTTGACGGTTTCATCGAGTTATATTTCCCTTCATGATTTCAGTCCGAGGGCACTCTTTTGTTTCATCGAGCATGGTGACCCTTGGTGTTTTCAGTCCATGGACACGGAATCCTTTGATCACATGTGTCCCCCCTTCCTGATTTCCACACACAGATACTTGATCGATTCATCGATTTACATTTCCCTTCATGATTTCAGTTACCTCATTGAGAGTCTCTTTCTTGGCTATTTCAGCCCACAGACACTCGATTGTTTCATCAAGCATTTCCTGCTTGAGGATGTCAGCCCATGGACACTAGATTGTTTCATCTCACGTGTCCCCCATCATCATTTAAACCTGTGGACACTTAATAATTTCATCAAGTGTGTTTCCCTTTATAATTTTGGCCCATAGACCCTCTTTAGTTTGATCGAGCGTGTCCCCTTTGGTTATTTTAACCCACAGGCAATCAGTCTTTTCATTGATCATTTCCCCTTTCATGATTTCAAACTGTGGACACTTGATCATTTCATCATGTATGTCCCCCCTTGGTGATTTCAGCCATGGACACTCAATTGTTTCATCGCACGTGTCCCTCTTTCACGATTTCCTCTCATGGATAGTTTCATCGAGTTATGTTTCCCTTCACGATTTCAGTCCACGGGTACTCTTTTGTTTCGTTGAGAGTATCCCCCTTGGTAATTTCAGCCCACAGACTCTCAATCCTTTCACAGAGCATTTCCCCCAACCCTTCCTGCTTTCCACCCACAGACACTTGATTGATTCATCGAGTTATGTTTCTTTCCATGATTTCAGGGACCAGACACTCCGTTGCTTCATTGAGAGTTCCTTTCTTGGTTATTTTAGCCCATGGACATGCTTATGTTTTATCGAATGAGTCCCCCTTGGGGATGTCATCCCATGGACACTTGATTGTTTCGTCCCCCTGTTGTGACGTGAGATTTTACATATAACTTGATAAATGTTTTGTATGTCTTTATTTGTAATTTAGGCAAAGCAATGTAATTTAGTGTTACTTTGGTGAGAGGCATTCGTGTTTGCTCACCCAACGTTTACGACTAAGTCTCTTTGTAATTTTACGACAGGATTTGGGAGATGTGTCTTAAATCAGTTTGATGAGTATTTCTTTGCTAAAGTCTTTCTCTCATCCCCGACACAAAGTCAGGTTAGCTTAACATATGGTCTTGGGGGGGGGTGTGGCAGGTGTTAAGATGTTCTATTTCCTTGTCTCAGAGGCCTCTAAGTACCATGATGTCCTATTGGCTCTAGGGGTTGGACAGAAAACCCCTTAATTTGCTTGCTCAACCACATTCTCTCTCTCTCTTGCTAACCTGTGATGATGTAGAAGTATCTTTCTCTCCCTTGTTAACAACTGATGAAGACCATCACACCATGAACTGACAAGAACAGCACAATGAAGAGCACAGCTCAGTAGACATATTGAACAGGCTTGAGGCCTGTTCTGAAGAAAGCTGAGTATCAATGATGCCTTAACTAGAGACATTTTAAGTAACTAAAGTCTGTGTGCCACCTGAATTACACATCACCATTTATCAGGTTGTATGGTTGCCAATATTCAAATGTACTTTGGATTTTGTTATTATTTATGAATATTATCAGTAATACATTATTTTATGTGTAACTTAACTCCTGCTTGTCTTTTTAGTACATCTAATTGCCTGAGGTTATAGATATAGAAGGGAAGGTGGGGATACGTTATATACAGTGGTAAGTCTGTGAGATTAGGCATTCTAAGGCTATATATTATATTAATAATACAATAGGGGTAAGTAGAACAATATACAGGTATATATTACTCTACCAAGATAAAACCCACCCCCACCCCCCCCTTCCTGATTTCCACCCACAGACACTCGATCAATTTATTGAATTATGTTTCCCTTCATGATTTCAACCCGCAGACACTCGGTTGCTTCATTGAGAGTCCCCTTCTTGTCTTCTTGGTTATTTCAGCTCAAGCAATTGCTCGTTTCATTGATCATTTCCCCTTTCATGATTTCAACCTGTGGACACTTGATCATTTTATCAAACGGGCCTCCCTTGGTGATTTAAGCCCATGGAAATTCTTATGTTTCATCAAATATGCCCCCCTTGTGGATGTCAGCCCTTGAACACTTGATTGTTTCATCACACGTGTACCCCATCATGATTTAAACCTGTGGACACTTGATCAATTTATCGTGTTATGTTTTCTTTCATGATTTCAGCCTTCAGTATCCTCCTTGGTGATTTCAGTCTCAATCCTTTCACCGAGCATGTCTCCACTTCCTGACTTCCACCCACGGACACTTGATCATTTCGTTGTGAATTTCCTCCTTCATAATTTCAACCTGTAGACACTTGATCATTTCATCGAGCATGTTCCCCATCATGATTTCAGCCCACAGACACTTAAATGCTTCATCAACCATGTCCCCTTGGAGATTTCAGCCAGTGGACACTCAGTTGTTTCATCGAGTTATATTTCCTTTCATGATTTCAACCCTCAGACACTCAGTTGCTTCATTCAGAGTCCCCTTCTTGCTTATTTCAGCCCGCAGACACTTGATTGTTTCATTGAGAATTTCCCCTTGGGGATGTCAGCCCATGGACACTTGATTGTTTCGTCACACGTGTAACCCTATCATGATTCAAACCTGTGGACACTTGATCGATTCATCAAGTTATGTTTCCCTTCATGATTTCAGCCTGCAGGCACTCTTTTGTTACAACGAGACTATTCCCCTTGGTGAATTCAGTCCACGGACTGTCAATCCTTCCACCGAGCACATCCCCCTTCCTGATTTCCACCCACGGACATTTGATCATTTCATCGAACATGTTCCGCTTGGGGATTTTAGCCCGTGGACACTCTTACGTTTCATCGAAAGTGTCCCTGTTAGAGATATCAGTCCATGGTCAATTGATTGTTTGATCACAAGTGTCCCACATCATGATTTCAGCTCACAGACACTCAAATACTTCTTCAAGCATGCCTCTCTTAATGGACATACATGATGATCATTTCATCAAGTGGGAAATGGGGTGCAAAAATTGTAAATTAGATTTTTTGAAATATTTGGGTGATACCCCAACTGATGGTGTCATCTGGTGTAGTCTGTACTCCCCAGCGCACCCCTCTAGTGATGCCACATATTCAAAAATAAATTAATGAAGTTTACCAAAACTGTATAACTTACAGGAAACTCAAACTCTATCCGTGCATTATTATTCCAGTTCAGAGTCCCAGTCATGTGAAAAAGTAAGAACACTCCATAACACACATGGACATATCAAGATTTGATCTTCATGTAAGGTATTGTCTCACCTACTGTAGGTTTGGAGGACACTCTCATTCCATGCTCCACTATGCCCACTCACACTTGGACAAAGCTGGTACCACAGTCAGTCTCATGTTCTTTGATTTTTCCAGTGCCTTTAACACCATTCTGCCTCATCAACTGTGGATAAGGCTTTGAATCTTGAAGCCCCCACAGTCTCCTGGATCATGGACTACCTGATCAACAGAGAGCAATTTGTGAGGCTGAGGGACTGTGTGACAGAAATGGTGTTGTGTTACAACTGGAGCCCTTCAGGCAACTCAACGTCCTTCTTGTTTACCCCTCTACACAACGAACATCCAGCACAAGACCAGTGCTTGCTTGACCTACAGACCTACATTTTAGATGACTCCTTAATTAATAATGGAGAGGAATCGGAGTACAGGAAGGTTGTGGTGGACTTGGTCTTGTGGTGCGGGGAAAACAACCTGCAACTCAATATCAGCAAAATGAAAGAGCTGGTGGTGGACTTCCAACATGCTAAGAAGACTCTGAGACCTGTCATCATCCAGGAAGAGGACATGGAAGTGGTGCAGAGCTACAATTACCAGCAAAACTGGACTGGACTGGTCTGACGACATGGTGGCATTGGACAAGAAGGGCCAGAGCAGACTGGTCTTTTGATTTGTGCAGCAAGCTGCTGGAAAAGTTCTACCAGTTCATAGTAGCCAGTGTAGAGTTCTACGCTGTGGTCTCCTGGGGAAGAAACCTGGGGTCAGAAGAAGTAACCTGAACCAACTCATCTGCTCATCTGGAAAGCCTGCTCCATCATTGGACAATCTCTGGACATACTGGGAACTGTTGTGGAAAAGAGGATGGTGGCAAAGTTGGATGCCATTTTGAAAAATACCCTACAGGAGGTGCTCTCTTTGGAGCACCTCATGGTGTGTTAAGAAGCGTCTCTGGTGGTCTTGTCTTTTCTGCCCACTGCTATCAGGCAATTCAATGTTTCACCCCAATGTACTGATTAAGTTCATTTTGAAATTTCTGCACAATATACAGTGCATCCGGAAAGTATTCACAGCGCATCACTTTTTCCACATTTTGTTACGTTACAGCCTTATTCCAAAATGGATTAAATTCATTTTTTTCCTCAGAATTCTACACATAACACCCCATAATGACAACGTGAAAAAGGTTTACTTGAGGTTTTTGCAAATTTATTAAAAATAAAAAAAATTGAGAAAGCACATGTACATAAGTATTCCCAGCCTTATGGCAGTGTTGTGTGTAGAATTCTGAGGAAAAAATGAATTTAATCCATTTTGCAATAAGGCTGTAACATAACAAAATGTGGAAAAAGTGAGGCGCTGTGAATACTTTCTGGATGCACTGTACATTAATTTATTTATTTAATTTACTTGTTGATTAATTGATTGATTGACATTGTGATCTGTAGCGATATTAGGGAGCAGGTTGAGGAGACCCTGGAGAGGTGGAGATCTGCTCTAGAGAGGAGGGGAATGAAGGTCAGTAGGACCACCAAGATGGAATACATGTGTGTGAATGAGAGGGAGGTCAGTGGAATGGTGAGGATGAGGGAGGTGGATGAGTTCAAATACTTGGGATCAACAGTACAGAGTAATGCGGATTGTGGAAGAGAAGTGAAAAAGAGAGTACAGGCAGGGTGGAGAAGAGTGTCAGGAGTGATTTGTGACAGACGGGTATCAGCAAGAGTGACAGGGAAGGTCTACAGGACGGTAGTGAGACCAGCTATATTATAAGGGCTGGAGACGGTGGCACAGGAGAAAGAGCTGGAGGTGGCAGAGTTAAAGATGTTAAGATTTGCATTGGGTGTGACGAGGATGGACAGGATTAGAAATAAGAACATTAGAGGGTCAGCTCAGGTGGGACGGTTGGGAGACAAAGTCAGAGAGGCGAGATTGTGTTGGTTTGGACATGTGCAAAGGAGAGATGAGGGGTATATTGGGAGAAGGGTGCTAGGGATGGAGCTGTCAGGTAAATGGAGAAGAGGAAGGTCTAAGAGAAGGTTTATGGATGTGGTGGGTGAGGACATTCAAGTGATGGGTATGACAGAGCAAGATGATGAGGTCAGGAAAATATGGAATAAGATGATCCGCTCTGGTGACCCCTAACAGGAGCAGCTAAAAGAAAAAGCAGAAGATTGATTGATTGATTAATTGATTGATTGGCAGTATTATTGTTCTGTGAGTCTGTATCCTTGTTTTTAATGTTCCTGCTGCTGTATGCATCTGAATTTCATGATAGGATTAATACGGCTTTTGAAAACTCATCTAAGGGTGGCACAGTGGTGCAGTGCTAGTGCTGCTGCCTCACCGTAACAAGACTAGGTTTCACATCCTGAGTCCTCCTTGCATGGAATTTGCATGTCCTCCCTGTGTCTGCTCCGGCTTCTTCCAGTTGTCCGAGGACATGCAGGTTAGGTGGACTGCTATCGCTAAACTGGTCATAGTGCATGTGTTCACTCTGTGATGGACTGGTGTCCTGTGCTGTGCCCCTGTAACCCTGTTCAGGACTAAGCCGGCTAGAAAATGACTGACTGACTGACTTGTCTAATTTTCAAATTCCTTGCATAACGTTCTGTTTATTATTAATGGAAATTCAAAATATTCCAAAAAACTAGCCGACAAAATCCTTCAATTTCATGGAATTTAGTTCTTAAAAATATCTCATTAGTTTCAAGGGATATTAATCGTCAATAAGCTCAATTGAAAGCTGTCCACAAATTCTAAAGTGTCACACATGCGCGTACTCTTCCAGGTATGTAATACCACCCTGGGCCGAGAGAGGGCGCTGCTGCTAACTTTCTCATCTTTTTCTTCCTCCACAGTGCAGAGAAACCGCCCAGTGAGGGCATCTGACTCCGCCCCTCCCGTTCCCACCTGGAAGGATCGGTCACTTCTTCACAAGTCAACCGCAGGTAAGGAGCTCCTCGATTTCAATAAATTAGACCAGAGGATCATTGGCAGCTAATTATTTTACGTTCCGACTGTTTTTGCTCCCTTTGTTTTGTGTTGAGATTTAAAGTAAACAGGGACGGGCGGGTTGGCATCCCAAAAAATTCTTCTTTGCCAGACTGTTATTCCCTTGGATGAGCACATATTCTACCCCCACATAAACGATACTCTTGGGCATTGTCATCTGGCCCAAATTGTCACCTTTACTCCCTGAGCACTCCAGGTAAGTATTTATGCAGAGTTTTTGGGTTCTGCCCTTCTGGATTTAGTTTTTGGTCTTTGGAATGTGTCTGATTTTCTTACTTAAATATTCTCTATTAGCATCCCTTCGCTTCCACACATTTTCCGACTTCTGGACTTTTCCTCACTCCGTTTATCCGTCATCCAGCAAAGGCCGCATGCACTGGGGACAATCATTGGCAAAATTGCCCGTTTGTTCTCTATTGATGCCAGAAGTCCATCCATCCATCCATTATCCAACCCGCTATATCCTAACTACAGGGTCACGGGGGTCTGCTGGAACCAACACATGGCGGAAGGCAGGAAACAAACCCTGGGCAGGGCGGCAGCCCAGATGCCAGAAGTCTTCTTTTCTTCCTCGGATCCCTTTTTTGGAGTTGTCATTGCCAAGGATCTATGTGGGCATCTGGCTCTTATATTGATAAACGGAGAGATATAGTGCAGCTGGTCCGCACACCGATGCCCCCTAATCCTGGCCACAAGTCTTTAATGGGGTCGATGCTGTGCTGCCCAAACACTTGCTGGTCCTCATGGGCTCCTTTGTTCTTTTATTGTTGCTATTTATTTTAATGTAGCACGGTGGCGCAGTGGGTAGCGCTGCTGCCTCACAGTAAGGAGACTTGGGTTCACTTCCCAGGTCCTGCATGTTCTCCTCGTGTCTGCATGGGTTTCCTCCCACAGTCCAAAGACGTGCAGGTTGGGTGCATTGGCGATCCTAAATTGTCCCTAGTGTGTGCTTGGTGTGTGGGTGTGGGCTGGCGCCCTGCCCAGGGATTTGTTCCTGCCTTGCACCCTGTGCTGGCTTTCCAGCAGACCCTCGTGACCCTGTGTTAGGGTATAGCGGGTTGGATATTGACTGACTGACTAAGTAAGTTATGTTACAAGGAGGTTCGCTGAGAATGTAGTCTTTATTTTACATTGTAATTGTCATCAGAACGGCTTATGCTTCCCGGTAGAGTGTTTCTTTTGTATTTCAATTAAATCACAAAAAAATAAAATTAGCCAACAAAAGAAAGTGTCTATTTTCTGCTGTTGCCGTGGGCTTCTGTCTGGGGTGTTCTGATCTTAGGTACTGCAATATGGAATTTCGCTTTGCCTCGTCAAAACACCTAAAGGTCACTGCACCTCAAAAAGAACTCGAATCTTCCAGTCGGCTCCATTTCTTGAGGTCTCCAGAGCAATCAGAATAAGGCCGACATGACGTCACCCGATATCAGCCCAGTAGTTAAATGGCTTGTCTACCCTTAAAAAAAAAAAAAAAAAAGACAAAGATAGGCAAAGAGATGCATCAGAAGCATTTCTAGGAAGCCGGGAACATCATTAGTATTCCAGGAGAACTCTCATTCAATGCAGAGACATCTGAGCTGAGCAGCAACAGATAAAAAAGAAGCTATTAATCCGAGAAAGATTACTGGCACTGATTCTTTATCCTGAAGTAATACAGCAATACAAGTGGGCTCATTCCATTTACAATACCTTCAGAAGAAGAAGAAGAAGAAAAAAAAAAAGAAAAAAAAAAGAAAAAGAAATCGCTCACCTTCACAAGTGCAAACCTCCGGAGATTAAGTCACTGCTCCCTGTGGACTGGACTAGCTTGGGCTTCGGCTCATGGAGAGAACCACAGCTTAGACCCCTACTGGAAAAAAAGAGCTCGGATATCGTAAGAGTCCATCGTATGAACGAGAAGAAAACTGAAAAGTGTGAGAATGACATGAAATGTCACCGTACTCCGAACACATGGCAGCGACTACTGTAGTTACCTTCACCATTATTGGCCTAAAGAGCCAGGAGTCGAAATTGTCACATCTCAGTCCACGGCGAGGCTCCAAATTCACCTTTAATGACTCTTTAGTTCATTTCTTAATTAGCTCACTTAGGTTGGTTATGTGCACCATTCTTTATTTTTATTTGTTTTGTCTTTGTATATAAAGCTGCCTGTGCTGTGTTCCAGGGCTTTTGTGGGTGGTACCCCAGGGGGTGTGGCCACCTGCCAATCACTGCCAGGGAGGGCCTCCCACAGTTCCTGCCGGTTCATTGTGAAGATGCTCGTTGATGAGCTCGTGCCTTTTTATAAATTTGAGAATTTTGACCCCCTGACTGTTTTTTTTCAACCACTCCACTTAGATTCTGCATGGGGACTTTGTACCACTTGGGTTGCCTTTATGTTTCACGTGTTATGTGCACTTGGGAGGCGGCTTAAAGGCTCTGGTGATAGTAATTACCTGCCAAACCAGGGGGCGGTGCTGTGTACCAATGCCTTCTCTCATCCATCCTCTGCAGAATGGAAGATTGACCAACATTCCACCACTGAGGTCACTTCCATTGTCTGCCCTCCTGTCCCTGCCGCTTTCTGCCGAGTGACTATACAACCTGGGAACCAGTCATCTTTTTCTCAGTTCTGTCTTGAACTCATGACTTTAAATATGTCTCCTCTATTGCATGTTGCATTATTGTGCATTCTTTCAAATTATAAGGGGTCACCTGTGATGTCACTTGTGTGGTCCCAACCCTTTCCTCCCTGGAACCCATATGACCAGCAGATCAGCTATCTTTGAGGTAGTTCGCTATCAGACTCCTGTCTGAAAAGATGTCTACTGTATCTTTGTAAAAAGGTTTTTGCCTTTTTGATTTATTTTTTATTGTAATGGGTCACGGACGTGCTTCAATCCTTTTTCTGTGTCTGCTTCTTGTTTTAGCTGGGCAATTCCCTCTTGCTTTTGAACTCTGTAGATCTTCATTGAAATTGGAATACATTTTTGAGAAGAATAAATCTTTTGATTTTCTAAAAAATAAGTGGATGAATTTTGGTGTTTTGAAACACCTATTTGAGGTGAGAAAAAAGATAGATAGATAGATAGATAGATAGATAGATAGATAGATAGATAGATAGATAGATAGATAGATAGATAGATAGATAATGTAGTTGGCAGGATTGGATAGATAGATAGATAGATAGATAGATAGATAGATAGATAGATAGATAGATAGATAGATAGATAATGTAGTTGGCAGGATTGGATAGATAGATAGATAGATAGATAGATAGATAGATAGATAGATAGATAGACAGATAGATAGATAATGTAGTTGGCAGGATTGGATAGATAGATAGATAGATAGATAGATAGATAGATAGATAGATAGATAGATACGTAGTTGGCAGAATTGGATAGATAGATAGATAGATAGATAGATAGATAGATAGATAGATAGATAGATAACGTAGTTGGCAGAATTGGATAGATAGATAGATAGATAGATAGATAGATAGATAGATTGATAGATAGATAGATAGATAATGTAGTTGGCAGGATTGGATAGATAGATAGATAATGTAGTTGGCAGGATTGGATAGATAGATAGATAGATAGATAGATAGATAGATAGATAGATAGATAGATAGATAGATGAAAGGCTCAATATGACAGACAGATAGAGAAATGAAAGGCACTATATAAACAGACAAACAGATATATAGTGCCTTTCATTTCTCTGTCGGTGTATTTGACTGTTATATAGTGCTTTTCATATTTCTCTTTCTGTTAGACAGATCAGTATGAAAGGCATTATATAATAGATAGAAAAGAAAGTAAGTGGTTAATATTGAGATGAAACCCGCAATTTTTTTTATCAGCACCTCGAACAGACACGTACTGTAACAATGAAAAGTTTGGACACACCCAGAAATTTTCATGTTTTGATGGAAATTGGTATGTTTTATAAATTAAGATACGACTGAATTGCATTTAAAATATTCCTATTGTTTCTAATGGCTATTACAGTACTGCTTGAAATGACTGATGTTTATTATTATCACATATGGCTGCACAGCCATTCATTCCCTCAATGTCCTAATGGTCAGCTAAACCTTCGTGAGTCCTGTTTACAAGTAGTTACATAGTTGGCAGGATTGGATAGATAAATAGATAGATAGATAGATAGATAGATAGATAGATAGATAGATAGATAGATAGATAGATAGATAGATAGATAGATAGATAGATAGATAGATAGATAGATAGATAGATAGATAGATAGAGTAGTTGGCAGGATTGGATGGATAGATAGAACTTTATTTGTTCCCAGGTGGAAATTTGGCTTTTTCAGAAGCTCTGAATAAGTAAATACAAACTAGGTACAACAATCCTTCTATATAATTTGATACTATCCGTATGTATGGTTTTCGCGTCAATACCTCGACTCAATACAAGTTAGAACCACGCAATGGTAGTTAGAACATAACGTGGCATACGTGGACGCAGTATTGCATGATTGGCTAAGAATGTTCGAATGCTTCAATGACACTGCTGGACGGTCGAGTATAGTAAGTCGGTGTTGGTTCAAGCAGATTACAGTAAGTTGGGTTGGTTTTTGGAACGTTGGTTCGGTGGGGCGTACTTTCCAGGACTAACATTGTCGACTGACTTAAACCCTTCGACAGCTCCAGAACTGTAAGTAATATAGAACGTATTGCCATTTGCTTGGTACATTGAAATCTATCTTTGGGAAGTTTGGTTTTGGCATCTGTCCTTCTGACATCTACTGGTAAACTGAGTAATGACGGATGGGTATTAACAACGGTCATTGATTAAATTTTAGTTGATCTCAGATCTAAAATGAGTGACAATCGCAACGTAGCCAGAACAGTAGCTGCCGCAGAAAGGATGCGTAGGAAACAAAATCACATGACTGATGAGGACAACGAACCTTTCGATAATCCGATGTATATGGATTAGGATTCTATAGAAACGGTCGTTGAACCAAATGTCAAATTGTGGTTGACGTTAATCAACCATGCACCTGTCGGGGACTGGCAGGACATGATCCGCCCCGCCAACATAGTTATTACTCCGTCTCTGATTAGAGTCGTAAAATACAGTTTGTTTTGAAAATTTGATTGCCAGAAAAATCAAATGAGCTGCGCCAAAGAGCTGAGTTCACGTTTCGCAGCCCCGTTTAAACAGGAAGCTCTTCATTACATTGGCCGAAAAGGTCTATTTGAAGCACAAATCAGTGCCATGATAACAAAATCATTTCAAGGACTTAAAAAAACAAATAATTCTTTGCAGAGTAAGTATGGATTTCACAAACATAGAATTTGTAGCCCTATTCGATCGGTCTCCTAGTCGCTAGTAAATAAGTAAATAAATAAATAAGCACATACATACATACATACATACTGTAGAAGATCAGCCTGGACACAGACAGACACGGACTCAAAATGTCCAAAATAACTCATGTTTTATTCTAACAATAAGGTCCCGCACACAACGCAGTGCTCCAACAGACACAATACTCCGTCTTTTCTTCTGCCGCCTCCACTCCTCACTCGCAACCCCGTCCTCCTCCACACGACCTGGCTTCTGAATGGAGTGAGGCGGCCTCCTTTATAGTGCACCCGGGTTAGGGTTAGGGTTAGGGTTAGTGCTCCAGGTGTCTCTTGATTAACCTCCGGCAGCACTTCCTTCCTGTTTTGACCTCAGTTGTCTCTTTTGACCATGATATTCTCACAGTCCTGTCATTAAAAGAGAAAACCCTCTGCTTAAGAAAATCGACCCCAGAATGGGCAGAAGGATGGCGAGAATGGTAGACAAAAAGAGATACAAAGCTGAACTCTAAGGTTGAGGTCTGAGCACACCATCTGTCACCTTTTGAGAGACAGCGGGGGCTCAATGGAAGAAGACCCAGAAGGATCCCCACTTAAAAAAAAGCCAAACTGGGATTTGCTCAAATGCATACATACCGAGAGGCTTCTGGAAGAATCTCCTTTGGACAGATGAGACCAAACTGAAGCATTTTGGCAAGTCACACCAGCTCGATGTCCACAGACAAGAAAATGAAGCTTTCAAAGAAAAGAACACCAGACCTGCTGTGAAACATGGAGGAGGCTCACTTACGTTTGCTTTGCTGGGTTTGGCACGGGGTGCCTTGAGTCTGTTCAGGGAACAATGAAGACATTCTGGAGTGAAACATCCTGCTCAGTGTCTGAAAGGTCCATCTCAGTGGCAGATCATGGACCCTCCAACAGGATAACACCCAAGAATGGCAAAGAACAAAACATTGGACTTTTCTGAAGTGGCCTTCTATCAGGTCTGATTTGAACCCGATGGAACATCCATGGACAGAACTGAAACATGGCATGTGGAGAAGACCCCCTTAAAACCTGATCCCGCTGGATCAGTGGGCCAAACGACCTGGAGGGCTCCGGGAATCACTAGTGTGCTGTGATTATAAACTCTAAAGGCTGAGCAACCAAATATGAGGTGAAGGGTCCCATCATTTTTGTCCATTTGTGTTATTAGATGAAATATTCTGTTGCATCAAAAGTCTGATTTTAATTAAATGCAGAATACATAATAATGGGTGCCGATGAGTTTTTTCAGTTTCAAGCTACTTCAGAGACAATTTTTCTACTTTTGTTCATGGTGAGGGTAGTGCCAACAGTTGTGTCCACGTCTGGATCCTTAATGCACTCTGGACCTCAAACTGGGCCTAAGGCTCACCCTTCGGTGATAACTGTGATGGTGGTGGTCTTCTTTTTTCGTGGAGGAGTAACCAACAAATATGTCCACATCTGTTTACCAATTTAAAAAAAAAAAAAATTTCATCACAGATTTTTCAAAAGAGTTTATTTAGAAATTTTTCAAGGTTGGCGTGAATAAAATTAGACAGAACCGGGGAGCGAGATGGAAGACAGAGGGAGAGAGAGAGAGTAGCATTAATATGTCTGGACGTGGGTGAATGTGTGACGGGGAGGAGTTGTCTACTGCTAGACTGCTAGACAGCCAGAAAATGACTGCAGCTCACATGTCCTGGAGAAAATTAAATCCTTCAGACTTGGCAGATAATGTTACCATGAGAACTGCAGGCCCATCCATTGTGCAGACCTGCTCCAACGACCATCTGTTACAGCCCCATTTTTATTAGCCGCCGCAGTGACAATGGAAAACGGCAGCCTCCAGGCAGCCCATGGAATCTCCACATGCTTAATTGAGGAGGGCTGCCTAGGATGCTTTGCTTTCAGCTTCTAAGCGGAGGCGCGATATTTTATTCGGAGGACGATGATGGAGTGAGCAGGTCCAAAAAAAAAGAAATAAACAAGCGAAGCAGAAAGCGGAAGAACAAAATATTCAGGAACGGCAGCTGTTTCGTGGTCACCCAGACCCATGAGAACAATGGGAAGGTTGCACATAGACGGGGTGAAGATCTCCTCCTCCTCCTCTTCCTCCTCGCTGATTTTTCTTCTCCCCTCACACTTTTTTGAAATAGACCCACGTAGATCCAGTCGCCTTTATTTATTTATTTTGTTCTTAATTTATGTATCTTTGCCAAGACGCGATTCAAAATTTATCTGCGAATTGGGGGGGTTTGGGGGGGAGACATTTACACATTTCCATCGCCGTCCATTTATCATGCATCTATCATAGCCTCATGTCAAATGCATTATAAATAGATGGATACTCTTCTGAAGGAAAAGCAAGGGAACTTGTCAGACACTGCCAAGAGTGATGTATAATTCAGCACTTCATTTTTTTTTAAGTGTAACAAGACACATCTTAAAACGAGGTAATGAGACAGCCCTCCAACCTGAATCAGTGGCAGCCTCTTCATTGCGTTTTCGCACTGATTATTTGGAAAAAATCAAAAAAAAAAAAGCATTTCACTGTTAAAAAAAAAAAAAAAAAAGAAATTAGATAAAGTCAATAAGAAGCCGCTATTGGCCTAAAGGAGGAAATGAAACATCCAGAGCGGGTAATGAGAAGAATTATGAAGACGTCCCAGACATGAGAAATATTCAGGTGCACACTCATAAATGGGCATCCGCAGAGGAGCGACAAAGCACATCTTCGGCTTTCCTTTCTACTCAGTTCAATCAATTTCGTGTTAACAAGAAAAGCTCAGAGAGCTGCTGTGCTGTGCTGGACACAAAAGCTGCTCTTCAATTCTCTGTTTTCCCACTGCAGGAACTTTGTATCCAGGAACCAAAATGAGTTTCTGTCTGATGGTGGTCTAGGGCCGCTTGGGGTCTCTGGCCACTTCCATGTTGTTGAGTTCCCGCTGCATAACAGGAATGGTAAGCTTTATGCCAGATAAGTGATGTGGAAAGAAGAGTGACGTGGCGCAAAGTGAGGCATGATCGGGAGTTCACCCTGCACCCTATTGCTTCAATCCCATCACAATGTCACGAGGGAGATTAAATCTTTAATGCAGTGCAGTGTGTGGTGAATCAAAGAGGTGGCTATAACAAGTGATGTGATGCAAAGCGTGGTGCAATCGGGAGTTCGCGAGGGACCTCTACACCTTAGTTCTTCAAACCCATCGCAATGTCATGAAGGAGATTAATTCTTTAATTCAGTTCCGAGACGTGACGAATCACATAGTCAGCTATGACGAGTGATACAGTGTGAAATTTGGTGCGATCTGGAGTTTACGGGGGACCTCCACACCTTAGTTCTTCAAACCCATTGTAATGTCATGAAGGAGATTAATTCTTTAATGCAGTGCAGGGTGTGACGAATCAGAAAGGTGGCTATAACAAGCGATGTGGTGCAAAGTGTGGTGCAATCAGGAGTTCACGAGGGACCTCCACACCTTAGTTCTTCAAACCCATCACAATGTCATGAAGGAGATTAATTCTTTAATGCAGTGCAAGGCGTGACAAATCAGAAAGGTGGCTATGGCGAGCGATGCAGTGAGAAATGTGATGCGATTGGGAGTTCACAGGAGACCCCCAAATGTTATTTCTTTGAAGCAATCAAGAATTTATGGGGGACATCCCCACCTTATTACTTCAAAGCGATCACGACTTCATGATTGAGGTTAATACTTCAATGTAGTGCACCAGAGCGGTGGCTCGGAAGAATGATGAGGTGCAAAGTGTGGTGCGATCGAGAGCTCATGAGAGACCTCCACTCCTTAGTTCTTCAAACCCATCACAATGTCACAAAGGAGTTTAAATCTTTAATGCAGTGCAGTGTGTGGTGAATCAAAGAGGTGGCTATAACAAGTGATGTAGTGCAAAGTGTGGTGCAATTGGGAGTTCATGAGGGACCTCTACACCTTAGTTCTTCAAACCCATCGCAATGTCATGAAGGAGATTAATTCTTTAATTCAGTTCCGAGACGTGACGAATCACATAGTCAGCTATGACGAGTGATACAGTGTGAAATTTGGTGCGATCTGGAGTTTACGGGGGACCTCCACACCTTAGTTCTTCAAACCCATTGTAATGTCATGAAGGAGATTAATTCTTTAATGCAGTGCAGGGTGTGACGAATCAGAAAGGTGGCTATAACAAGCGATGTGGTGCAAAGTGTGGTGCAATCGGGAGTTCACGAGGGACCTCCACACCTCAGTTCTTCAAACCCATCACAATGTCATGAAAGAGATTAATTCTTTAATGCAGTGCAAGGCGTGACAAATCAGAAAGGTGGCTATGGCGAGCGATGCAGTGAGAAATGTGATGCGATTGGGAGATCACAGGAGACCCCCAAATGTTATTTTTTTGAAGCAATCAAGAATTTATGGGGGACATCCCCACCTTATTACTTCAAAGCGATCATGACTTCATGATTGAGGTTAATACTTCAATGTAGTGCACCAGAGCGGTGGCTCGGAAGAATGATGAGGTGCAAAGTGTGGTGCGATCGAGAGCTCATGAGAGACCTCCACTCCTTAGTTCTTCAAACCCATCACAATGTCACAAAGGAGTTTAAATCTTTAATGCAGTGCAGTGTGTGGTGAATCAAAGAGGTGGCTATAACAAGTGATGTGGTGCAAAGTGTGGTGCAATTGGGAGTTCATGAGGGACCTCCACACCTCAGTTCTTCAAACCCATCGCAATGTCATGAAGGAGATTAATTCTTTAATTCAGTTCCGGGACGTGACAAATCACAAAGTCAGCTATGACGAGTGATACAGTGTGAAATGTGGTGCGATCTGGAGTTTACGGGGGACCTCCACACCTTAGTTCTTTAAACCCATTGTAATGTCATGAAGGAGATTAATTCTTTAATGCAGTGCAGGGTGTGACGAATCAGAAAGGTGGCTATAACAAGCGATGTGGTGCAAAGTGTGGTGCAATCGGGAGTTCACGAGGGACCTCCACACCTTAGTTATTCAAACCCATCACAATGTCATGAAAGAGATTAATTCTTTAATGCAGTGCAAGGCGTGACAAATCAGAAAGGTGGCTATGGCGAGCGATGCAGTGTGAAATGTGATGCAATTGGAAGTTCACAGGAGACCCCAAAATGTTATTTCTTTGAAGCAATCAAATATTTATGGGGGACATCCCCACCTTATTACTTCAAAGCGATCACGACTTCATGATTGAGGTTAATACTTCAATGCAGTGCACCAGAGCGGTGGCTAGCAAGAGTGATGTGGTGCCAAGTGTGGTGCGATCGAGAGTTCATGGGGGACCTCCACACCTTAGTTCTTCAAACCCATCACAATGTCACAAAGGAGATTAAATCTTTAATGCAGTGCAGTGTGTGGTGAATCAAAGAGGTGGCTATAACAAGTGATGTGGTGCAAAGTGTGGTGCAATTGGGAGTTCATGAGGGACCGCCACACCTTCTTTAATTCAGTGCAGGGTGTGACGAATCAGAAAGGTGGCCATGGCGAGAGATGCAGCATGAAATGTGGTGCGATTGGGAGCCCATGTGAGACCCCCACACGTTATTTCTTTGAAGCAATCAGGAATTCATAGGGGACACCCTTACTTTATTGCTTCAAAGTGATCACGACTTCATGACTGAGGTGGATGCTTCAATGCAGCGCACTAGAGAGGTGGCTATGAAGAGTGATGTGGTGCAAAATGTGGTGCGATCGAGAGTTCACAGGGGGACCCCAACACCTTATTGCTTCAAAGCAAACTGGAATTCACCGGGGACACCCCCAGCTTATTGCTTCAAAGCCATCACTACTTCGCAATTGAGGTTAATGCTTCAGTGCAGTGCACCAGAGAGGTGGCTATGAAGAGTGATGTGGTGAAAAATGTGGTGCGATCAAGAGGCCATTTATTTATGTTATGTTAATGTTACTTTTGTTAATTATTCAAGTTGTTGCATTTTTATCTCTCTAAGCCTTTGTTATGTGCCTTGTGTTTCGTGTTTGGTTCCCCAAGAGACGTAATTACCTTCCCATCACCGCCAGGGATTACCTGCAGCTCTATAAAGGTGAGAGTTTCCCACAATTCCTGGTGGTTCATTCAGTTGAGCTTGGGAGTTGGTGAGTTTACTTGTGTTTTTGCTCTGCTTGTGCATTTGTGATTTTCTGGATTTTATTTTACCTTTTGCTCTGTTTTTTGACCCTTCCCTGGTTTACAGTATTGACGTTGCTTTTGGAATTGTCTTTTGCTGGCAGTCTTGGCCTTGTGTGCTCTTCGGAGTGTCACAGTGTAACAGAGCCTTTTTATGAAATTAATATTTTACTTTATAAGCTCCTGCGTTTACTCTTTCTGTATATCTACCAGGGGTTTGATGATAAATCCCCAGTAGTGAGCATTTTGGAAGTGTTTTTTGGCACTGTTTAGTGCTTTGAATTCCCAGTTCATAACACAAAGATGATTGCATTCTGTTCTGAATAATCATTGGCTTCGTGCTGAGCTGATTGACTATTTCTGTTGTCTGTTCTACGATTGCACAGGAGACTTCATGATTTCTTTCCCCTCCAAGCCACCACGGCCCTTATTCCAGAGACAACGATAATCATGTTTTTCGACTTGTTCATAAAGATTGTTTCCCCTGTGGACAGACAGTTAAATTAGTGACATTACATTTAATCGCCGAGGCGTCTGTGGGAAAGCATCAGGAACAAAACATCTGGAGATGAGCTCTATGCACCATCATAGCGCACCTGCACACACCACGCTGTCAGTCAAAGAGTTGTTGGCCAAAAACATAAGATCTCACTCCCTGTGACTTCTTATTTGTTATTGAAATTCAAATTGAGACTGAAGGGAGGAAGATTTGCTACCAGGGAAGAAATCCATGAAAAAATGCAGGAGGCTGTAGGCATGGTAACAAGAGGAATTTTTTTTCCAGGAATGTGAGAAGCACTGGGACAAGTGGAATGCATCTCAAGGAGAATATTTTGAAGGCGACTAAGAAAGAATTGTTGTTTTATAATAAAACTTTTCTTTAACAATTCTGGGAATTTTTGGGTTCCCCATCCCTCACTCACGGATAAGCCAAAACACTATGAATACTCCCATATGAAGTGATCAACGTGGATCATCTCGTAACAGCGGGGCATGTCAAGGATGGGGCTCATGTTAGATGGTATGATGACTTTAGGTTGTCATAGTCAAATTAGACCAAAGTCCTACATGTTCAATGAAGAAGATGTAAGCAGGGGTAAAAGAACTGAGTGACTTCAAAAAGGGTCCCACCATTATGGGCAGACAATGGAGTCAGAGCATTTCTGAAATGACAAGGCTTGTTGGTTAAAAGTGGTGAGGGCCTACCAACAGTGGTCCAAGGGGGGCAAAACGAAGAACCACCAACTGGTGTTGGGCAGCAAAGACTCTTCGATGAAAGAGGTCAACAAAGGTCTGGTATGAACCAAGAAAAGGGCTATTGTCACACAAATCATAGAGGTACTGCCTGTCTATCTATCTATCTATCTATCTATCTATCTATCTATCTATCTATCTATCTATCTATCTATTCATTATATATATTCTATCTATAAGAATTAATGACTCTAAGTTGCTCCAGCATAAATGAGAGTATGCATTTGTATTTCTTGTTCCTGTCACCCCATTTCAAGTTGGTTTTTACCTTTCCTCTTAATGCTCACCTTGACCCTGCTAAGGTTTACAAAATAGAAGGAAAGGGAATCTCTTAAATGATAAGCACTACATAAATGATAAGTGCCAAAGAATGGTAAAATGGTACAGTGGGCAACACATTGCAGCATTATAGATCCAGCAGCCTGGGTTCAAATCCCATGCCTTGTCTCTGTCTGTGTGAAGCCTGCATGCTCTCCCCATGTTCATATAAGTTTGCCTCCTACAGGAACTGAACCTTAGATCAGTGAAAGAGGGTTGCCTGTGGCTATAGGTCAGTCAGAGTATCGGTGCTAACTGCTCTCCGCCTTCAAAAGCACTTAGGGATCTATCTATCTATCTATCTATCTATCTATCTATCTATCTATCTATCTATCTATCTATCTATCTATCTATCTATCTATCATATAGTGCCTTTCATCTATCTATCTATCTATCTATCTATCTATCTATCTATCTATCTATCTATCTATCTATCTATCTATCTATCTATCTATCTATCTATCTATCTATCTAGGACTGATTGAAATCTCAGTAATCAACTTAGGCTGCAGTGTGACTGTTTGCAGTGCACCGTCTATCAGAATGTATTTTATAATGCATGTAGTAATAAAATGCATTGCATTTGTCATTCCAACAGATGGCACATCACAAACATGTAATACTGACATGCATTACTACAAATGTCTGTGATGCCCCATCTGTTGGAATGACAGAGACACAGCAATCAGATGGACACACAGACACCTATGCCTTAATTAAGGTGGATTTATTTATTGAACGAGCTTCTGTTAGATGAAAAATTTCAGTTTAGTTAGCCAGTAAAAGGTGTCATTTTGCTTCACTTCTCATTGCATCCATAATGACTAACATGGTAGATTACCCTACTACTTGCATGGAGATAAATGTAGTTCTATCCATCTATTTTCTCTATATATGTTTAAATATGTTTAAATCTGTGATGTACTTAGAAAATTTAAAATTGGTAACTTCAAACTTGAAATTACACTACTGAATTTAATGGAATAAAAATACACATATGTGCAGTTCATCAATGTACTTAGCAGCAGAGGACTCCAGCGGCTCCACTTAAGTGTTCTGTAGTGGTGACAATCACCGCATAATGCAGGACACACTTGACGACTGAAGTACCTTTGCCTTGTTTGATTTTGTGTTCCTTGAATATGAAGAGTAATCAACACATTCAGAGAAATGCCATCTGCAAGTGACAAAGCGAGACATGTTAGACCATTCGGCGCTGCTGAACTGCCTGAGCAACATTTCAGCTTCTGAAGGGTGACATGGTGTCATTCAGACTTCATACCTTCTTTTGTAACTTTTGAATGACTCGAACTGTTTGTGAAAACTGTCATATAGCCAATTCATGTCCCCTCAATTATACGTTAGCCATTTACTTTTGGAAAAACATCTTCAATCTGGAGAGTGACCTTCATGGTGCTGATGAAAGGGCAGGGACTTGCAAGTCTTAGGCCAGCCCTGTTGTCAGTTCCATCTATCTATCTATCTATCTATCTATCTATCTATCTATCTATCTATCTATCTATCTATCTATCTATCTATCTATCTATCTATCTATCTATCTATCTATCTATCTATCTATCTATCTATCTATCTATCTATCTATCTATCTATCTATCTATCCTCTTCCGCTTATCTGAGATTGGGTTGTTGGGGCAGCAGCTTGAGCAGAGATACCCAGACTTCCCTCTCCCTGGCCACTTCTTCTAGCTCTTCCGGGGGAATCCCGAGGTGTTCCCAGGCCAGCCGAGAGACATAGTCCCTCCAGCGTGTCCTAGGTCTTCCCTGGGGCCTCCTCCCGGTTAGACATGCCCGGAACACCTCACCAGGGAGGCGTTCAGATATCTATATATTATATAGTGCATTTAATCTATCTATCTATCTATCTATCTATCTATCTATCTATCTATCTATCTATCTATCTATCTATCTATCTATCTATCTATCATGTGTTCTCCAGCTCTGGTAGTACAAGGCAGCACCCATTTAAGATGATGGTATCCATCAGTGTGTTATCTGAGTTTTGGGTTTTCTTTCTTTCTTTCTTTCTTTCTTTCTTTCTTTCTTTCTTTCTTTCTTTCTTTCTTTCTTTCAGGTCAGGTACCTGCATCAGCTAATTGGACCCCAACTGGACATGCAGGTGACACCCCTATGGCAACATTCGCTGAGGTAGATGGCACAGACACTTATCAAACTCCTATTTTGATGCAAGAAATTTGGAAATCGAAAACGACAGACGGGTACCTGCATCAGTTGATCAGTCCCCAGATAATCTTAGTGCTGAACACACTCGTGTACATTCGCTGACATGTCTACTACACATACGTAGATCCGTGGGAGGCAAGCTGGCTCCTGGACTTCATCAGACCCCACTGGTGGATCTCCACTACGGATTGCCAGCCACTCGACTTCTTCAAGCTGTTTTTTTATTTTTTCCTTTATGTTTATGAGTGCTGAGACAAACAGGTATGAAATAAGTCTGTGGATTTACATAGCGTGGAGGCTCATTGAGCACAAAACAGAGCAACGTTTGTCATAAATAAGCCTTTTATGTTGATTTATGTATGAAACAATTGCTTTATGTGCTTTTCCATAAACTGGGACAAAAAGAAGGAAAAAAAATAATTAACCCTAAAAGATTTAGCATTAGTGCTTAACAAGGGCAATATTTGTAGCCCTGTCCTTTGATGCTGGCCCTATGGCACTTCAAACATCAAGAGCATTAATGAAGTCTCTAGTGGCGCCCCTTTTGTCGTACTGGCATCGTAACTTCTATCTGCTATTTTCAGATTCTTATTATTTGTCTCATGATTTCCTACATTGGAGTTTACTGTAGAAAAGTTTGAGCGCCGCTCGACTTTCACTTAAACTTTAAATTTTCCTATGGGCTCCAAATGAACATCTCAGCTTCCAGTGACAGTTTAAAATAAATATTTAAAAAGCATCTGACCCGGTCAGAAGGCAATTTTACAAGCTATCCTCCAGGCAAACTGATTGATTAAATCTGAGTAGTTTATTTCTCCAGAAATATCCTTCTCGACCGACAGCAGAGTCTTCTCTAATGATACATTGTTTTTTGTCATATTATATCTAAGCAGTCATTACTGCTCTGGCTCTGCTCGTCCTCCAACTTAGTGCCCTTGTTTCCACCTGCTGTCACTCAGATCATTGTCACTTGTGCAATGTGTGGCAATTCCTTTGCAGGCAGGCGTTTTATACAGTGCCATTTACTCGGGATCTACCTGGAATACCAAACGTTGATGCCAACTCAGCAAACCCATTTGATTATGCAGAAGAAATGTTGTGCGGAGTTGGCAACTGTCAATACCTTCCACTTAAATCTACTTCTATAACTCATACTGTAAACACTTTAATGGATCTTATAAAAGGATGTTTGAATGAGAAAAGACGAGGTCTGACCTGCTAACCATCCACTAAAGATAGAAAGTGTGATCAGGTAAGGGAATCACCGAGTCCAAAAGGAAATGTTAAGGCGCAAATCAGGTCGTCACGTGTAATCAGCTGAGACTTTTCAGCAAAGCAAATGGGCACTGGTGTGGAAAAGAAGGCAGTCAAACATCACAACACAACATGGCCTTCTCAAGGCTGGACAAGTCGGCTCTCTTGAGCAGGTCAACTGTCATAGCAGCTCCGTCCTCAAATAGAAACCTCCTTCCGGGGAGCACCTGAGCTTTAGAGGGGTTTTGACCAGAAGAGGCGGAGTCACTGGGCGTCTTCTCAGTTCTGTGGAGGAAAAGGGAGATGACAAAGTAAGCAACATCACCCCCTCTAGTCCTGGGGTGGAGTGACATACCTCAGAGGAGCCTGGGAGGTTAACCTTGGACTGCATGTGTGAGAATAGATAGATAGATAGATAGATAGATAGATAGATAGATAGATAGATAGATAGATAGATAGATAGATAGATAGATAGATAGATAGATAGATAGAGAAATTAGGGACCCATAATTTTTACCCATTTACTTGTCACTACTGTTCAGCCTTGGTGGCCCCTCTGGTTCAGTGATGTAAACTGGTTGATTTTCTAAAGTTGGTTCCCTGTTTGGGCCCAGTGCTGTGTGGATAGGCTTCATCTCACTACAGCTCTCAAACTGAACCCATCACACAGGTGAAGAGATAATTTAATTGCAACTGAAGGTCCAAAGACTATTCATTTGCGCAGAACAGATCACTTTGTGCCTTACGATGGCTTTGTGTTTTTCTTATGTATTTGTTGAACCAGCCATGAAGCACTGCAGTTGAAGGTGATGGTATGCAGAAGTTCTTCAGGAAATAATGTGGTATAAATGCAATTGGCCGAGTCCCTTCTTGTACTGAAATCCCACTGAATGATCAGCGTGTCTGGTTTTGACAGACTGTAGATAACAGACTGCCCTCAGGTATTAAATGTCATTCCTCTTCACAGAGAAAGCAGTCAGAGCACCTTTATGGGAGCACCTTCAGTGAGCAGAGAAATTCACAATAACAAAGCTTTCCTTTCTCATTAAATCATCTCTAAAGCCCGAACACCTCTGAAACACAACATTTCACGCAGATGAATAATCCCAGCTCAATCTAGCACTGGCACAGAACATCAGATGCCATCTGTAATAAATGGGTGCAGGATGTAAAAAGAGAAAAATCGAGCAGCTTCAGCCCCCAAATTGTCCAACACATCTGAATATAATTCATTTAGCCATGTCAGCTCTCAGTGGCTCTAACTTCAGGGATTGACTAATAGGCCGATGCCTTAATAACACAAGAAAAACCACAAACCAAGCATAAAAAATACAAACCACTTGTGTACATTTGAATTTACATTTATATGTAATGTTGCAAGAAAAATTTATAGTCAAGAGTCCAAATTGAAAATCTCAGGAAGAATCTTCCTCAGTTCATTGTCTTCATCGGCAAACGCAGCTTCAGGAGCCGGTCTGTCTCAGTGCACATCCACACATGCAGCAGGGCAACTCAAACTGGGGCCATTGTAGAGGTAGGGGTGCCACAGGGAAGCCTGCACATACATGGAGAGAACATGCAAAGTGAACGTGGGCAGTGCCAGGCCAAGAGAGCTAATGACCAATCTATCTATCTATCTATCTATCTATCTATCTATCTATCTATCTATCTATCTATCTATCTATCTATCTATCTATCTATCTATCTATCTATCATATAGTGCCTTTCATCTATCTATCTATCTATCTATCTATCTATCTATCTATTATACAGTGCCTTTCATCTATCTATCTATCTATCTATCTATCTATCTATCTATCTATCTATCTATCTATCTATCTATCTATCTATCTATCATATAGTGCCTTTCATCTATCTATCTATCTATCTATCTATCTATCTATCTATCTATCTATCTATCTATCTATCTATCTATCTATCTATCTATCTATCTATCTATTATACAGTGCCTTTCATCTATCTATCTATCTATCTATCTATCTATCTATCTATCTATCTATCTATCTATCTATCTATCTATCATATAGTGCCTTTCATCTATCTATCTATCTATCTATCTATCTATCTATCTATCTATCTATCTATCTATCTATCTATCATATAGTGCCTTTCATCTATCTATCTATCTATCTATCTATCTATCTATCTATCTATCTATCTATCTATCTATCTATCTATCTATCTATCTATCTATCACAGCATCATACCACCCAGCTTCTTTGTATTACTTGTGATAGGTTTTCTTTCAAAAAGAAGAACTTCTCAAAATCCAAAGGTTTGGGGACCATCCCTGTATAATGTGCAATGGACAAATAAAGACAAAAAGACTTTGCGGTGATCAAAACAGTAAATATTGACAGTTATTGTGTGGTAAGATGGCGTTTTTATACAGTGAAAAACAAAATGGATGCAGATAGTGAGTTGGCTGGAGATGACGTCGAATCAGAGGGATGGAAGCACCTTCATCAAGGATGGACCGGAAGTGATGTGGCAAGGTGAGTGATGTCATCAGGAGGAGCCGGATGTGACATCATCTGGCGGCCATTGTTAGAGTTCGTCCACACTGATTTATTTTTCTTCTTTCTTTCTGCCAGAAATAAAGAGAGAGGCATCGTTACCGCATATCAACCCCTTATCTCGCAATGTTTTACTCACCTTCAGGCTTACCGACTGTCTCCTAAGCACACGTGTGTGACATACTTTGTCCACCAATGTGTAGGGAGTGGTTCTCAACCTTTCTTGGTGTGTGAAGCACCTCTCCCCATAGAAATGAAAAATCAAAAACGAGGTCTCCTTCATATCTTTCTGGTTTCTCTTTGAGAACAATAAGATCAGAAGTCCTGTTCTTTGGTCTCATGCTTCTCAGATTTTTTTTTTCTGCTGAGACAAAAGACCCTGGTGGTCTCACAGTTGTCTCCTCTTGAGTTTCAGAAGAGATCTCAGCAAAGTCACAAAGATCACGTCAGGTCAGGTCAGGTTGGGGAGTAGGCACTGGTGCTGCTCGTTTTTCTATTTTTCCATGAATGTTTTTAAGATGGTTTGCTGTTGTACACCACGGAAAGTCATTGCGTTCTATGATATCATAAACTTGTTTCTCTCTTTCTGCATGAAAACATGTGGGTGGGGAGTATCCACTGGTACAACGTGTTGCCGCACCCACCACACACAATGCAAAACAACTCAAGATCCTGGTTGGAATCCCACCACAGGCAGACACACGGCAACATCCCACCCTCTATGTGCTGCAGCCAGGTGTTATGTGGGTGTCCCCTTGGCCTGGTCCAGCCACTCGGGGCCTCAACAATGAAGATCCTGTTAGCCGGATCACCCTTGGGTAATGTCGCCACATGGCTGTAGTGCCGTAACTGACGCTTCCTGACAATGCAGGTCATGTGCCTCATTCAGGACTCCATGAGCAACACAAAGGACTCCCTGAAGAGACACAGCACTAAAGTAGTCCAGTGTTCGTCTCATGTCACTCTTGCAAACAGGAAGCACCAGGACTCTAAAGACTTGGACCTTCGTCCTTTTAATGAGATATCAGGAGTGCCACACACCCCTTTCCAGTGACCTCATGACCCCTCATTGCTCTCCCAGTCCGTTTACTGACTTCATATGAAGAGTCACCAGACACGTGAATGTCACTGCTGAGGTAAGTAAACCTCTCGATGACGAGGTCGACACTCTCTCCGCAGACAGACACACTGCTGATGGCCGCGCCCAAGAGGTCACTAAAGGCCTGGCTCTTTGGTTTTTATCAGGACACTCGCAAGCCCAGACACTCAGAGTCCTCACTCAGTCTCTCGAGACCCCTGATCAGAGCCTCCATTGACTCCATGAAGATCACAGCATCGTCAGCAAAGTCAAGATCAGTGAATCTTTCTTCACCAACAGATGCCCCACAGCTGCAGGACCCCACGACTCTGCCCAACACCCCGTCCCCGTACAAGCATTGAACAGAGTAGGAGCAGAACACACCACTGACGGACCCCAGAATCAACTGGGAAAACACAGCGGGTCTGCCTCCACTCTGCACAGCACTCACAGTCCCAGTATACAGGCCGGCCATGATATCCAGCCACCTCGAAGGGATCTCGCGAAGTCTCAGGATGTCCCACAGAGTTAGGGCTCAAGTCACACAAGTCACACAAGGGACTCAAATTTTTCCAGCAGTTTCTTGACTTTTTTTTTTTGCAGTTTGAAAGTATTTACATTGTGTGCTCAGTAATATTTGCTGTTTGTGGTAATAGAACATTTAACTACGATTACAGAACTGTAGTCCTCGTGTCTGAATAATAAAATTAGTTTTCCTGATTTATATTGATGTGCTCCAGTTAGATCACAGCGATTCCAGAAGCACCTGCACACTCCTCAAATGCACATGAATGTTATGTCATGTGCATATTTACGGCAAAAAATCAGTGCCCCCCTTCAGGTCAGGTCAGATTGGGGAGCATGCACTGGTACAGCACATTGCCGCACCCACCACACGATGAAACAACTCAGCATCCCGCTTGGCAACCCTCCAGGCAGACACGCGGTCCAGTCCCACCCTCCGGAAATGTCCCTCTATTTGCCACAGTCAGGTGACACGTGGGTGTCACCTTGGCCTGGTCCAGCCACTCGGGTCCTCAACAATGAGGATCACCCTCGGGGAATCACACCACATGGCCATCAGGAGCGGACAGGGTCTCAAAACCGGGCCGGGCATCCTTCAACGAGTCGACCCACTCGGCCTATTATTCATTGTAATTTTTTTCTAATTTGTGACAAGTATGCGGCTTGTCTCTTGCTGGACACAGATGGCACTAGATGGCACTATAAAGCAGTAGGACACTGTCCAGAGTGTTATTCAAGCTTAAAAATGTGACACGAATAAATACATGCCACCCCATGTCTGAGTGATGGTTAACCATAATTACCTGACATTGAATTTCATGCTGGAGTCACACTTGAGGTTAACACTAAGAAGGTTTCAAAACGCTGCACCACCACGGACCCCTTATACACTTCGCCACAAGTTTATATTTTTAAACAGTCCATCCTTCATCGTCTAAACTGACTTAACTGGCCACACTCGCTTGTCCCACCAAAGAAACACCACCGGATCTAAAACTGCTTGTCTCGGGGATGTTTGAGGAAACATGGAGTAACCAGATAAACACTGACCTGGACACAAAGAGGCATGTATAATGGGACCTGAATTACAGTCACTGCCACCCAACCTTGGAACAGTTATCTTAAATTATGGAGGGCATTTCTGGACCTCGGTGACTTCCTGTAGTGTCTGTTTTAAAAGAAGCAGAAATTCGCATTTTTATGCTTCACTTGGTGGAGGATTGCTTCAATTGTGATTCTACACTGACCGCTAGTTTGCTATCTCAGCAAACTCTGTGGAAGCTATCAATTTTCAGATGAGGCATAACAACTGCAGGCTATTGTGAATATGTTACAGCTTCAGTGATTTATGAATACAGTTTGACTTCCACTTTCAAACGGCTGTGCTCGTCTACAAAAAAAAAAATAAAAAACACAGGGTTGTCGGCTTGCATCGTTTTCTTTGCCATTTCTTACAGATGAAAACGACACTTTCTATACTTCTAAATTCAGTCCGGGAAAATTAGAGAAGAGATAAACAACTGAACTGCCTTGGATTTTGTGATGGACTGAGGAGGTGCAGAAAATCAGTGGGTGGGCCACTGAACTGCACCCACTTCTCTTAACCAATCAGAGACCCTTTAAATTCATTGTTACTGTTATCGTAAAACATTTACAGACATGGACAAATTTGTTGGCCTCCTTACAGCTCATTAAAAAAGTGCCCCCTGAAAAGTGACAAAATGAAAGGCAATTGATCCCTGTAGACCTGCATGCCTTTGATAGGGCTATCCATCAGGACTACAGCTCCCATGATGCACTGCTGATGTACAGAGGGATACTGACCCCAAGAAGAGGGCCAGAGAAAGGGTACCATGAACCAGTCTTGCCAGGAGGCTTGTCCATGCTGATCTCTCCTTAATGGCCTCCTGTAAGGGACCACCCTACCTTCTGGTTGGGATGCCAGTCCATCCACCCTGGCAACTACAATATTTATTGTCACTCATGTGCATCAGAGGATCATGTCATGGGCTCAGTTGTAGTATGTAATAACCCACAGGGGCAAAAGGGGGCACCATCGCCAACATTCTCTTCTCTTTATCTCTCCGCGACCTTGAGAAACCACCCAGTGAGAGTACTTAGCCCCCCATCTGCTATAAGAAACCTGGCTGCCCAGAAGGCCTCTTTCTTCATCTTCATCAATAACTCTTCAAAGTACAATCAAGAAGGATAAATCAAAACTAAAGGCAATTTGAAAACTGTTTGGCTTCCACAATGGATAGATGGTTACGTGTTGCAACTCTATATGCCACACGTTTGCAATGACTTATGGGTAGTCTAACACCCTCAGTGCACTTCACATTCCTGGAAAGGTTCCATTGACATGGTGTTTAGACTCAATAGGCCTGGCAGCAATTGAGCTTAGGTGGGTCTCGTGTAATGTAACCCTTCCTCATCCTCAATTTGGTAAGGGGGTAATTACTTTTTCACATGGGTGATCTGGGTGTGGGTGAATTTTTTTTTCAGTACATCAAATGAACCATTTAAAAGGATTACAGTTAGTTTATTGATTTGTAGAAGGCTTATGATACAGTGAATATAGTGACACGTCACGAAGTTCAGGAGGTGCATGAGAGAGAAAGGAAGACCAGAGAAGTATGTGAAGAACGTCCAAGACATGTATGATGTGTTGGGGTAAAAGACAAGTTCCCAGTTCCAGGAGGTCTGCACTGGGGGTCTTCTTGAAGTTCCTAACTCTTAGATCTGGTTATAGAAGTGTTGAATCATGGGATTGAAGACCAAACCCCCTGGTGCAGGCTTTGTGCTGATGTGGAGCTCCAGAAAAGAGGAAGTGGAAAGGAAGTTGGTGGAGTGGAGAAGACAAAGGACTGAAGATAAATAGGAAGAAGACAGAATATCATAGGTTTAATAATGATCAGAATTCAGAAGTTATAGCCTACAGGAAAGATTGCAGAAGTTTAAATGTCTAGAATCAGTGGTAACCCAAGATGGAGAATTAGATGCAGATATAACCCACAGAGTGCAGTGTGGATGGAACAATTGGAAGATGGAATTAGGGGAGTTTTGTGATCGAAAGACTAAGGAAAATTTTAAAAGTCATGTTTATCATATGGTGGAGAGACCAGCAATGACGTATGGAGATAAGACATGGGCTGTAAAAGGAGCACAGGAGAAGAAGTGAGATGTGGCAGAATGTGGAGAAGGATGTGAGGAATGTCCAGGATATTTGTAAGGGAGTGAAGGCTCAGGTTAGGGTAACCAACAAGATCCCAGTTCCAGGAGGTCTGCATCAGGGGTCCTCTTGAAGTCCTTAACTCTTAGATTTGGTTATAAATGTGTTGAATGATGGTAGTTGAAGACCAAACCCCCTGGTACAGGCTTTGTGATGACATGGAGCACCAGAGTAGAGGAAGTGGAGAGGAAGTTGGTGGAATGGAGAAGACAGAGGACTGATGATAAATAGGAAGAAGACAGAATATCTGAGGTTTAATGATGATCAGAATTCAGAAGTTATAGCCTACAGGGAGAGCCTTTGGAAAGACTGGAGAAGTTTCAATATCTAGAGTTAGTGGTAGCCCAAGATGGAGAACTAGATGCAAAGATGACCCACAGAGTGCAGTGTGGAAGGAACAATTGGAAGAAAGAATCAGGGGAGCTGTGTGATAGAAATACTAAGGAGAAGGTTAAAGGTCATGTTTATAAGACAGTGGCAACACCAGCAATGATGTATGGAGTTGAGACATGGACAGTAAAAGGGGGCACAACAGGAGAAGGAGTGAGATGTGGCAGAATGTGGAGATACTGTAGATGTGTGGAGTTACAAAAAAAATGACAGAATAAGAAATTAGACCATCAGAGGTACAACAAAAGTGGGAGAGACAGCTAAGAAAATACAGAAAGGTATGTTGAAGGGGTATGGACATGTGATGAACAGAGACGATGAAGATATGGGCAAAAGAGTAATGGGACATGGAAGAAGAGGGGAAGAGAAAGCGAGGAAGGCCAAAGCAGAGGTGGATGGATAAAGTAAAAGGAGATGTGGAGGTAAAGGTGGTGCAGGGCTGAGGTGTATGGAGAAGGCTGATGAAGATCATCAACCCCACATAGAACAAGATGAAGAAGAATCATTTAAAAACTGTACATTGTGTTTACTCAGGTGGTCTTCTTTTGTATTATATGAGGGTGAATCAAAAGGTAAAGACAAGTTGAAAATTGCACTGTAACTGCAACAAATAGAAGCTGATGTAACACATTTCGCAAAGGTTTATGGGTAGTTTGACTATGCGCAGCGCTCTGCCGTTAGTCTTGTTAAAGCCAACGTGTAATGAACATGGACGATCTGCTGTGGGATTGCATCATTGTTGAACCACGCGCCGCGGTAAGGGAGTGAAACCTGCTGAAATTCACTGAAGGATGTCGGCTGCGTACGGAACATCGGGACTCAACAAGCTGCATCAAAACAATGGAACTTCTTCCGTACGTCTTTGAAGAATTACTGATTTGATTGAACTTTTCATCTGTGGTTTAAATTCTTGCTTGAGGAGCCATACGAGTTTTGGAATGCGGGGCAAGACATGAGCCGAGTTTTATTATCGTTGTGAAGTTTTGTGAGAGAGAAACAAAACAGACGTCTCTCAAGTTAACGCTCGAGTCAAAGTATGAACGCAAGATAAGGACCAAAACACCAGACTGGCCATGATGGGTAAGTTTTGAGTCTTTACCTAATCATTTCCGCAGCAAAGTGTAAGAAAAAGAAAGAAAGTGAACTGTGTGCCAAGTTGTAAAGTGTGCCATTTTCAAATGTCATTATTTAGCCCTGTCATACATCATGAGTTGACATTTAATGATATCCTCTGTTTCAACAATGCGGTGATGCGGTTGAACTTTTAACTGTTACCGTGGTGATGCGCCAAGAGTAAAAACCGGAGCTGACACATCCGTCTTTGGATTGAGAAGTTGGCAGGAACCTTTTTTTGCTATAAAATGAAAGGAACAGCCACCTATGGAGTGTCGCTTTGAATCTTTCACAGGTGGATACTGGTGGCCATAATAAAGAGTGCAGCTGGTTCTTCAAAAATTAACATCGTTATGTCTGGGGACTCGGGGTCCCAGACATGCAAAACACCTGGATCTGTAACTCTAAATCTGTATTCTAGGCCGGGGGTCCGGGTTCTTAAACTTTTTCATCTGAGGATCCAATAGGAAAACTGAAACTTCTACTGGAACCCAACAGGAGAGGACTAAACCATAACTAGTGTGATACAACAGGGGCACCCAGTGCGCCCCAAACCCCAACACGAATTTACAAACACAGTCCTGGGTTTAAATAAAGGTGTGTTTATTACAGAAATACCTCCAAATGAAGCACAAAACTCACAAGTTATCTCTCCTACAATTTCCTCTCCTCTCTCCGCTGCATTACCTTCCTCCAGTTGAGTGCTGCCTTCCTTCCTCCCAGCTCCGACTCGCTTGGGCAAGGGAGTGTGGTCCCTTTTATTGAAGACCCGAGAGTACTTCTGGTACCAGGGTACTACCTGTTGAAAGTACTTCCAGGTCACGCAGAAGTCCCACATAATAGGGAGTACCCCTCCCTGCAGCACCCTCTTGCCGCACCCATGGACTACAGCAGGACTGCACTGCCGGACTACAACTCCCAGCATTCCCTGCTGGTTCCCAAATGGGCACCAATATCAAGGGATGCTGCCATCCAGTGACTTGAGGGGGGATAAACAAACATAGACAGTCCTTCCCTGTCCTCTTCTTCTATTCTAGACAGGGAAGGTGTTACACAGTGTGCCTGGTCAGGTTACCTGTCCATTTGTTTGGGGCTTCCCGTCCAGGTAAGGAATCATCCTCTCTATTAACTTGAATGTCCGTCCATCCACTTGACTTTCCATCTCTCGGTCAGGTTGCCTGTCCATCCAGTTGTGGCCTCCCCTCCAGATAAGGAACCTTCCCCTCTCCTGGTAGGGATGCACATCCATCCATAAAGAATGGTACCCAAACATCCTCCGAGAGGAACTTCTCCCAACCAAACAAGAACAGTTTGGTGACCCACAATGCCATTTCCAGCATAATGGATCACTGGGCCATAAGGCCAAAACGAGAACTAAGTGGCTCAGGGAACAAAACATTGAAATATTGGGTGCATGGCCAGGAAACTCCCCAGACCTTAATCCCATTGAGAACTTGTGGTCAATCCTCAAGAGGTGGGTGGACAAACATAAACCCACCAATTCTGACAAACTCCAATCTCGATTATGCAAGAACGGGCTGCCATCAGTCAGGATTGGGCCCAGACGTTGATTGCCAGCCTGCCAGGGTGAATTGTAGAGGTCTTGAAAAAGAAAGAAGGACCAACACTGCAAATATGGACTCTGTGCATAAACTTCATGTCATTGTCAATAAAAGCCTTTGAAACTTCTGAAATGCCTGGATTTCAACTTACAATTTGAAAATGTTTGTATCGTGTGCTCAACAATATCTGGTGAAATGTACGGACAGTTGTTTGTGGTAATAAAACATTCTACTATGATTACAAAATTATAGTCCTTGCTTCTGAATAATATGATTAGTTGCTCTAATTTATATCGTCGTGCTCCAATAAGATCACAGTCATTCTCGAAGATAAGGCAGGTAGTATGACATTGGACTTCAAGCCCTGAGGTTATGTGTTTCAATCCCACTGCTGACACCTTTCAACTACGTGATTGTGACTGATCTTAGCCCCGTTCTTCCTCTGGCTACTTCTCCCACCCTGGGGCTCCAGGACTCTGCCTGCTCCACTACATCCTCAGCTATCCAATTCCTACCAGTCCTGACTGACACCCCTGCCATAGAAACTTTTGTGTCTTTAGACTCTCATAACTAGAATTAGATGCTACTCATTCTGGAAGATAAGGCAAGCAGTAAAACATTGGACTTCAAGGCCTGAGGTTGTGTGTTTCAATCCCACTGCTGACACCATTCAACTATGAGGAAGTCACTTCATCTGCCTTTGCTACAATTAGAAAAACAAAACAAATGGAACCAATCATATCTCAGATATCATGAGTCACCTTGGATGAAGACATCAATCCAATAATAAGTAAAAATGTATGAAATCAATATTAGATAGATAGATACTTGGGGCGGCACGGTGGCGCAGTGGTAGCGCTGCTGCCTCGCAGTTAGGAGACCCAGGTTCGCTTCCCGGGTCCTCCCTGCGTGGAGTTTGCATGTTCTCCCCGTGTCTGTGTGGGTTTCCTCCGGGCGCTCCGGTTTCCTCCCACAATCCAAAGACATGCAGGTTAGGTGGATTGGTGATTCTAAATTGACCCTAGTGTGTGCTTGGTGTGAGGGTGTGTTTGTGTGTGTCCTGCGGTGGGTTGGCACCCTGCCCAGGATTGGTTCCTGCCTTGTGCCCTGTGTTGGCTGGGATTGGCTGCAGCAGACCCCCGTGACCCTGTATTCGGATTCAGCGGGTTAGAAAATGGAAGGATGGATAGATACTTTATTAATTCCAAGGAGAAATTCACATACTCCAGCAGCAGCATACTGATAAAAAGCAGTATTAAATTAAAGATTAATAAAAATGCAGGTATAACAGACAGTAACTTTGTATAATGTTAACGTTTACCCCCCCCGGGTAGAACTGAAGAGTCGCATAGTGTGGGGTCTCCTCAGTCTGTCAGTGGAGCAGGATGGTGACAGCAGTCTGTCGCTGAAGCTGCTCCTCTGTCTGGAGATGATCCTGTTCAGTGGATTCTCCATGATTGACAGGAGTCTGCTCAGCGCCCGTCGCTCTGCCACGGATGTCAAACTGTCCAGCTCCGTGCCTACAATAGAGCCTGCCTTCCTCACCAGTTTGTCCAGGTGTGAGGCGTCCCTTTTCTTTATGCTGCCTCCCCAGCACACCACCGCGTAGAAGAGGGCGCTCGCCGCAACTGTCTGGTAGAACATCTGCAGCATCTTATTGCAGATGTTGAAGGACGCCAGCCTTCTAATGAAGTATAGTCGGCTCTGTCCTCTCTTGCACAGAGCATCAGTATCGGCAGTCCAGTCCAATTTATCATCCAGCTGCACTCCCAGGTATTTATAGGTCTGCACCCTCTGCACAGTCACCTCTGATGATCACAGGGTCCATGAGGGGCCTTGTTCTCCTAAAATGCACCACCAGCTCCTTGGTTTTGCTGGTGTTCAGGTGTAAGTGGTTTCAGTCGAAAGAGATCTCCCAAAATATCACACTTTTCCGACCAAATTCTATATTTTAATTCTTTTTACCTCAGTTGCATCTCATATCTCCCTTTTGTCTAAAGCTATTTTTCCTAAAGAATTTTAGAAGAAACACCTGCGCGAAAGTTGATTCTTAAATGAAATATAAATAAAAATCTCCTTAAAGTCTCATGAGCCACTTAAAGATCAGCCTTTGAGCAATGCTGTACCAAAGGTGATTTCAAGTCGATTCATTCAAACTTAAAAACTCCATCTGCATCAAAGCCAAGAATTAGTCCCACCTCAATATACAGCGGGCTTGAAGGCTTATGATGGCTTATGAGACTTTAAAGAGATTCTCATTTATGTTTCATTTCAGAATCAACTTTGTCACAGATGCTTTAGACAAAAAGGAGACTTGAGGTGCAACTGAGGTTAAAGGATTTGATATGAACAAGTAGACCTTCTTCTCTTCTCTTGTCTTCTCTTCTCTTCTCTTCTCTTGTCTTGTCTTGTCTTGTCTTGTCTTGTCTTCTCTTCTCTTGTCTTCTCTTGTCTTGTCTTGTCTTGTCTTCTCTCTCTCTGTCCACCTCCCTCCAGTGAGTGTTGCTTTCCTTCTTTCATCTCTTAGGTGAAATATATGAGGTGCAACTGAGGTTAAAGGATTCAATGTGGACAAGTAGAGCTTCTTCTCTTCTCTTTCTTCTTTTTTCTCTTCTCTTCTCTCTCTCTGTCTGCCTTTCTCCAGTGAGATTTTTGCTTCCTTCTTTCTGACTTTTAGGAGAAATAACTTTAGACAAAAAAGAGACATGAGACACAACTGAGGTAAAAGGAGTCAAAATTGAGAATTTGGCTTGACAAGCTTGGGATATTTTGTGTGATCTCTTTGTAATGTTGTTGTAACCTCTTTCAAGACTTCATATTTTTGACTTATTATTGGTCAAATGCCTTAATCTAAGGTGACTTACAAACATCTGAGATACGATTGGTTAAATTCCTTTATTTTTCTAATTGTAGAACAGACAGATGAAGTGACTTGCTCATAGTTACTTGGTGTCAGCAGTGGGATTGAAATGCATCACCTCAGGACTTGAAGTCTAATCCCATACTTCCTGCCTTATCTTCCTGAGTGACTTTGATCTAATTGGAGCACAGCAATATATATTAGACCAACTGATAATATTTTTCAGACGCAAGGACTGCACTTTTATAATTTTAGTAAAGCGTTTTGTCCATACATTTCGCCACACGTTACTGAGCATACAATGCAAATACAGTAAAACCTTTGGGTTACGAGTAACTTGGTCGGCGAGTGTTTTGCAAGATGAGCAAAAATTTTTAATAAATGTTAACTTGATAAAAGAGCGAGATCTTGCAATACAAGTAGTACGTACATCATGTGATCACAACTGAGCTGATGGTTCTTCTCTCTCTCTCTCGCTGCAGGATTATGGGTAATTGTCTCCCATGCTCGGTCTCAGTCGGCGTGCCTCACTCGTATAGTCAACAACCGTACGAGCGTATACTGTTTACTAGAGCATTGTGACCACGTGTGTGTGCGCGTAAAGCATTTTTTTATTTTTGCGTGCGAGCAATGAATCTGTTTAACGACAATGCAATGTCACATTTCCGCAAAATCCTCAAAAGGAGGCAAAAGCAACTGTCATTGGATAGGCTCCTTGTTAAAGTCACAAAAGGAGAAAAAGATTCCAGTGAGCCAACAGATAGCAGGGATTCCGTTAGTTATATTGAAAGTCGTCCTACACAATTTTTTTTGTTCATTATTTCGCCTTATACAATTTCTTGTATTAGGGATTTGTTAGTTTTTCGCATACCCCTTGGGGTCAGAGTTTGTACAGCGCCCCCAGAGCAATTGAAGATTAAGGGCCTTGCTCAAGGGCCCAGCAGAGTAGAATCTCTTTTGGTAGTGATGACACACAGCTGTACTTATCAATAGCTCCTGATGACCCTGATTCTATTGATTCACTAACACAATGTCTGACTAGTATCTCAGAATGGAAGAATAGTAATTTTCTCAAGTTAAATAAAGAGAAAACTGAAATTTTAGTGATCAGCAATAATGGATACAATGAGGCTATTAGAAATAAACTGGATACATTAGGATTAAAAGTCAAGACGGAGGTAAAAAGCTTAGGGGTGATTGTTGACTGTAATCTGAATTTTAAATCGCATATTAATCAGATCACTAGGACAGCATTTTTTCACTTAAGAAACATAAGTAAAGTTAGACCGCTTATATCACTGAAAGATGCTGAGAAATTAGTTCACGCGTTTGTTTTCAGTTGACTAGATTACTGCAATGCACTCCTCTCAGGACCACCCAAAAAAGATATAAATCGTTTGCAACGAGTGCAAAATGCAGCTGCTAGAATCCTAACTAGGAAAAGAAAATCCAAACACATCACTCCAGTCTTAGCGTCACTACACTGGTTACCTGTGTCATTCAGGATTGACTTTAAAATTCTGCTTATGGTTTATAAAGCCTTAAATAATCTCGCCCCATCTTATATATCGGAGTGTCTGACACCTTATATTCCAAATTGTAACCTCAGATCCTCAAATGAGTGTCTCCTTAGAATTCCAAGAACAAAACTTAAAAGAAGTGGTGAGGCGGGCGGGCAACTGCTGTTATGCACCTAAAATCTGGAATAGCCTGCCGATAGGAATTCACCAGGCTGATACAGTAGAGCACTTTAAAACACTGCTGAAAACACATTACTTTAACATGGCCTTTTTATAACTTCATTTTAATCGTAATTTAACTTAATCCTGATACTCTATATGTTCAATTTCCTCACAATAACTATTCATGGTGGCTCTAAAATCCGTACTGACCCCTACTCTCTTTTCTGTTTCTTTTTCCGGTTTCTTTGTGGTGGTGGCCTGCGCCACCTCCACCTACTCAAAGCTTCATGATGCTCCAACAACGATGGACGGATTAAAAGGCAGAAGTCTACGTGACCATCATCATCATCAAGCCCTTCCGTGAGAATCCTAAATCCAAAGAGGACTGTTTCATGTATGTGAGGTAGAATGCCCAGAGGGGACTGGTCAGGGGGTCTCATGGTCTGGAATCCCCACAGATTTTATTTTTTCTCCAGCCGTCTGGAGTTTTTGTTTTTTCTGTCCCCCCTGGCCATTGAACCTTACTCTTATTCGATGTTAATGTTGATTTATTTTGTTTTATAATTGCGTCTTTCATTTTTCTATTCTTTAATATGTAAAGCACTTTGAGCTACTGTTTGTATGAAAATGTGCTCTAGAAATAAATGTTGTTGTTGTGACGGGGATTCGAACCAGCAACCTTCGGGATACCTTAGCCTCAGATCCACCACTCCGCCCTTAAATAACAATAGCCCTCCTCTTCCTCCTCCTCCTCCTCTCCTCTCTCTCATCTAACTCACACCAGCCACGATTCTTTTCAAAGGTAAAGTTTCAGGTTTTATGTATTTTTACTTTACATTTTGTATTAATTATTTTTATATGAATATTTTTGGGTTGTGAAACGAATCATCTGAGTTTCCATTATTTCTTACTGGGGACATTTGCTTTGATATGCGAGTGCTTTGGATTATTAGCACGTTTCCAGAAAGAATTATGCTCTCAAACCGAGGCACCACTGTACTTTGAAATTACAAAATGTCACGAAACTCCGAAACTCAAGAGGAGACCCTTGTCAGACCACCGGGGTATTTTTTTCCTTCAGGAGGTCATGAGACCAAAGAACATCTCCATTTTCTTTCTTTCTGATCTCATTTGCCATGTAGGGGAAACCAAAAAGATTTCAAGGACATCTCCTTTTTTTGATTTTTTCATCTCTAAGGGGGGGCTCTTGGGGAAAAGCCCACCCTTTCCTGAAGTCGACCAGTTCTCGCGAGATAAGAGGACCTCTCTGTCTTTACTGGAGGCAGACAGCAGGTTATTGCTGATGCAGGTGTCATTTCCTTGAGCTCCTTTCCTGATCCGCCTCCATTATTACTTCAGCAGCACCAACTCCTCTGACACCTCGTTTTGAGTTTGAATGACCAAATGTCAACGTCATCAATCACGGTAACTTTGGCAGCGTAAAGTTTATGCGATTCATCACTTTTTCTCCAGAACGTTCGATAACTCAGTTAAATTGTATTGATCTCTGCACCTGGTTTTCAGATGCGGCGTCTTTAACTGTACACATTATCTTGGCTTGTCAAAGTCCTTTTTTCTCTTCAACATATGGTGCATATCACTTAAATTATAGGGGGCGCCTGTTTTCCTCTAGGGGGCATTAGCTCCCTTGTTTAAATGAGTTCTTTTTTAATTGCGTCGTCTTAAGTAACCCAAAACTGTACACAGTTAGGTCCATAAATATTTGGACAGACAACTTTTTTCTCATTTTGGTTCTGTACATCACCACAATGAATTTGAAATGAAACAACTCCGATGCAGTTGACGTGCAGACTTTCAGCTTTAATTCAGTGGGGTGAACAAAACGATTGCATAAAAACGTGAGGCAACTAAAACATTTTTTGAACACAATCCCTTCATTTCAGGGGCTCAAAAGTAATTACAACTTTATTGTATAGCATTAGAATTTTCAAAATCCTTAAATTCTGACTAACTGCTTTCAATACAGGGTAACATTAGTCGATCGCCTTTAATGTTTCAGCCGTCCTCTAATCCGCCATCAGTCCTGAAGGCTTTTTAACCTCAGCAGCAGGCTGACTGTCAATTTGTACGGCATGAAAATGTAAATCTGTCACATATCAATCATTCCATCTTTATTACATAGAGATTCTTTCAGGAGGAAAAACCACCACTAAGCATTTAATGTAACAATTCTAAAAATGCATTTATTGTGATACAGTCAGAATAGGGAATTGAAAATAATGCCAACAGTTTTAAAAAGAAGAAAAGAGCAGGTACAGATGATACCAGCTAGTAATATAATTTCGTGTTGCAGAATCTGGAATACAATCTGCTGCAAGCAAGAAATCAATCAAAAACCGAAAATATAATCAAAATACATTACAAAAACTCATTCTGTTTTCTGAGTGTGATTCATGCCGTACTATGGCCTTGTTTATTGGTGTATTTGGAGAAAACCACAACGCTGGCTAGAACAATGTCAGTGTGTAGCAATTTTGCTAGTGAGATTCAAATAGCTGGATCATCTCAGTATGGCCGTCTTCACGGGACACTCAAACATAACACAAACATGGAGGTGTGAGAAGGCAATGTGAGAATATAAATGAAGATGTAGCGGGGCTACATAGTAGTAATAGTGTTGTCCGTGTTCATACCACGTGCGTCTTGTTTCCATCGTCCCGTTTACTGTTTGTGTGTGTCAGTGAATGCCGTCCCCGTAAAGGGGGCCGGATGATGGCAGGAGACCACAGCCCCAAACCTGGAAAACACCGGTTTTCAATCAATCAGTTACATTCGTCACAGGACTATAAAAACAATCAAGAGGGAACGAAGAGGAGAAAGGGAGAGGAGAGAGAGGAGAGAGAGAAGGAGACTTTCATTTCACGACCACGAACCACCTGTACCTGCTGTATTCCACATCGCGCATTTCCATCCAGTTTGTTTTTCATTCCGCCGGACTCACTCCCTCCAATACCCTCATCACGAGAGACCCCGGGGTCGGATCATCATCATCCACCACGCACCGAGGATACACGGTGAGGCTGTTCCATTTTTACAAACACTCCATATATCGGTTAACCAATCATCTGCATTCAGGACAATTGCTACTCGGACTCAAGTTCACGACTGTTCATTTCCGTGTCTCATTCATTATTTTTGGTATTTGTGTTGTTTGTTATATGTTACAAGGGCAAGGGGGGGTTTGTTATATTCATATATAGGTTGTTGTCACGTTGTTGCTTTGGTGGAGATATATATATATATAATTTATTTGTTTTGCTATTCTATTTCATTTAATATAATTTATCAGTTTAAGTTTACATATCTGCTTTTCTTTTGTGCTTATTTACGCCGTCGATTGTGGGGAAAAGTTTAATTTGTTAAAGGTACGGCTTGATTAGATTCAACCTCAGTAATTAATCCAGGCCACAGGGCTTGGAGGGGTAGCTGCCGGCCGGGTAAGGGGTCGGCCGTTACTAAGAAAGATGAAGAATTTGTTGCCAAGGATTTGGAAACTGGATCTGACAAAAAGTCAAACCACAAATGGCCAATGTGGATCTCTGAGACTACTAAGATAATGCAGACGTAGGTGTTGTAGACACCATCTGGAAACCATTTACAAATTACAAAGATAAGGATAAGGATGGTGTCTTCAAGGGGAGACCATTTGGAACTCACCTGGCAGTGATGCTAAGTATTGGAATATTGGAAGGTGTCACGAATGCACGTCTGTGGATCACCCTCAAGGCTCCTCTAAGGTATGTGATTCCACCCCGGGTCGAGAGGGGGCGCTGTTGCTAATCATGTCCTCTCATATTCCTTCCACAGCACCAACAAGATGCCCAGTGAGGCCACCTAATTCCTCCCCTTTGGGTTTCCTGCCTATAAGAAGTGAACAGACCACGACACAGGAGGCAGTTCCTATGTGACTGGCCTAAGAGAAGCACAAAAAGAGATATGAAGCCCATTTGTGGCTACCTTTCATTTTCATTCATTTCATTGCTATTCGGCACTTGGATTTTTCTTATATTTTATCGAGGGGTACATGAGGTCCCAACATTTATTGTTTAGGACTTTTGATTCCTCGTTCAACTACAAAGAAAACCCAGAAATAGCTGTTCTGGGGATTCGGGCCACAAATGGGAGGTATGCTAAATATAGGGGTCCCCAAGAACATTTGGGCACATAAGCCCGTCTATGAGGTCTAAGGGGGAAATGTTTTTTACAATCTTGGAAAAATACTTGAGAAAAGTTGTAATGGTAGAAATTAGATTTACTAGCTGTGTTTGAGTCTGTACAGGATGTTGCTACTACAGCTACATTCAGACCACAATTAGAAGTGACGCAATTTCCGATTTTTGTCCCATGTTCGATTTTTTTTTGTTTGACGGTGTAAATGAATTTTGCAATGAATGTGGCTGTGGATCAATATTAATGAACAAATTAATAAAAGTTAATTCATCAGACAGAAGAAACCTAATAGAACTCCAGCGACATGCTGATTGCTGAGAAGCAAATCATTTACATTTTTCGGGGGATTATGAATTATTTACAATGATCTGTGACGTGAAAAATCATCACGCTTTCTCATATCTAAAAGTGACTAACGGTAAACGCCATTTGTTTACACATCAGTGACTTATAAGTCAGGACTGAAAGGGTTAAAAACAAACAACTCTTACAACATGCAAAGATAAAGAGTGACGCTTCACCCCAGTGTAATCAGAATTTCTTATCGATGTGTGCCCCTGGCTTTAAATGATAGCATTTGCTGACCTAGTCTGAATACTCCATGACTTTCAGAGTGATATGTAACTGAGTAATAATCCTTAGCCTGTGAGAGGCACCACTTACTGGAATGTTTGAAACTTCATTGATGGAACAAAGTGCAGCTAAATTGGTTTTCCTTAACTTGAGTGTCATGAGTTTGAAAACTTAGATGTAAAAGAATAAAAGAAAATGTGGATGTAGAAAATGCCATCTGTCAATATATTATACAGTGCCTTGCATATCTATCTATCTATCTATCTATCTATCTATCTATCTATCTATCTATCTATCTATCTATCTATCTATCTATCTATCTATCTATCTATCATATAGTGCCTTTCATATCTATCTATCTATCTATCTATCTATCTATCTATCTATCTATCTATTATATAGTGCCTTTCCTATCTATCTATCTATCTATCTATCTATCTATCTATCTATCTATCTATCTATCTATCTATCTATCATATAGTGTCTGTTCTATCTATTATATAGTGCCTTTCCTATCTATCTATCTATCTATCTATCTATCTATCTATCTATCTATCATATAGTGTCTGTTCTATCTATTATATAGTGCTCTATCTATCTATCTATCTATCTATTGTCACACACGTGTGATTGGGAAGCAGCTAAAGGGCCTGAATAATAGTAGTGCCACGGCAGACCTGGGGCCTCATGTATAAACGGTGCGTATGCACAAAAATGTTGCGTACGCCCATTTCCACAATCACATCGTGATGTATAAAAACTAAACTTGGCGTAAAGCCACACACATTTTCACACTAGCTCATACCCTGTTGTACGCAAGCTCTCCGCTCGATTTTGCAAACTGGCCACACCCAGCGTCAAAGCAGTGCTACTGTTCCTGTGTGGTTTCCCTTCATTTTTTAGATCCACATCCCTGTCGTGGTATTATCAAATACATTGAAATTAACCACATATCGTTTATTTGTTTAAGGCATCTGATTGTAATCAACCCATAACCATATAATGGTGCACAGAATGGCCAAACTATTTCAAATACCATAGCTGCTTTAGCGTTGTCACTGTCAGTGCATTATTCGGAGTATTTAACCCACTGTATCTGAGTATAGAATCACAGCTGTACAGCAGCTGAACGGATTATCGGGATACGGCATCAAGCACACGCTGCCTCAGCCATGTGCACAGTCTATTTACAATGGGATTTGAGAAACTAATAAATGAAATGATTTTGAGATGAAGTTTATGACGTTCTACTTTAATGACAAAATAAACTATGTGATTAAAGTGGAAATTTCAACATTAAAGTTGACATTTGGACATTTTTTTTCCACTGTGTCCCTATTTTGTTTTTCTTTTCTCTGTACCCTAATAAGCTTCCATATGACACTCAGATGGTGGGGTACGACTTGCCTTTTCATGGCAATTTTGATATCTGACCACTTCTTATTTACTTTGGGCACTGTGTGACTTTCTGAACTTGAACTTTTGAGTTTCTCTGCCACTCTGTCACTCGATCAACTTCCTTTTGCTGTTTATACCACTGCTTAAACCAAGAAATATTACGTTTTTCCTTTGCCTTTACTTGGTGTTCGCTGAAATTCTTCTTTTTCCATGTGCTTTTGCCATTGTCTTTTCACAGGACGCAAAACATAAGGGGCTATTTATATTGATTTGGATTTGGTGGAGTGGTGACGCTGAGGCTAGGGATCTGCACTGGCAGTCGGAATTCTGTAAATGTCAACAGGGACTCTGCTCTGTTGGGCCCTTGAGCGAGGCCCTTAACCTGCAATTGCTGAGCGCTTTGAGTAGTGAGAAAAGTGCTATATAAATGCAAAGAAAGAATTTAATTTAATTTGATTTGCATATTCAAAGAGGTATAATTCTGGAAGTAGACAGGGTGGGATGGCAGGTGCATGCACGTGCGATTACTTTTCATGCTGACTGGGATTTATGGAGCAGAAGAACGTGGAAGTTGGTGTACACACATATTTATACATCAGGATTTTTTTGTGCGTACGCACATTTCCGCTTTTGTCCGTATGCCACGTTTTATTGTGAATTCTACGCACGGCATTAGGCATGAGGCCCCAGAGGGTGGCAAGCTGAACTGAATTTCTCTCTCAATCCTCTGCAGAACATCCATGGGAAATCCCGCTAGGTCCTGACTCCATTGATGACTTCACTTCCGGTACTGGTCACATCACTTCTGGTTCTGGTACCTGATGACGTCACTTCCTGCCCCGGCCTTTAAAACCGCCATTTTCCCACACTCAAACCTATGAACATCTCAAAAAAATTACCCATTTTCAGTCTGGATGGCTGCCCCAAACCTATCTATCTATCTATCTATCTATCTATCTATCTATCTATCTATCTATCTATCTATCTATCTATCTATCTCTAGATTGAATCTAGACTTCACATAAACATTAGGAAGTAAAGACCAACAGACAAGTGAATAAGTGATGTGATCACGAGAGGGAGCCAACGAGCCCCAAACCACAGACACAATAGTACTCCACACAGTCCCAGGTTCAAAGGAACTATTTTATTATAAATAAGTTACCAGATGTGCAGTGAAGACCAACAACAGTTATAATCAAAGCAAGTATCTCCTTTTCCCCCCTATTTTGAGTGTCACCTGCTGTCTCCCGACTTTCTGATGTGATATGGTGGGGTCCTTTTCAAAACAGACACAGGAATGTTCCCAGTGCCCCAGTGTGTCCACTAGGGAGCACTTCCAGGTTGTATGTAAAGTAGGGAGGTCTTCCTCCGACAGCGGCCTCTACATGCAACCCATTGAACCAGACAGTTGCACTTATGGATTCCAACTCCCAGGCACCCCATGCAGGTGTCCCAACAGTGCCACTACAAGAGGACCACTGCCACCTGCTGTATGGGGACAAAAACTGCTCCCAACTACCAGCTTCCTCTAGTCCTAGTATCATATTATTCCGGCCAGGCACAAAAGTGTTTCTACGTCTGGCTGGCCAACCTTTCTTTCTGCTCTGGCCTCCCATCCAGGTAAGAAACTATCCTCCTCCCTGGACTGGACGCGTGTTATTCTTCTCAGACATCCACAGTGACAAAGTAGTGTGGTAGACAGTAGGACCCAGGGCTTGCAGGGAGGTTTGTATCTCTTAGATGGCCCGAGGAATGCCTTGGAATCCCACAGTATGAATTGGCAAGTGTGGGTGGAGAAAAGGATAGTTGGGCCTCACTGCTAAGACTGTTGCCCCCCATGACCCGGTGTTGGATAAGTGCTGAAAAATGAATGAATGAAACAAACAGAAAGCAAAGTGGAGGCTTTTTTGCAGAAGTGGAAACCAACAATATCCATCCATTAATTAATTGATGAACTGTGGCCAGATGACAATAGAAAAGATGAAAATTCTAAAAGAGAAAGTCAAAGACGAAGTCAGATATAGTCAGAGACCTGGAGACCTCAACCAACTGGCCACCCACCCGCTCCTGGGTTATCTATAATGGAGTCTGTGCTGGCCGTCCAATCTGATAAGAGAATCTTTCCATTTGATGATTCCAACACTGCTTAATCTGAGATGCTTTATATGCTGGACTAAAGTAGTGAGTCTTCAGCTGGGATTTAAAAGCTGGGACTGAAGGGGCAACTCATATTAGCAGGCAGATCTTTCCACAGCTTCAAGACCCTGTAACTAAAATCTCAACCTCTCACTGATATTTATTAATCCTTTGAATCATAAGTACGATGGCATCTTGAGATCTTAATGTGCACTCTGGTTTGTAAGTTCAGAGAAGTAAGCAGAGTATTGGCCATTTAAGGTTTTATATGTTAAAAGGAGGATTTTGAAATCTGCCCTAAACCTAACCGGGAGCCAGTGTAAAGACTTGAGGACTGGGGCTATGAGTTCATACTTTCTAGTTCTTGTAATAATTCTTGCAGCAGCATTCTAAATTAACTGAACGCTGTATAAAGAACAATTTCAACGGCCAGTAAACACCACATTGCAGTAGTCAATAATCCTTGAAATAAATCCATAAATTAATTTCTCAGTGTCTTGCAAATTTAGAAGTTACCCTAATTGTTTAGCATTTTTAAGATGGCAAAAAAAAAACATGTTTTGGATAGTTCTGTACTGTGTGCTTTAAACAACATGCTAGCTAGTCTTACAGATAACACCTACAGTAGATTGTGGGCTGATTCAGTAAAACGAATGTTAATTCCAGCAATGATAAAATATTGTTGTGATTAACATTCCTACCTCCAATAATAACATTTTTTTTATCTTTCAAAATCAAGTCATTCTCATCCATCCACTGCTTTAATTTACTAACACATCTAATCTGTCCTGTGACTCTGTTCCCTTGTTTTTTACGTTTCAGCTAATGCAATTATATGAATTTCCCCAAGGGAATCATAAATCTAATCTAATCTAAATTAATCCGATCTAATCTAATGTAATCTAATCTAAGGAGAAGATTGGAGAAATGTGTTTTGTTCTAAAAGAAAGGCCTACCTGGGTGTCATCTGAGTGAAAATGAACTTGTTTTGTAATGATAGTTCTTAATGAAAACAATGAAAGTGAAAACAGTAAAGGACCCAGTACTGAGCCCTGCAGGACACCATATTTAATTTTCATGTATAATGATGGATAAAAAACATTAAATACTGGTTTTAATTTTTTATCATGCCTTTAAATACATGAACAGAGTTGTACAGGATAAGTACGAGGGAAGTGTGACAGTGGTGAGGTCTGCAATGTTGGAGGTGGGATTACATCAGGGATCGGCTCTGAGCCTTTTCTTATTTGCAATGGTGATGGACAGGTTGACAGACGAGATTAGACAGGAGTCCCCGTGGACTGTGATGTTTGCTGATGACATTGTGGTCTGTAGTGAGAGTAGGGAGCAGGTTGAGGAGACCCTGGAGAGGTGGAGATCTGCTCTAGAGAGGAGAAGAATGAAGGTCAGTAGGACCACCAAGACAGAATACATGTGTGTGAATGAGAGGGAGGTCAGAGGAATGGTGAACAACAACAACAACAACATTTATTTATATAGCACATATTCATACAAAAAATGTAGCTCAAAGTGCTTTACAAAATGAAGAATAGAAAAATAAAGGACACAATAAAAAATAAAATAGGTCAACATTAATTAACAGAGAATCAGTAAGGTCCGATGGCCAGGGTGGACAGAAAAAACAAAAAAAAAGCTCCAGAGGCTGGAGAAAAAAAATAAAATCTGTAGGGATTCCAGACCATGAGACCACCTGACCAGTCCCCTCTGGGCAATCTACCTAACATAAATCAAACAGTCGTCTTTGGATTTAGGGTTCTCATGGAAGGACCTGATGATGATGGTCACGTAGACTTCTGGCTTTCAGTCCATCAATGTTGGAGCATCATGATGCTTTGAGTAGGTGGTGGTGGCGCAGGTCGCCACCACAAAGAAACCGGAAAAAGAAACAGAAGAGAGAGTTGGGGTCAGTATGGATTTTTGAGCCAGCATGAATAGTTTTTATGAAGAATTGAACATACAGAGTATCAGGATTAAGTTAAATTGAAGTTATGAGAAGGCCATGTTAAAGTAATGTGTTTTCAGCAGTGTTTTAAAGTGCTCTACTGTATCAGCCTGGTGAATTCCTATAGACAGGCTATTCCAGATTTTAGGTGCATAGCAGCAGAAGGCCGCCCGCCTCACCACTTCTTTTAAGTTTAGCTTTTGGAATTATAATTATATAATTATAAGTGAAGATGAAGGGAGTCGAGTTGGCAAAGGTGGAGGAGTTTAAATACTTGGGATCAGCAGTACAGAGTAATGGGGATTGTGGAAGAGAAGTGAAGAAGAGAGTGCAGGGAGGGTGGAATGGGTGGAGAAGAGTGTCAGGAGTGATTTGTGACAGACGGGTATCAGCAAAAGTGACAGGGAAGGTCTACAAGACGGTAGTGAGACCAGCTGTGTTATATGGGCTGGAGACGGTGGCACAGGAGACAGAGCTGAAGGTGGCAGAGTTAAAGATGCTAAGATTTGCATTGGGTGTGACGAGGATGGACAGGATTAGAAATGAGGACATTAGAGGGTTGGCTCAGGTGGGATGGTTGGGAGACAAAATCAGAGAGGTGAGATTGTGTTGCTTTGGACATGTGCTGAGGAGAGGTGCTAAGTATAAGGGTACTAAGCATAGAGCTGCCAGGTAAGAGGACAGGAGGAAGGCCTAAGAGAAGGTTTATGGATGTGGTGAGAGAGGACATGCAGGTGATGGGTGTGACAGAACAAGATGATGAGGACAGAAAGATATGGAAGAAGATGATCCGCTGTGACAACCCCTAATGGGAGCAGCAGAAAGAAGAACAAGAAGATCATGCCTTTAACTCTTTTAAGGCTAATTATTTTTTCTTCCTTTTGTCCAGGCCTGGATATTTTTACAAAACACTCAGTTTTCTTCAAACAAAGCAATGGTTACACGCATACATCAACATAAAATACTTGTTTACTATAAATGTCACTCCAGGATCCCCTACTGTAGGCATATTCACATACTTATATACTTACTTGTCCCATCACTCATAAGCTGAAAGGCACTTTCTGGTAAAGTAGCTGAGGGGCTGCTAATCCGCAGTTTCCACCAGCAGGCCGCATCATTTGGTAAAGTCCCGTTGCCACTTTGTCTCTCATAGGTCGATGTCTTTGTAGTCCTCCCAGAGTGGACATTTTCGTTGGCGCGTCAGCTGCATGAGCGTGTCCAGCACCACGATCAGCTAGCGACTGATCATCTGATGCAGGCACCTGACTTTGATCTCCAGATCACTTGTATCAAAATCAGAGTTGGATAAGTCAGAGTCCAATTCAGCAATAATAATAAATAATAATATAAATATAATATAACTAGAAAAATACCCGCGCTTCGCAGTGGAGAAGTAGTGTGTTAAAGAAATTATGAAAAAGAAAAGGAAACATTTTAAAAATAACATAACATGATTGTCAATGTAATTGTTTTGTCACTGTTACGAGTGTTGCTGTCATCAAGGATTTGATTCTCATTATTTCTTTCAATCAGGTTTGTATTTGGAGGACGTGTTGTGTTCAAGTTACAGTCCGTGTTTGTGTAGTCTATCCCAGACCATCTCATCTTCGTTGTCAACTGTTGTAAAGATAACAGGTTTCATTCATCGAAGTGATCACTACCCAAATCGGTACTTGTGAATCTAAAATGTTTAACAGGCATTCCCGGTATTAAGTTGTGGATTTGCCTGTGAATATTTAGCGGCAGCGTGTCTATGAACTTAATTTAAACTGAAGCTTTACACCGTGCTTTCCTAATGATATGCCTACAAAGGCTTGTTCAGATTCAGAGGGTTGTTCGTTTCTTACTGCATCAATAAACAGCTCGTCTTCCTCTTTATCTGAGACATCACACACTGCATGCACGGGTTTATCTTTCTCAGTCCTGCAAACTTTAGCGAAGTTGTTCAATTTACCACATTTTTTACACTGTCTTCCTTTAGCTGGACATTGACTTTTTCCACCGTGTGCTTTGTTTCCGCAGTAGCTGCACTTATGAATATGCTTGTATGCGTCACTCGCTTCATATTCTTCTCAATTGTGTAATGTGTTTTTTGTTCAGCGCTCTTTGGAGGTCTTGCTTGTTCTCTGCGTACTGCGTTCACAGTCAGTTCACGTGAGCCGTTCAGAGTACATGCATCGAAGGTTCTTGGCTGTGCTTGTGCTATCTCGTGCGATTTTGTGATGTCCACAGCTTTATTTAATGTTACCTCAGACCCGGCACTTAAAAGTTTCTCTCGCACTTTTGCTGAGTTTGTGCCAAACACTAGTCTATCTCTGACCATCTTATCTTCGTTTGCATAAGCACAGTCCTTCACCAGCAATTTTACTCCATTACAAAGTGATCAAAAGTCTCGTTTATACCCTGTGTCGTCTCATTAAACTTGTATCTCGTGAATATCATATTTGTCTTAGGCATGACAAACACCAGCAGCAGCCTGTCTATGAACTTAATTTAAAGTTAAGCTTTACACCTTGCTTTCCTATTTGTTTGCATAAGCACAGTCCTTCAGCAATTTTAACTCCGTTACAAAGTGATCAAAAGTCTCGTTTATACCCTGCGTCGTCTCATTAAACTTGTATCTCATGAATATCGTATTCGTCTTAGGCATGACAAATGCCAGCGGCAGCGTGTCTATGAACTTAATTTAAACTTACGGTTTACACCGTGCTTTGTTTCCGCAGTAGCTGCACTTATGAATAAGCTTGTATGCGTCACTCGCTTCATATTCTTTTGCTGCCTTCTCAATTGTGTAATGCGTTTGTTCTTCAGCGCTCTTTGAAGGTCTTGCTTGTTCTCTGCGTACTGCGTTCACAGTCAGTTCACGTGAGCCGCTCGGAGTACATGCATCGAAGGTTCTCAGCTGTGCTTGTGCTCTCTCGTGCGATTTTGCGATGTCCACGGCTTTATTTAATGTTACCTCAGACCCGGCACTTTAAAGTTTCTCTCGCACTTTCACTGAGTTTGTGCCAAACACTAGTCTATCTCTGACCATCTTATCTTCGTTTGCATAAGCACAGTCCTTGAGCCGCAAATATTTAGCGGCACCATGTCTATTGGATTGCTGCTGACGGACGGCCTTATATGGGCAGGCACTCAATTACGTGGGAGGCGTGACGATGAGGGATGCAACTCCGCCTCACACGGCGACCGAGCTGCAGGCTATGGTCATATGTATGTACGTAAGTAGGTTCCAGTTATGACCGTCACGCGTAGAATTTCGAAATGAAACCTGCCTAACTTTTGTAAGTAAGCTGTAAGGAATTAGCCTGCTAAATTTCAGCCTTCTACCTACACGGGAAGTTGGAGAATTAGTGATGAGTCAGTTAGTGAGTCAGTCAGTGAGGGCTTTGCCTTTTATTAGTATAGATAATAAAAAAAAGAAATAATATGCAGAGTATTTTGCTTTGCTCTCTTGCCTGATGTCAATGCCATTCTGGACGTTGCTTAATCTACGCCAGCGTTTCTCAACCTTTAAGTATTTGCGGCCCGAGTTTTCATAGCAGTTTTAATCACACCCCACTAACGTTTTTTTGAAAGGAGCCCACTAATACCAATTTGTTCTTTTTAAATTAATGATATATCATAGATGCTTATTTTATTATACCTATTTAACTTTTATCGACATTTATCTAACTCTAGATTTATTTTTCTAGTATCAGAATGTAGTTTAAGTTCATTTCTTTTGGTTTCAATAGATGTATTTTTCATATTTTTGTTTTCTTTTTTTCACATCTTCGCGCCCCCCCTTTTGTTACTTCGCGCCCCTAGGGTGCCTGGCCCACAGTTTGAGAACCACTACTCTACACTACTCAGGGTTTCAAACATCAAGTCAACGAGTCGACCAGTCCCCCGAACTATGAGGGTCTACCTATAATGTCAGCATTTACAGCTTTCTTTCGCCTTCTGCCCCTGATATCCATCTTCAACCCCTTGTGTCGACAAAAGTCGACATGCGCCCTAAAAAAGTTAAGTAAAGACTCACTATTTTTCACTTTTATTTTGTGTTTGGTCATGAACTATATAGCACAGTCGCACAGGGCATCACGCTGCTCACTTTATTTTCATAGCCCTCTGTTGTCTGCGTCGCCAGTCCACTTCACAATATATACATAGAAACTCCTTTCAAGACACATCTGACAAGTTTCACGTCTACTACAGGGCTTTGCTAAACCTCTCCAAAAAAAACAATAAAATCTTCTTTCCTAAAGTGTGTTTTATTTCATGTGGCAAACTCGGTAAATCTGTTGTCACCAATCTCTGTTAAATGCAACTTAAAAACAAAACAAAAAAAAATCAGCTAGCTAAGGAAAGTAAAGCTCCTGATTCAGCAGGGTTTAGACAAGCCTCACTAAAGCAGTTTATGGAACTTGGTGGCAGCATTACCTCAAAGTCAAAAGCCCTGCAAGAAGGTTGGCAACAAATGAAAATATTGATGTGGAATTAGGTTTGCATTTCAGAGCACGCTGAGGCTTTGGATGCTGAGAATGCTTTGCTTGTTCTACTTGACAAGTCAATAACTCTGCTCCAACTGATTTCATTCCAAGAAAGAGTTGCAAGGCTCAGCAATTCCTGGGAGCTGTCTTGGATTCAATCCAAAAAAGGACTCTGGTCGGAAGATTTGATTTGGTGTAAGAAACTACTGTGTTAGTGGAAAGAGTAAGAAGGGAAAGGAATGAAAGTGAGCAGGGCAATTGCTCTTCGCTGTCCTGTGTGTCTCCCTACATGTGGACTTTTTTTTTTTTTCAATTTTGCTAAAAGCAACGTTGGAACCATAAGAGCATTAATCACATACTGTATGTATTTTAGTGTCTCAACTGCAGACTGCGGATGGAGACGAAGAAGAAGAAGTCTTCACCATTTACTGAGAGAAGATGTAAAAAGACCTGCTTGTCTTTGAAAAATCCACTATTCACTTACATTGCATTAAATGGCACACGGGCAGTCATTGATAAAAGGCCCCATCGGAGTGACATATTGGATTTCTAGTAAACACACTGCAGACTTCAGAACAATAAATGTCATTTCTCACAGTTGGTCTTCTTCGTTCTTCAAGGATACTCAGAGGCATTGTGTCGTTAACGTCTGGCAATTTAGGAATGAATCCTGCAAACATGAAATTGTTATTAAGAATGCGTTTTGTTCCTGTAATCCTGAATGTATTAAGACAAGAAAAGGAGGTCAGATAAATTATGCCCTGGTAGCACCTTTTTAACATCTAGAATAAGTTATAAAATACAATGATATATTAGAAACAGAAAGATTTGGCACTCCGGACGGAAAATACATGTTTATTGCGTTGAATCTCAAAGAAAAGACTTTTTTTTTTTTATAGGAGTTTGGCAAAATGTTGCCCTCTTGTAATGGTGAAGAGAATAACTCTTAAGTTAACTCTGACTCAAAATAAAACGGAGGTGCTTATAGCGGGTCCATCAGCTAAAGCCCAAATTGATAGAACATTAGAACAATCTAGACGAGAACAGGCCATTCAGCCCAACAAAGCTCGCCAGTCCTATCCACTTGTTTCCTCCAAGAAAACATCAAGTCGAGTTTTGAAAGTCTCTAACGTCTCACCGTCTACCACACTACTTGGTCGCTTACTCCAAGTGTCTATCGTTCTTTGTGTAAAGAAAAACGTTCTAATGTTTGTGCAAAATTTACCCTTAAGTTTCCAACTGTGTCCCCGTGTTCTTGATGAACTCATTTTAACTCTTTGAGGGCTGAATATTTTTTCCAAAAAACTCCAAAAAACACAAAGCAATGGCTTCACACATAAATCAACATAAAACATCTGTTGCTACGTGCTGTTGCTGCTGTTGGCGCATGTTTGGTGTCTCTGGCCGCAGTCGATGCACAGGGGCACCTTGATGATCACCAGGAATGCACGGTGGCTGACTGCCTGGTTGTCTTTGCACAGCAGGTGGGAGACGGTGGCGGGCACTGTGTGATGCAATATGGTTTGTACCTCTTGTCATCATAAGTGGTGGTCCTCTAAGGGGAACGCTGTTAATGGCGCATCAGCTACGCTAAAGCGTTCAGCACCACGATCAATTGGGGACTGATCAGACGATGCTGGTACCTCACTGTTGTTTTTTGATATCCATCTCCAGGTTGGAGTTCGACAAGTCAGAGTCCTATTCAATGAAATTACGTGAAACGTCCATGGAGTATTTTGCTTTGCACAATCGATTCGGTCTCTCACCAGATGTCGGTGCCATTTTGGAGGTTGTTTACTCTTCGCTACTCTTGCACGCGTAGATATTTGAGGTTAAATCAGCAAAGCTATGCAACTCTCCTTCTAGCAAAGAGAGTCAAACTAAAATGTAAGGACGAGTTTTGTTGCAGATTACAGCTGATGACCGTCCTCTACCCCTGAATTTTGACAAAAGTCGACATCAGCCCTGAAAGAGTTAAAATACAAGTCTCATTCCACTGTACTAATTCCCTTCATAATTTTAAACACTTCAGTCAGGTCACCTCTTAATCTTCTTTTGCTTAAACTGTAAAGGCTCAGCTCTTTTAATCTTTCCTCATAACTCATCCCCTGTAGCCCTGGAATCAGCCTAGTCGCTCTTCTCTGGACCTTTTCTTGTGCTGTTATGGCCTTTTTGTAGCCTGGAGACCAAAACTGCACCCAGTACTCCAGACGAGTCCTCACCAGTGTGTTATAAAGCCTGAGCAGAACCTCCTATGACTTGTACTCCACACATCAAGGCGCTATATAACCGGATATTCTGTTAGTCTTCTTAATGGCTTCTGAACACTGTCTGGCAGTTGATAGCTTAGAGTCCCCTATGACTCCTAAGTCCTTCTCGTAAGGTGTACTCTTGATTTTCCGACCGCCCATTGTGTATTCAAACCTAATATTTTGACTTCCTATGTGTAATTCATCCGGGAGGGGCTCAGAGTAGAGCCGCTGCTCCTCCGCATCGAGAGGAGTCAGATGAGGTGGCTCGGGCATCTGATCAGGATGCCTCCTGGACGCCTCCCTGGTGAGGTGTTCCGGGCACGTCCAACCGGGAGGAGGCCCCGGGGAAGACTCAGGACACGCTGGATGGACTATGTCTCCCGGCTGGCCTGGGAACACCTTGGGATTCTCCCGGAAGAGCTGGAAGAAGTGGCCGGGAGAGGGAAGTCTGGGCCTCTGCTTAAGCTGCTGCCCCGCGACCCGACCTCGGATAAGCGGAAGAGAATGGATGGATGGATGGATAGATGTGTAATTCTTTACATTTACTGACATTAAATTTCATCTGCCACAAATTTGCCCAGGCCTGTATGATATTCAAGTCCTTCTGTGATGATATAACGGATTCCAAATTATCTGCTAATCGACCTGATCTTGGTCTTCTCGGCTCTTTCTCTGTCTTTTGCAAACCTCAAGTCCGCAATCTTGGTGTTATCTTTGACAGTAACCTCTCTTTTGAGAAACAAGTTAAGTCTGTAGTCAAGAGTTGCTTTCATCCAGCTTCGTCTACTAGGTAAGATCAAGCCTTTTTTATCTTCTAGGGATCTTGAGAAAGCTACTCATGCTTTTATTTTTTCTCGTGTAGTGTTTGCTCCTGATTGAACATCAGGAATGAATTCTGACTGGTTTCATTTTCTTTTTTGCCCGGCTTAGTTAAAAGCAGCCTTTGTTGCTTTAATACCTTCTGTCATCATACTTTTGTGCTACTGCATTTTTAAATGTACCATGCAAGCTTTTATACCACTTGTCACCAACATCATGGTGAACACTTCCCTTTCTTGATTATGTTGTCTTATCATTTCAGCTGTCTTATTCTAATATAGACCTACCCGAATTTTTACTGATTATTGTTGTTCTAGAAGAACAAAAGGGGGGCTGTGGGAGTTGATTTGTATTGTTACTTGATTTGCACTGTTTGATTATATATTCCTAACTACAGGGTCACGGGGGTCTGCTGGAGCCAATCCCAGCCAACACAGGGCGCAAGGCAGGAAACAAACCCCGGGCTGGTTGCCAGCCCACCGCAGGGCACACACTAGGGACAATTTAGGATCACCAATGCACCTAACCTGCATGCCTTTGGACTGTGGGAGGAAACCTGAGCACCCAAAGGAAGCCCACGCAGACATATGGGAGAACATGCAAATTCCATGCAGGGAGGACCCAGGAAGCGAACCCGGGTCTCCGAACTGCGAGGCAGCAGCACTACGACTGCGTCACCGTGACGCCCATGGCCATATTGTTTTTAGATTTATTTGTCAGTCATACGATTGATGCATTTGCGATGCATGACACAGGCATTAAACTGTATACAGTAATCCCTCGCTATATCGCGCTTTGACTTTCGCGGTTTCGCTCTATCGCGGATTTTATATGAAAGCATAACTAAATATATAACGCGGATTTTTCGCTGCTTCGCGGGTTCTGCCGACAATGTGTCTTTTTACTTCCTGTACATGCTTCCTCAGTTGGTTTGCCCAGTTGATTTCTTTCAAGGGACGCTATTGGCGGATGACTGAGAAGCTAACCAATCAGAGCTCGCAGTTAAGTTCCTGTGTGCTGAATGCAGTGTTAACCAGGAAGTCTCGTCTCGCTCATTCAGCATCAACGTGTTTCGCTGTGTAAAGAGTTGTGCTCTTTTGTGTTTATCTTTGTGTATAGTCAAGCCCTTCATTATGGCTCCAAAACGATCTGCTACTGCTTCAGGGGCCGTGCCCAAGCTCAAACGGAAGATGTTAACGATACTCGAAAAGGTAAACGTTTTGGATTTGTTGAAGGCTACGATTCTTTTTATTTAAAAAGTAGGAAAGGAATAGAAGATCTATGGCCGCAGTGTCCTTTTAACCAGGGTGCAAAACGAGTTGTAAGTGGATGTAATAAGGCAGTAGTCTGGATGGAATCTGCTTTAGGGATTTGGATTGAAGAAGAACAACGGCAGTGCTACACAATCGCCTGAAGTGGCTCCTTTGGAAGAGCTGCAACGCTCTCCTTAGTTATGCAGTAAAATAAAACTCATTGTTATCGGACAAGTCATCGTGTCATTGTTGGTGAGTAACCATAAATAATTTTCTACTTACAGTACATTTAGTGTTACTGTACACACATTCACTGTATACTATTTTTCTTGCATTGTACATATTGGCCTGTCTATCGTAATGGCTGTAACATATGTGATATCGGACACACTCAATATCTTTAAAATAATATTTAGGTTTTACTGTATATAAACAGTGTGTTTATATACATAATTTCAATGAATCTTACCTAATATCTAAGAGAATACAAAGGGATTATGCTGTATAACTCTGCGGGGAATATTTATAAACAGTGTGGGAGAGTTTATAAGGGCTTAAAATATATAAAAATAACTACACAAACATATGGTTTCTACTTCGCAGATTTTCACCTATCGCGGGGGGTCTGGAACGCAACCCCCGCGATCGAGGAGGGATTACTGTATATTTTAAGAATGTTTCTGCAGTTCAGGAACTTCATCGAGTCTTTCTGAATTCATTTTTCTTGCTGCCTCCTCAGTGTCTGCCAATTGCTCCAATTTCAGCGCCAACTACGAATTTCACAAATTCAATTGTTCACGCAACTGCTGACCTGTTTGAAGGCTTCCTTAACCCCAGTTGTATGAGCTCTTTCTTTGGTTAGCGTCGAAACCCAGAATTCTTTGGTAAACCAAGGCTTTCCATTGTCATAAATCCACAATAGTTTTGCTGGGAATGCTTACCTCTTACCACTGAAGCTGATAGATCTGCCAGCTTGTTATTCCTGATTGTTGTTTCCCAACCCCAAAGAGACGGTTAGGTTGGATCAAACAGAGTGTGACGTGCTAGGTATGTTACATCCTTCTGCTTGATCTGCTCCACTTTGCCCTGCCCAAAGAAGTAAGTGAGGCATGCTGTTGAGGTAATGGAGGCAGCTCAGAGCCTTACTGACCTCCCAGAAGGAGTGTCAAAATGTTGAGCTTTGAATAAAATGCGTCTCACAGCTACCTTTTGTGGCCTCAAAGAGCACTTATTGTGTCTCCAAGCTGCCATCAGCAGCACTTGACAGCCTTCCGTGAGTGAGTGGCATCTCTGTTACGGCTTTTTGGTATTCAATTGCTTCCGCATTAGAATTAATCGTAACTTTCCATTTTGTTCTTGCAGCAATGTAACAGCTGCTCTAGCCAACATCCCGCCAAGCCACAGTCCCTACAAATTAAAGTGACAAATTAATCGATTTAAAATTCTGTTGTCATCCTGCTTTGACAGCCCCACATGTGGAAAGGTTGTAAACCTAAGCTGGTCAGTTGGCAAAGGAGGAGATTAAATGAAAAGCTGGCAGCTGAGGGAAAACAACCCTCTGGAGGCCCACCATCATTTTTCAACACGTAAGTGCTTGGGGACTGCAGAGTATTGTTACTTCAGCACAGCTTTAGCATGTACTAGCGTAAAAAGCTTCAGAAGAATGTTGTTGGCCTCGGCTTGGCATACGGGGGGCACATGTGATGTTTACGTGGGTATCTTTAACTTCAAATGTAACAGTCCTGTCATAAAACCTTCCTTTTGGTTTGGATGGAAATATACTGTATAGTGGAGGCAGAAGGTTTTCAGACCCCTTCATTGCATATCCTCTTTGTTGTGTGGTACATTTAGTTTGAAATCAATACATTTGCCATTTTTGCCCCTAACCCTAACCTGTAATGACAAAGCAAACACATGTCTTCAGAAAGGTTTGCAGATTTATAAAGAAAAAAATCATTTCTACAAGAATTCAGACCCTTGGAGGTGGAACTCCAAATTGTGCTCAGGTGCCTCCTTGTTTGCTTTAATTCTCCTTAAGATGTTTCTACAACTTGATTAAAGTCCAACTGTGGACATTGTTTAGAACAGGGGTGACCAACTCCAGTACTAGAGGACCACCGTGGCTGCAGGTTTTCATTCTCACCCTTTTTTTTTTAATGAGTGCCCTGCTTGTGCTGTGTAGCAGTAGGGGGTGCTACCGCTCCCTTGAACCCTCAGGTACCACGCCAAACACCAGGTAAAAGTGCAATAATTCTTTAGTATAATAATTATGTGCACTAAGCACCCTCCACTCAACACTACTTATTAATAAACAATTCTCAATAATCAAATAAACCAATCCTCCAACTCCCAGACACTTAGCCGCCCTTCCTCCCAGCTCAGCTCAGCGTCTGGGACTTCCCATGGTCCTTTTATATCTCCTGACCCGGAAATGAATCCACCCTATAGTCCATGAGATTCCTTGTCACTTCCGGGTTGGATACAAAGTCTTTTTCTTCACCCCGGAAGTACGTCGTTCCTACTGTTCACCTGACCAGGACGTACTTCCGGGTTAAAGGGCACGTAGTACTCCCCAAGCCTCCCTATAGCGGCTCCTGGTGGCCCCTATGGTATCCAGCAGGGCTGTCCATAAAAACTACAGCGTCCATGAGGCTCTGCTGGAATTCGGGGAACTTCCATGCCGCTGGGAGGGCTCCATCTGGTGACTTGGAGGTGTGGTCCGGAATATATAGCTGGCCATCCTTCACAGCTGCTAATTAACTTTTTGTGAATTCAGTTTAATTGAATTGCTTTTTTAAGATTTGTTCCCCTAAATTTCTTCATCGTTCCTCTGAATTGCTTCATTTCTTTCCATAAACGGCACCCAAAGAGAAATGAAATGTGAACCGAGTGAGCCAACAGAAGACCAACTAAGTCAGGGCCTCAAACTCCAACCAATTTCACTCCAACCAGCTGCTTAATGAGGAGCCGAGTCTTGTTGCTAATTAAACCCGTTCTTTAATTTCATGGCTTGTTGCTGCTCTCGTGGTTCATTAGCAGACATTTCTGAAATTGTTGATTTTCTCTTTCTAAGAGCACTGGGGACCTGAGCAGATCGCCATTCCTTCACCTTTCTTTATTTTCAGATTTTGTATGGTGGACACCAGTTGTTTTGGCTCGTTTTGTATCTCATTATTGTTTGGCTGGTAATGAAGGAAAAAGAAACAATTAAGGGGTCCGAGTCTTCAAGAGCAAGTCAAATAAAATGAACTCAAAAGAAGTTAATTAGCAGCAAAAACAGGTCACTAATTAAGAAAAGGGTTCGCCAACTCCGGTCCTGGAGGACCACCATGGCCGTGTTTGTGCTGCTAATTAACTTCTTGTGAATTCAATTTAATTGACTTGTTTTTTAAGATTTGTTCCCCTGAATGTCTTCATCGTTCCTCTGAATTGCTTCATTTCTTTCCTTAAATGGCACCCAAAGAGAAATGAAATGTGAAGTGAGTGAGCCAACAGAAGACCAACTAAGTCAGGGCCTCAAACTCATAACAATTTCATTCCAACCAGCTGCTTAATGAGGAGCCGAGTCTTGTTAATTAAAGCCGTTCTTTAATTCCATGGTTTGTTGCTGCTCTCGTGGTGCATTAGCAGACATTTCCAAAATTGTTGATTTTCTCTTTCTAAGAGCACCGTTAACATGTTTTGTGGACCTGAGCAGATCAGCATTCCTGAGACCTTCATCTTTCTTTATTTTCAGATATTGTATGATGGACACCAGTTGTTTTGGCTCATTTTGTATCTCATTATTGTTTGGCTCCTAATTAAGGAAAAAGAAACAATTTAGGTGTCTGAGTCTTCAAGAGCAAGTCAAATAAAATGAGTTCAAAGGAAGTTAATTAGCAGCAAAAACATGTCACTAATTAAGAAAAGGGTTAAAATGAAGACCTGCAGCCACTGTGGCCCTCCAGGACTGGAGTTGGAAACCCCTGGTTTAGAAGGTACAAGTGTCCCTGCGTAGAGAAGATCCCACAATTCACGTGGCATGTCCGGACAAAAACCAAGCCATGATGTCCAAGGAACTCTCTTTAGACCTCCATGGTCAAATTGTGGTGAGACATAAGTTAGGGCACAGGGATAAATTCATGTCTAAAGCTTTGAATGTTACCAGGAGCACCGTGACTTCATAGTTGTGAAACAGAAGATATTTTGAGAAATGGATACCTGGCTAAACTCAGCACCTTGGGAAGAAGAGTCTGGTCACGAATGTGACCAAGAATCCAATTGTCAATCAAAGAGAGCTTCAAAAGTCCTTTGTGGGAAAGACAACCATCTCAGCAGCAATCTATCAATCAGGCGGTTATGGTACAATGGCTAACACCTGCTAAGACTTTTGACCTGCTAAATGACATTTAAAGGATTCTAAGAGCATCTGGTAAAAGATTCTCTGGTGTTTAGAGAAAAATTGAACTGATTGGACACCATTTAGAAAGGTACACGTTCCCCTGTGCATAGAAGGTCCCACAATTCACACGATATGTCCCAATAAAAGCCAAGTGACAAAGTCCAAGGAACTCTCTTTACACCTTGGTGATCAAATTGTGGTGAGTCATGTGGTCAGGGCACTGGGATAATACCACGTCTAAAGCTTTGAGTATTCCCATGGCCACAGTGACCTCAATAGTTGAGAAATGGAAGAAATATTGAGAGATGGCCATCTGGCCAGACTGAACAACTTGGTAAGAAGGTCCGTAGTCACAGAGATGACCAAGAATCCAATTTTCACTCTAAGACAGCTTCAGAAGTCCTTGGCTGAGGAGGGAGAACCTGCTGGAAGGACACCCAAATGTTTTATGTCACCTTGGATAAAGGCAGCAGACCAATAATAAGTAAAAGATATGGAGTCTTACAACAGGACCAGAAAGAGATCTCACAAAATATCATGTGCTTTTCAAAACAGTGTGGGCCCTGCAGCTGCATTTAGTCTTAGTCTTGGCCCGCTGCTCGTCCGCAACGCTGGGCGCACCACAACAGCGCTAAACTCCAAAGTGAGTCTTGTTATCGTAAATACGGATGAAGACCAGATCGACATGGGATCATCTGAAACTGATTGTTCACTGAAGTCCTTGTTGATTGTGTCTTTGTGTTTTCTGACATTTCTTTGTAACATCTGACAACAATTTCCATTTGGCCCATTTTGTTTTAATGACAGATAGGACTGCCTTCTTGCACATAGATAGATAGATAGATAGATATGAAAAGCATTATAGATAGATAGATAGATAGATAGATAGATAGATAGATAGATAGATAGATAGATAGATAGATAGATAGATAGATAGATAGATAGATAGATAGATAGATAGATAGATAGATAGATAGATAGATAGATAGATAGATAGATACTTTATTAATCCCAAGGGGAAATTCCCATACTCCAGCAGCAGCATACTGATAAAGACAATATTAAATTAAAGAGTGATAACAATGAAGGTATAACAGACAATAACTTTGTATAATGTTAACGTTTACCCCCCCAGGTGGAATTGAAGAGTCGCATAGTGTGGGGTCTCCTCAGTCTGTCAGTGGAGCAGGATGGTGACAGCAGTCTGTGATGAAGCTGCTCCTCTGTCTGGAGATGATCCTGTTCAGTGGATGCAGTGGATTCTCCATGATTGACAGGAGTCTGCTCAGCGCCCGTCGCTCTGCCACGGATCTCAAACTGTGCAGCTCCGAGCCTACAATAGAGCCTGCCTTCCTCACCAGTTTACCCAGGCGTGAGGCGTCCCTCTTCTTTATGCTGCCTCCCCAGCACACCACCGCGTAGAAAAAGGGCACTCGCCACAACCGTCTGATTTAACATTTGCAGCATCTTATTGCAGATGTTGAAGGACGCCAGCCTTCTAATGAAGTCTAGTCAGCTCTGTCCTCTCTTACACAGATCATCAGTATTGGCAGTCCAGTCCAGTTTATCATCCAGCTGCACTCCCAGGTATTTATAGGTCTGTACTCTCTGCACAGTCACCTCTGAAGATCACGGGGTCCATGAGGGCCTGGGCCTCCTAAAATCCACCACCAGTTCCTTGGTTTTGCTGGTGTTCAGGTGTAGGTGGTTTGAGTCGCACCATTTAACAAAGTCCTTGATTAGGTTCCTATACTCCTCCTCCTGCCCACTCCTGATGCAGCCCATGATAGCAGTGTCGTCAGTGAACTTTTGCACGTGGCAGGACTCCGAGTTGTATTGTATGGTGGCTGAAGAGGACCGGAGAAAGTCCAGTCCCCTGCAGCGCTCCTGTGTTGCTGACCACAATGTCAGACCTGCAGTTCCCGAGATGCACATACTGAGGTCTGTCTGTAAGATAGTCCACGATCCATGCCACCAGGTGTGAATCTGCTCCCATCTCTGTCAGCTTGTCCCTAAGGAGCAGAGGTTGGATGGTGCTGAAGGCGCTAGAGAAGTCCAGAATCATAATTCTTACTGCACCACTGCCTCTGTCCAGGTGGGAGAGGGGTGCAGCACAGAACTCTGGGCCCTTTACATAAGCAGTCTCTGTGGGCCCCTTCCTCTTGAAAACAAACTTTTCATTCCAGGTCTTGAGGGCCCCCCACCAAGTGGGTCGTGGGTAGTCATTGCCCTTTCCTACCCCCACTATGACGCCCATGCTCGCACATCTCTGAGTATACTTGGCTTCTGGTCCATTTCAGAAAGTGTTCTGTCTAGTTTAGGCAGAGCACACACACCACATGACAGGTGATGACGGGTGTGCAACGTGACCATCAGTGTCTCGCTAAAGCGGTGCTACATGATTAACGTTGACTTTAATGCATTGTGCCAAGTTACGTCTTTCATAGTGTTGTCCTGTCTGTGTGTCTGTGTAAATATTGTCCCCTGGAAACAAAGGGGGAAGGATAACACCGTGAAACCATGGCTCCTCGGGATAGTTCGTTCTGTCAGTCTCATCATTTGCCTCCGGGTCAGTATTATTTAATCATAAGAAGGGAAGGAGGTAAAGAATTTGTTTTGTTTCCACACCGACAACTCATCGCAAAGCCAAGAAAAAGAACAACGATTTGAATCACCGATGTATTCTCCTGCTTGCTGTTTAAAATGCTAGACCAGACAATTTCACCAATACCACGGTAAAACCCCGGGGTTCCAGAGGATCCGAGGATCAAGAACGGTGAGACTGTTTTTTGGCATTTAGGAGAGGAGCAAGCCATCATTGCTGTCCATTTATAATCGTCGTAGGACACTTTTACAACTGAAGCAGGTTCACTACAATTACTCATTTTCCATTTTAGCTTCGGACTTTCGTAGGTGTTTTGTATGCCCTTTGTGTCATTTTGTTCAGTGTGAGGTCAAGGGAGGGCCTGTGTTGTATATTTTTTTGGTTGCACCTTTTATTATTATAATATTCTGTCGGGGACTTTTGGGGTGTAATGAGGAAGCTTTGAAGGGAATGAATTATATATTGTTTTGCTGATTTGTTTCCTGCCCCTATTAATATATACACCCTGTGATATATGGCTGGGCGGCACGGTGGCGCAGTGGTAGCGCTGCTGCCTCGCAGTTAGGAGACCCGGGTTCGCTTCCCGGGTCCTCCCTGCGTGGAGTTTGCATGTTCTCCCCATGTCTGCGTGGGTTTCCTCCGGGCACTCCGGTTTCCTCCCACAATCCAAAGACATGCAGGTTAGGTGGATTGGCGATTCTAAAATTGGCCCTAGTGTGTGCTTGGTGTGTTTGTGTGTGTCCTGTGGTGGGTTGGCACCCTGCCCTGGATTGGTTCCTGCCTTGTGCCCTGTGTTGGCTGGGATTGGCTCCAGCAGACCCCTGTGACCCTGTGTTCGGATTCAGCGGGTTAGAAAATGGATGGATGGATATATGGCTGGCAATTTATCCCAGCCAATACCCCCAAGCCACCAGATGGACCCCTTCCTGCAACATGGAGGTGCCACAAATACCAGCAGGGCTTCATGGACCTTGGAGTTTTAATTCACAGCCCTGCTGGATACCATGGGGGCCGCCAGGGGACGCGTCAGGGACTTGTGTTGTCCGTATAGCCCAAAAATACTTCCCAGTCACGGGGACAGAGGAAGTGACGTACTTCCGGGCTAAAGAGAAGAAGGAATTTTCATCTGATCTAGAAGTGCTGGGAAATCACATGGACTGAAGGATAGAAGCACTTCCGGGTCAAGGACCATAAAGGACTCTGGGAAACCCCAGCAAGTTGAGCTGAGTTGGGAGGATGGGTGACGAAGTGTCTGGGTGTGGAGGATTATGATTATTGTTATTATTGTGGATTACTATGGAGGTGCTTTGTGCACAATTTATGAAATTAAATTAATTTGTGACTTTTATCTGGTGTCTGGCGTGTGGTCTGAGGGGTCAAGGGACTATAGCGCCCCCTATCTGTCACAACTCATTATTATTATTATTTTACCAACTGTTAACCGTCGACTGGGGAAGTTTATTTGGAAGAAGTATGGCTTGTCGGGTCTGACGTTCCTCATCTTGCCAGGCCACGGGTCTTGGTAGTGTAGCTTCCATTCCAGACAATTGGGTTGACCGTTACAAAGTTATGAAAATAAAGAGAATTGAGGGTGCGATGGAGATGAAATATAAAATGTCCATGATTGTGGAGTGTCTTCACACAGTCTCCTTTAAACATCAGAACCTTTTGCGCAGAAATCTGAAATACTACATGGATGAATAAAAAATATTTTGCATTTCATTGACTTCCACCTCAACATGTCTCCACTCAATAAGAAGTTTAAGACGTGAAATGGTTTTGAAACGACAGAACCAAGTAGTCATTAGCCAGCGTTATTATAAAATTAATAAAAATGATCCTTTATCTGACAGCAGGTCCATAATATTAATAACAGACAGGCATCACCAACTGAAGGGAGGAATGGCAACGTATTGAAAATAAGAGTTAGATTCTATCGACTGGAAAATATCTTCAGAGCTTATTTGTCTATCCCACATTTTTCTTTCTCTAAGCTGCAGGCTGTCTTCTTAGGTCACATTTCATTGTCACCTCATTGTTATGTTGAAATTTTTACTTGAAGGTCAACCAAGAGCGGCATTCTTCCCCCACCTTTTGTGTGTTCATTGATTAGAATTACAATGGATTTGAGAGCTCTTCCTGGTTTATTTTAAACTAAAAAAAATGGGAATGCACTATTGAAAATGGAGGATGATAAATATATATGAAAGACACTATACAAAATTGAAATAGGTATTGTGGCGGATGGCCAGGACCCATGCCCAGCCAGGACACCCCTTCGACATTTGGTATGGGGGAACAGCCATGGGCGGCATACTACTTCCCCCAGAACGCTTGGTGACTGCCCCCTGGGTTGCATCGGGGCCACAGACATTTGACTTCAGAGCTCAGCCCTGTTGGGCTCTGTAGGCACCAACAGGGGGAGCTGCACAGCTTCCTGAGCCCGTGTGGGCGGTGATGCCCGGAAGTGCAGCCGGATCAAGGTCATCAATCACCTGAAGCACTTCCAGGTGGGCTATAAAGGGAACCAGCAGCCACCATCTGGGAGCCAGAGTCAGGAGTAGGAGGACAACGCTTGCCGGGAGGAGTGGTGGTGAAGACTATATTTGCTTTGTAATTGGACTTGTGTGCTTTGTGGGACTGTGTTAGGGCTGAGGAACACGGGAAAGACGTGGCCCCCCGCTGAAGAAAAATAAATTGTGTTTATTTTTATGTGTGTCTCAGTGTATGTCTGTGTCGGGTTCCGGCGATTGAAAATACAGGTCCCTGCCATACAGACTGCCAGGAAATCCTGCTGACTACGCCAGTGTGACAAAGGTGCTATATAGGTGCCAGACCCAACACAGACAGCCACGGAGGCACACATAATGTCCACAACAGAACTGACTATAATAGACTAAGATGAAGGCTTTAAAGGCCCGTAGAGGAAATGACGTCATCAAAAGGGCCGGAACCAGAAGGGATGTCAGCAAAGGGGCCAGCTTTGGAAGTGACGTCAGCAAAGGGGATGTCTTCTGTGGCGCTGGAACCTTGCAGGACATCCCGGGAAAGGTCTTTAGGGAACTGAGAAAGACAGTCAGCGCACTCTGCCGCCCCCTGGTCGGATGTTTTATTACAATTACTCAGGCTTTTTAGCTGCCTCCTACTCGCACATGTGTGGCACTATATATATATCAGCATATGGCCGGTCAGAATGCCTATATAGGGGATGGACTTGGGTAGGTGGTCACCGGTGTTCTAGCCATCAACCATCCAGTCTACAGTGGGAGGAAGAGAGAGAGAGAAATGTTAAGACACAGTGCCAACCCCTGGTGTGGTGGTAGAATTGCATGCGTGTAAGTGTATATACATGTATTGATTTATTTATTCCCATTTTTATTCATTGTGGGACTCAGGATAATCATGGTAAATTTTGTATATATTGTAAATACCACAGGGGTTGGATGGGCATCCCGACCAGAAAAGGGGATGGTTTCTTACCCGGAGAGGAGGCAGATGGGCATCCCGACCAGGAGAGAGGAAGGAGACAGAAATAGAAGTGATGGGCATGCTGGGAAATGTAGTCCAGCAACACAGCCCTTCTGGGGTCCATATGTGTCGCAGGGAGATGCACTCCCTAATAAGTGGGACTTCAGTATGACTTCAGGCAGTAGCCATGGCAGCGGAACTACTCCTGGGTCCTTAATAAAAGGGGCTGCACTCCCTTACCCAGGCAAGTCGGAGCTGGGAGGATGTGGAGCAAGACTCGACCAGAGGAGGCCAATGCAGTGGTGAGAAGAGAGTATTGACAGTGTGAAATATGATGGCCCGGACACACACAGGCGGACACTGTTTTATCCATCACTACACGTTTATTCACAATATATTACAAAAGTCAAGTGCACTGCCACCAAGCCCCCAGTCTCCCCAAAGTCAATAGCCACTGTCCACACACACAAATCACTCGGGCCTCTCTTCGCCTCCTCTGCCACGACCTTGTATTCCTCCTCACCCGACTCCAGCTTTGATTGCAGGGCGGCGGCTCCTTAAGTAGGCAGCTGATTGCCGACCACACCCAGCCACCTGTGACAACAGAAAGAGAGAAAGAAAACCTGTGTTTGTGCTTGTCTTACTCTTTGGAAGTATTTTGTAACAAACCTTCCATTATTTAAACTTGGGACTGTGCTGGCGTGTTCGTGTTGGGATTGAGGGGTCACTGATGACCCAGTTCCATTACAATATTCACAATTTTGTTTTTACTTTTTATTGGCTTTATGTGTCATTTGGGGTGGGACTGTGTGACAAAAAGCCCACATGACACAGTCACTGTTGAAGAACTCAATATTTTTGTCTGTTTCTCCCTGTTCTCGTGTCTCTCCTTCTGGTCCTGTTTTGTCACCCACTGTATTGCTTGCTGCCCCCAATCCCTCTACACAGGGTGTCACAGGCTGGTGTTCTGAAACTACAAAGCCTGCAGTGATAATCCACTTCTCTGGTTGGAATCTTCAGTCTGGATGACAAAACATTGCCAGTCAGGAAGATTCACTTTCCTTTCAGGAAAGGTAATCTGTTTCAATTTTTCTAAATACAAAATGCGTGAATACGAAAATTTCTAAAGAGCCATACGCCAACATTAACTTGTAAGAGAAGAGCTCAAACATAAGAGGCACGCTTGATGCAGATGTTCTCTTAAGTGCCATGCCTAATCAGATAACTGAATATTGCATGAGAATCGGTCGTTAGCAGGCATCCAGGGATGCCAGTGTCATTTTCTGATGGCACTACTTCATGCTATTTTTATCTTTTCTTTAATTCTTGTAAATTATTAATTTAATGTGTTTCATTAATTTGTTCTTTTTTTCCCATTCTGGATCCTGCAGATTGGTGAAACCTTTGGAAAGAATTATTCCTGCCTGTTCTGGTGTGTCATCACATTTCAGTGACCATTAACCACGCTGCTGGTTCATCTCAGTCATTAAGGTCTTTTTGTTTTGTAAGTCAGCAGAGAGGCAAATAGGGCCATGGAGAGTGCCTCGAGCTTTGAAGGAGGTGGAAGAAAAAATGGAGACAAAAGAGGGAAAGAGAAAGATGTGTAGAATAGTGAAGACTAGGAACAAGGCTGGCGTGGATTTTATTCAGATAAAGCAGATAAAAGATGAGCAAGGTGAGGTCTTGAGTGAGCACGATAGGATCAAGAGAACACAGAAGAGGTACTTTGAAAAGCTGTAGAATGAAGAAAATCCAAGGTTAGTATGTAGGGATGCAGTCCCAAATGAAGGGAGAGTGCCAAGAAGAAGGATGGAGGCACTGGAAAGAATAAAAAATGGAAAGACAACAGGACCGGATGAAATACCAACAGAATTGTGGAGGAGCTTAACACAAGAATCCCTGAACCTTACGAAAAAACTCTTAATCCTTGGCCACCTTAAATTCCTTTGCACCTCTCCATTTGCATCGTTTGTTTTGTAAATGTGTCAATCAGCACAAGCAGCAAAGAGCTCAAGTCTTGTTTATCAGGGTGGGAGGTGCCTGGAGGATAAATAATGTATCGTTATTTGGAACACATGCATTTCATGTGTGTTCTGTGTCTACAATGATAAGGGTGAATGTAGGATGAGAGGAAATACGTGACATGCAAGAAATGTTGAACACATTGTAGCAGTCAAGTGGCGCTAAGATTCACACCATCAATGTGACGGTGATTTATTTATTTTAGTGGAGGATTACTTGGGACAACTCCAGCCTTGTGTACGACACGCACACACACACACTACTACAGAGACCAAATAAAACACGCTGGGAACATTAAACAATAAAGAATATAATGAAATTAAATGATCTAAATGCAAACAATAATACCACCCCTGACCCTTTTGGCGATATTACATTTAACATATAAACACAAACAACACACAGCAAAGTCCATGACAAAACCAAACCGGATGAAATGAGAAGTGACGAGATTGAGTCCAGCGATCTGTATGTAGATAGGGAATGGAAAACACAGTCCTACCAGTAGTTGCCAAAAGGATGACGACGAATGGATGGTTCAGTTTAAAGTATACAGGTAGACAGACGATCCAGACCCCAACAAACAAATACAATCCAGGACACAATGATGATATATGGCAGAATTAACGGCAGGCAGTCCAACAGATAAATGCAACACACAACGTACAACAACAAAAACAACTTTTTTCTTTCCTGACACCTGCCCTTCTTTTAACCTACTTTGACCACCTTTGACCCCCAACAGCCCCTGCAGGGACTGCTGGGAGATGCAGTTTTAATTAAAAAAAAAAAAAAAACTTTTTTCATGTTACTGTACAGTAGTAACGACAGAATTTTGACATCAACTTTATAATGTGTGAAGACTGAAGTCCAAATCTTATATACAGGTGCTGGTCATAAAATTTGAATATCATGACAAAGTTGATTTATTTCAGTAATTCCACTCAAAAAGTGAAACTTGTATATTAGATTCATTCATTACACACAGACTGATGTATTTCAAATGTTTATTTCTTTTAATTTTGATGATTATAACTGACAACTAATGAAAGTCCCAAATTCAGTATCTCAGAAAATTCGAATATTGTGAACAGGTTCAATATTGAAGACACCTGGTGCCACACTCACTCTAATTAACTCTTAAATGGTCTCTCAGTCGAGTTCTGTAGGCTACACAATCATGGGGAAGACTGCTGACTTGACAGTTGTCCAAAAGACGACCATTGACACCTGGCACAAGGAGGGCAAGACACAAAAGGTCACTGCTAAAGAGGCTGGCTGTTCACAGAGCTCTGTGTCCAAGCACATTAATGGAGAGGCGAAGGGAAGGACAAGATGTCGCAGAAAAGTGTACAAGCAATAGAGATAACCGCACCCTGGAGAGGATTGTGAAACAAAACTGTGGGGAAGATTCACAAAGAGTGGACTGCAGCTGGAGTCAGTGCTTCAAGAACCACCAGGCACAGACGTATGCAAGACATGGGTTTCAGCTGTCGCATTCCTTGTGTCAAGCCACTCTTGAACAAGAGACAGCGTCAGAAGCGTCTCGCCTGGGCTGCTGCTGTGTGGTCCAAAGTTATGTTCTCTGATGGAAGTAAATTTTGCATTTCCTTTGGAAATCAAGGTCCCAGAGTCTGGAGGAAGAGAGGAGAGGCACAGAATCCACGTTGCTTGAGGTCCAGTGTAAAGTTTCCACAGTCAGTGATGGTTTGGGGTGCCATGTCATCTGCTGGTGTTGGTCCATTGTGTTTTCTGAGGTCCAAGGTCAACGCAGCCGTCTACCAGGAAGTTTTAGAGCACTTCATGCTTCCTGCTGCTGACGAACTTTATGGAGATGCAGATTTCATTTTCCAACAGGACCTGGCACCTGCACACAGTGCCAAAGCTACCAGTACCTGGTTTAAGGACCATGGTATCCCTGTTCTTGATTGGCCAGCAAACTCACCTGACCTTAACCCCATAGAAAATCAATGGGGTATTGTGAAGAGGAAGATGCAACAATTCAGAAGAGCTAAAGGCCACTATCAGAGCAACATGGGCTCTCATAACACCTGAGCAGTGCCACAGACTGATCGACTCCATGCCACGCCGCATTGCTGCAGTAATCCAGGCCAAAGGAGCCCCAACTAAATATTGAGTGCTGTACATGCTCATACTTTTCATGTTCATACCTTTCAGTTGGCCAACATTTCTAAAAATCCTTTTTGCATTGGTCTTAATTGATATTCTAATTTTCCGAGATACTGAATTTGGGACTTTCATTAGTTGTCAGTTATAATCATCAAAATTAAAAGAAATAAACATTTGAAATACATCAGTCTGTGTGTAATGAATGAATCTAATATACAAGTTTCACTTTTTGAATGGAATTACTGAAATAAATCAACTCTGTCATGATATTCTAATTTTATGACAGGCACCTGTATATGTGTGTGTGTGTGTGTCTGTCTGTCCGACCCCGAAGTGAGAGGTAGAGTCAGGGTAAAGGCTCCGTCTCCAAGGAAACAGAAAACTCGCTTAGCCGCTAATAGCACAAGCGAGACCAGCATGTCAGCAGAATGAAACATCAGAAGAAAGACAACGTCGCTTAGTCGCTAACATCACCAAAACGGTATCCCTTTTACTTTTCCTCCCGCCTCTAATACACAAGCGATGCGAGCACGTCGGCAAATCGAATCCTCCTAGGAGAGAGACGCCCAGAGTAGTTTCTTTCAACTACCTGATATCTCTGCATTTCAGTTTATTTTCTGATAAATACTTTCTAGGACCCCGGGTTTTTTACAGCACAGGCTTACACGGCTAGTATCATATAAACACTTTCACAAAAGGTACATGTATAACAAAACAACTGCACTTTTATTCAAGAATATAACCGAAGAAAATGAAATCAGGTTAGGGTATGATGCTGATACAACTGCTAGGGTGGTGCAGCGGTGAGAACTGCTGACTCATAATCAAGCGGGTATGGGTTCGATTCCGGCTGCTTCTCAGAATTAATGTTTTGAGTAGTGAGCTGCTCTAATTGTTACTATTATACAATAAAAACATACATTTGATTTGAGTCTCTAACACCCGGTGTAAATGTATGGTACTTGTAAAGGTTAGCGTTTTGTTTCATTACTCACTTTTATTCTCTCCGTCACGTTCACGCTCCCTCTGATCTGACACTGCTGTTTTCAAATAAAGACGTGCTATAACAGAGGTAATGAAGATGAGGGTTCTACATTGGAGAAAGAGAACAGAAGCCTTCCCCGCAAGAAACGCCCAGCCACACATAAGAACAATGCAGCTGCACCAGGCGTAAAGGCGAAAGATGGCACTGTTTGGATGGAGTTGGAGGTCAGGCATCATCCTGCCAGTGGATATTATTGGTCAATCTGCCACGCACGTCCTTCAATGAAACAACAGGGCATGCCAGGCTTGCCAAGGTATTCTGCACAGTTCTGTTTGTAATTATGTTTTGTGATGGTCTTTATTAGAACACTTTAGACGAGAACAGGCCATTCAGCCCACAAAGCTCACCAGTCCTGTCCACTTGTTTCCTCCAAGAAAACATCAAGTCGAGTTTTGAAAGTCCCTAACGTCTTACTGTCTACCACACTACTTGGTCGCTTATTCCAAGTGTCTATCGTTCTTTGTGTAAAGAAAAACTTCCTAATGTTTGTGCGAAATTTACCCTTAACAAGTTTCCAACTGTGTCCCCATGTTCTTGATGAGCTCATTTTAAAATAACAGTCTCGATCCACTGTACTAATTCCCTTCATAATTTTAAACACTTCAATCATGTCACCTCTTAATCTTCTTTTGCTTAAACTGTGAAGGCTCAGCTCTTTTAATCTTTCCTCATAATTCAACCCCTGTAGTCCTGGAATCAGCCGAGTTGCTCTTCTCTGGACCTTCTCTTGTGCTGTTATGTCCTTTTTGTAGCCTGGAGACCAAAACTGCACACAGTACTCAAGATGAGGCCTCACCAGTGTGGTATAAAGGTTTTGCATAACCTCCTGTGACTTGTACTCCACAGATTAAGGCGCTATATAACCTGACAGTCTGTTAGCCTTCTTAATGGCTTCTGAACACTGTCTGGAAGTTGATAGCTTAGAGTCCACTATGACTCCTAAATCCTTCTCATAAGGTGTACTCTCGATTTTCCGACCGCTCATTGTGTATTCAAACCTAATATTTTTACTTCCTATGTGTAATACTTTACATTTACTGACATTAAATTTCCTCTGCCACAAATCTGCCCAAGCCTGTCTGCTGTCCAAGTCCTTCTGTGATGATATAATGGATTCCAAATTATCTGCTAATCCACCTATCTTGGTATCATCTTCAAACTTAACCAGCTTATTACTTATATTCCTATCCAAATCATTTATATATATTACAAATAGCAGCGGCCCCAACACTGACCCCTGCTGGTCACCACTCTTAACATCGGCCAGTTCTGATGAGGTTCCTCACACCATCACCCTCTGCTTCCTGTGTCTGAGCCAATTCTGCACCCATCTAAAAATATCACCCTGAACTCCCACTTCTTTTAACTTGATGCCCAACCTCTATATGAAAAACATTTATATGTTACTTATTGTATATAAAAGCCACATTGAATGTTATCTACTTTGATTTATTTACTTATCTCCCTACAGCTTAAAGTCACAAGTAGACTGCAGAGCTTCCTGTGTTTGATCGACACGGGCATGCTGACAAACTACATGTGCTATGCCACTCCATATTCAGGAAAAGATCCCATTCATGCCACGGGAGAAAGACTTTCCGAGACTAAGGTCATAAAGCTTATAAATGCATAACAACAGTTGCATAAAGGAGCTTTCATCTACATCTAAAGTCACTTGCGTACTAAAGTAGCATCTTAGGGATGAGACCACCATACTGGAGGAATAGTTTGCTTTTATGCCAAGGAGAGGAACAACTGATGCAGTCTTTGCATTGAGACAGCTCATTGAGAAGTGTCGAGAAAACCAGAAAAGTCTAGATATGGTGTTTATTGATTTACAGAAGACTTATGATGGAGTGCCGCGTCAAGAGGTCTGGAGGTGCATGAGTGAGAAAGGAGGACCAGAGAAGTGTATGAGGATTATACAGGAAATGTATGAGGGAGTGAGGACTCGGGTTAAAAGCAGTGTTGGGGTGACAGACAAGATCCCAGTTAGAGGAGGTCTGGACCAGGGGTTCTTCTTGAAGTCATTGATCTGGTTATGGATGTGTTGAGTCATAGGATAAAAGACCAATCCCCCTCTTTGTGCTGACATTGACATTGTGTTGAGTAGCACCAGAAATGAGGAGAGGAAGTTAGAAGAATGGAGAAGGGCTTTGGAAGATGGAGGACTGAAGATAAATAGGAAGAAGATGGGATATATGAGGGTTAGTGATGATCAGGATTCAGAAGTTAGCCTGCAGAAAGAGCCATTGAAAAGAGTGGAGAAGTTTAAATATTGAGGATCAGCGGTTGCCTAAAATGGAGAATAAGATCCATAAATAACCACTAAAGAGTAGTGTGGAAAAATTGGAGGAAGGTTTCAGGAGTGTTGTGTGATCAAAGAATGAAGGTGAAGGTTAATGATCAGGTTTTTTAGGCTGTGGTGAGACAAGCTGAGACACAGTGGGCAATAAAGGGAGTACAGCAGGCAAAGAAGTTGGACATGGCAGAAATGAGAATGAGGAGCTGGACGTGTGGAGTTACAAAATAGGACAGAATAAGAAATGAGACCATCAGAGATACAACAAAAGTGGGAGAGAGACAGACATACAAGAACGTAGGCTGAAGTGAGGACTGATTGAGGTCATTTATGTGAGGTAGAAGGCCCACTGGGGACTGGGTGGTCTCATGGCCTGGAACCCTTGCAGATTTTTTTTTTTTTCTCCAGTCCATCTGGAGTTTTTGTTTTTTTCTGTCCTCCCGGCCATCTGACCTTACTTTATTCTTTGTTACTAAGTGTTGTTTAGTCTTTTCATCTTGTAAAGCACTTTGAGCCACACCACTTGTATGAACATGTGCTACAGAAATAAATGTTGTTTTTATTGTTGAAGTGGCATGGACATGTGATGAGGAGAAACACTGACTATGTGGGCAAAAGAGGAATGGCAATGGGAGTACAGGAACGGGAAAGTGGGAGAGACCAACGTGGAGGTGGACAGATAAAGTCAAAGAAGATCTGAAGGAGAAAGGTCTGATTGGTGAGGAGGTGCATGGCTGAAGACTGAAAGAGGGAAAAGATGAAGAGGAGGAAGAAGAAGAAAAAAAGGCAGCAGAGATACATAGAGCTGAGCCGAAAAGCAAACTCTTGATTAACTGGTCAATCTACGTTTCTAGCCTCACCTGTGAACCTCTATTGTACTAATATATTGTATTGAGGATGACTTGTATTCTGTTCTGTGCATTGTATTGTATTGTATTGTATTGTATTGTATTGTATTGTATCCCTTCTGTTTGACACCCACTGCACACCCAACCTACCTGGAAAGAAGTCTCTCTTTGAACTGCCCTTCCCAAGGTTTCTTCCATTTTATCCTTACTAGGGATTTGTTTTTTGGAGTTTTTCCTCGTCGTCTGAGAGAGTCAAGGCTGGGGGGCCATCAAGAGACTGGGCCTGTTAAAGCCCATTGCGGCACATTATGATTTTGGGCTATACAACAATAAATTGTACTGTATTGTATTGTATTGTACCTGTAGTCATCAGCTTTGGGTGGTAACCAAAAGAACTAAATCACGGGCACAAGCAGTGAAATTTGAGCTTCCTTCCTGAGGGGTCTGAGTTCAGTCTTGGAGACAGAGTGGGAATCACAGACATTTAAGAGGCGGCTCCTCAGCACTAGAAGTCAGATAGATAGATAGATAGATAGATAGATAGATAGATAGATAGATAGATAGATAGATAGATAGATAGATAGATAGAAAGGCACTATATAATAGATAGATAGATAGATAGATAGATAGATAGATAGATAGATAGATAGATAGATAGATGAAAGGCACTATATGATAGATAGATAGATAGATAGATAGATAGATAGATAGATAGATAGATAGATGAAAGGCACTATATGATAGATAGATAGATAGATAGATAGATAGATAGATAGATAGATAGATAGATAGATAGAAAGGCACTATATAATAAATAGATAGATAGATAGATAGATAGATAGATAGATAGATAGATAGATAGATAGTTTTTTTAATTTTACCATTTTTACAAAGGAAGGAAAACTGCTTTCAGTACACTAAAATCAATATTAAAATAAACATTCATTATATAATACATAGTGCCACACATGCATACCAGAGGATCACTTCTTGACTAATCTGAGTTATGAACTACCACCCTAAAATAAGAGGGGTCACTGTCACTAATTTTTGTCTCCTTTTTCAATCACATCATCAAGATACCACACTATGGGGGCAACAGAGCCATCAGACATCCAACCCCTTCCATTCTAGATGGTATTAGGACAGACGTGCCCAGAAGGTAGTGTCACATTTTGGTTTCTTCCATTTTTTTCCCTACTAGGGTTTTTTTTTGGGAGTTTTTCCTTTTCTTCTTAGAGAGTCAAGGGGGTGGGGGGCCGTCAAGAGACAGGGCCTATTAAAGCTCATTGCGGCACATTGGGATTTTGGGCTAAACAACAATAAATTGTATTGTACCTGTAGTCATGAGCGTTGGGTGGTAACCAAAAGAACTAAATCACGGACACAAGCCGTAAAATTTGAGCTTTCTTCCTGAGGGGTCTGGGATCAGCGTTGGAAACAGGGTGGGAATCACAAACATTTGGGAGGAGCTCAATGTCGAGTGTTGGCTCCTCAGCACTGACAGTCAGATAGATAGATAGAAAGATAGGTAAGAAAGGCACTATATAATACATAGTGCCACACATGCATACCAGAGGATCACTTCTAGGCTAATCTGAGTTATGAACTACCACCCTAAAATAAGAGGGGTCATTGTCACTAATTTTTTTGTCTCCTTTTTCCCTCACATCATCAAGATACCACACTAGATAGATAGATAGATACTTTATTAATCCCAAGGGGAAATTCACATTATGGGGGCAACAGAGCAATCAGACGCCCAACCCCTTCCATTTTAGATGGTATAAGGACAGACGTGCCCAGAAGGTGGTGTCACATTTTGGTTTCTTCCATTTTTTCCCTACTAGGGTTTTCTTTTGGGGAGTATTTCCTTGTCTTCTTTAAGAGTCAAGGGTTGTCAAGCAGCAGGGCCTGTTAAAGCCCATTGTGACACTTCTTGTGTGATTTTGGGCTACACAAAAATAAATTGTATTGTATTGTATTGTGCTGAGCTCAATGTCGAGCGGCAGCTCCTCAGCACTAAGAGTCAGTTGAGGTGGTTTGGGGATCTCATTAGGATGATTCCTTCTGAGGTGGCCAACTCAGGACATGCTATGTGGTATGGTGGTGAAAGGGTCATCAGCTGACCCAGCCAACCGAACCCTGATATGGAGTACAAAATGGATGAGTGGACAAAGTGCTATTGTTCAAGCTTTTTTATTGAGGATGAATAACTGATCATCTGGTTTATTCTGGTAGAAAAGTCTTCCTTTGAAATTTCAATTTTAACGGTTACAGGCATTCATCTTCCAAGCTTATAATTTAGCCCTTTGAAGAAGACGTGATGTTCGATCAAGCTGCCTAATTACCCCATAAGCTAACATGGTTCTCCTCCTCAGCATGTCTTATTACACAAGACCGTATCTTAAATAAAGTGTTTAGCTTTTTAAATGCTGAGCTTATTGTGACACCACACAGCCCTTTTATACCTTTGTGTTGATGAGGCAGTGACAGGCATCCATATTGGCAGGATATCTGTAACATGCTAAGCTAACCCAGATTCCATTTTCAGCCTTTATTTTGAGGTCTGCCATATAGCTATTATTACACCATTACTGCCCTACTTCATCTGTCTTTACATCTGTCTGCTTCCAAGGCAACCACTCAGACTTCCCTGAAACAACTATTATCGAGAGTCTATTGAACATGTCCCTGAAGCTGGGAGAAGAAAATTAACTGAGAATCATCAACAAAACCTTGAGGTGAGTCACTCCACACATGCTAATGCATTTCCAATTTAGATAATGAAAATTCCCCTTTCTCAGGCATGACTGCATGGAGGCACCAGCTTTGTCTCTGCAATTCCAGTTTGAATAAATGAAAGGAATTAAGATCATAAAAGCGTATGAATTACCCATGTCACACAAAACTGTCAGCTCAAAGAGCCCAGCATATTGGTGGAAGGGGAGCAGCCCACCAGTGTAGAGCTGAATTCAGATGAAGACATTTCTCATTATTGTAAGGAGTGCTGCGGCTTTCATTATTCTTTCAGAGGCAGCGGGACTCACTAACATGCAGGTGTACAAAATGTAAAACACCCCTCGCTGATCGGGGGGCTCCACAAAGCACTCGATATTTGTGCAGTAGAATACAGCCTGCGCAACTTAACAATAAAAGTAAGGTTGTGTTTGGTCAGTATTTTCAAAAGACAGATAGATAGATAGATAGATAGATAGATAGATAGATAGATAGATAGATAGATAGATAGATAGATATGAAAGGCACTATATAATAGATAGATAGATAGATAGATAGATAGATAGATAGATAGATAGATATGAAAGGCACTATATAATAGATAGATAGATAGATAGATAGATAGATAGATAGATAGATATGAAAGGCACTATATAATAGATAGATAGATAGATAGATAGATAGATAGATAGATAGATAGATATGAAAGGCACTATATAATAGATAGATAGATAGATAGATAGATATGAAAGGCACTATATAATAGATAGATAGATAGATAGATAGATAGGAAAGGCACTATAAAATACACATGCATGCCAGAGGATGACTTAAACTATCTATTATATAGTGCCTTATCTATCTATCTATCTATCTATCTATCTATCTATCTATCTATCTATCTATCTATCTTGTATATAGTGCCTTTAGTATCTGTCTCTATCTATCTATCTATCTATCTATCTATCTATCTATCTATCTATCTATCTATCTATCTATCTATCTATCTATCTATCTATCCTACAATGTGAATGGAGACATTTTAAATGTGATTTTCTTTTTTTCATTTTGCTTACATTGTTGAACGTCTTTATCATTTTTGATTTGATCTGATGTGGTGTTCAAAGGCCCTGTAGATGATTGAGAAAAAAAGTCCTAATTTCATTTAAGAATTGGTGGGCCGAATGACTTTTTCAAGACCCATTAGTTGTTTGTTCCTAGCGGTTGTTTCTACCCAGCAGCCGCCGCCACTCTTTCCAGCTTTCAATAACCCAACACCAATAAAAGTTGAATGCAATTTTGGCAATGCGAGTGGACAGCTTTGCTAGTAAACAGGCCAATATGTTGGAGGTGGCAGTCAGGGCATCTGTCAGTTTATTTGGGCACTCAAATCATCAGATTGGCTTGCAGTGTTATATCTGTGTGCTTTGAAAAGCTACCACCTGACATTTTCAGCTGGCAGGAAAATCGTACCTTATGTCAACTAAATGAGAGTTGAATCAGTGTCTTTTACCTGAAATGAGACCTCCTGAATTCCATCCTGAGACTGAAAGAGAGCTGTCAGCTTCTTATTTCTTGTAACCAGGTGACCCATATACAGCAGAGTGCTTATAAATGACGAGAAAAGCAATATGACCTTCAGATGGCAAAAGCTGTGCCTCCTTTAGAAAAATAGCTGCAAAAATGTTGCTGTGCAAAAGAAGGACAAATAACTGTGAACTGTAAAGGAAAGAGAAAAATGTAACTAATTCATTAAATTGGACAAGAAATGATACAGCAGTTTGGTTCAGGTAGATAAAAAAAATGTAATTTGTTTTCAAGATAAAGAATGGAACCTAAGATGAAGAACAGAATATCAGAGAATTTGGAAAAGCAATTGAACCTCCTGCCTCTACCCAGAATATGACAGTTAAAATAAAGTTTATATTAGATGAAGATGATAGTTCAGTTCTGTGGGTCGAGCAGAATTTCTAAGCATTTTTATTTTTGGGGGCTGCAAGCAAGGGGAATCAACAATCACCCCTCAGGTCTGAGGTCGCTGACTCACCTTCTCAAATCAGGTTGGCCATAGCTGGGACATCCTGTCCACACGCTACTTTAGTGATTTTGCTACCAGAAGTTCTTTTTCTGCTCCGCAGGGGGTGGGCTTTGCCTTCCTTTGACCTAATATTGGATCGAGTGGGTTTATGAAATCATTATTATTAATAACCTATATATAGGGTGGTCCAGATCTAAGTATGCAATTTTCATTACGACATAACTTATTAGGTTTATTACATAGAAAATCACCCGAAAAATCCCTGACCATCGAGAAGTGTGTGAACTGACGACATGAAAAATCGTCTTTGCGCCGAACTGGAATCATCCCCGCATAAATCAAAGTCATCCAGACGATCTGGATCTGCATAATTAGAACTGGACCACCCTGTATATAAAAGCCAAATACCACTGACTCACTCATCACAAAATCTCCCAAACCAGGAGGACTTGGGACTTGAATTTTGGAATGTAGGTTACCCTTGGCCCATGGATGATCGCTAAGAAAAGGTTTTAAAAATTTCGTGCTCCAAGTGCGAAATTTCTTATAGTTTTTTAGACCTGTTTGTATGTCTGTCTGCTTTTCACGAGAGAACTACTTAACGGATTTTGATCAGGATTTTTTTCTATAATTTGCTTGAACATTCCGTTGATTTTGGGACTTTCTCATTACACTTAGTATCAAAGTTCGCTTGCGGTACCGATTTATTAGACTCATTGGGCTCCGTCGAGGGGGGCGGGCACTCCTCACTCATGCGTCTCCCTTGGGGCGTAACCTTAACTCCGCTTAGTTAGCAAATGAGAGAACTACTTAAAGGATTTAGCTCTGTTTTTTTTTTCTATAATTTGCTTGAACATTCCGTTGATTTTGTGACTTTCTCATCACGTTAAGTATCACAGCTTGCTTCCGTTAGCAATTTATTAGCGCGAATCTGAAAGAGACTCACCAGGCTGCGTGGCCCTCCTCACTGATGCGACTGCCTCGGGGCGTAACCTTACCTCCATTTAGCTAGCAAACGAGAGAACTACTTAATGGATTTAGATCTGGCTTTTTTCTTCAATTTGCTTGAACATTCCGGTTGATTTTCCAACTTCTCTCATTGCGTTAAGAATCATAGTTCACTTTCAGGAGCGATATATTTGCGCTAATCCGAGAGAGAGGCTGCGGGCCGAAGGGAGGAGAAAGAGTGTCGTCAGGAATGGGGAGCCGGGCTGGGCCCTCCTCACTGTCCTGTTTCATTAATACGTGGGCGAAGCCATGGGGGATGGCTAGTTAATAATAATAATTGGTGCATTCACTAGAGGTCCACCGGACCCCTCACCTCATTGTTCAGCTGAGGACTCCTCTGAGAATGTCGGCCATGCCCAGGAGTGCTGACTCTTCTACACGGAAGTTTGTCTACCAGCGCTTGGAACCCGCTCTTGATGGCTCCCCACCGTGCCGAATTCTTCATGGAGCCACTCTTCTCCTCGTCCTCCACGTGCAACTCAAGGTCTTTCTATTTCCGACGATCTTCTCAGCCTCTTTGCTCAAGATGCTGTTGTTATTCAGCAATGTCACATCGATGAAGACGCACGATTTGCTCTTCTTGCTATGCAACACGATGTCTGACCTGTTGGTGGTGATGGTTTGGTCTGTGAGAGCAGTCTTGTGCCATAATATTGATTTATTTAGCTTTATCCAAGGTGACTTACAAAGCAAGTTATAACACATACTAGCTGTGTAAGCCCATGCTGTAAAAAGCCTGGGGTCTTAGAAAGTATTGAAATCATCAGAAAAAAAATTTAAATATAGAGATGTCAGGTAATTGAAAGAACCTACTCTGGGCGTCTCCCTCTTAGGAGGTTTCATTTTGTCGACACACTCGCTTGTGCATTAGCGGCGGGAGGAAAAGTTAAAGGGATACCATTTTACCAATGTTAGTGGCTAATCGTCTGTCGTTCTTTGGAGGTTTTGTTTGCCGATGTGCTCATCTCTCTTGTGTATTAGTGGCTAATCGTCTGTCGTTCTTTGGAGGTTTCGTTTTGCCGATGTGCTCGCCTCGCTTGTGTATCAGCGGCTAAAGGACTGTCGTTCTTTGGAGGTTTCATTTTGCCGATGTGCTCATCTCTCTTGTGTATTAGCAGCTAATCGTCTGTCGTTCTTTGGAGGTTACGTTTTGCCGATGTGCTCGCCTCGCTTGTGTATCAGCGGCTAAGGGACTGTCGTTCTTTGGAGGTTTCATTTTGCCGATGTGCTCCTCTCTCTTGTGTATTAGCGGCTAAGCGACTGTCGTTCTTTGGAGGTTTCATTTTGCCGATGTGCTCGCCTCGCTTGTTTATCAGCGGCTAAGCGACTGTCGTTCTTTGGAGGTTTCATTTTGCCGATGTGCTCGCCTCACTTGTGTTTCCTCGGAAGTGGAGCCCTAACCCCGACTCCACCTCTCACTTCCGGGCCTGACAGACAGACAGACAGACACACTTCCATGCACAGACATTTATATATAAAACAAGAATGACAAGTTGTTTCCAAAGCAACAGAGAACAAAATGAAAAATCGATCAAGATGGAGCAGAACTACTACTATAGCATTATACAGTACCTTCAACTAAACTGAGACAAACCTCAACTCTTTGTCAGTACAAAGAGTGTGACACTGCTGCTAACTTTGGTTCCATCTTTTCCCTTAGTTATGAAGGAAGGGAAGCCACAGGAAGACCGATGAGGTCACTTCCTCCATTCTCAAAGCCCCACCCCTCCTGGATTTAAATGACGTATCCACTGGAAGTTGCCGTTCACTTCTGGAGCAACTTCTGAGGAGATCACAACTCTGCACCTCCAAAGTCTTTTTTTCTTCTGTGACAATAGAGCCAGTTCTTCTTTCAGTACGTCTGTGCTATTTTTTCCTTGTGCGTTTTTATCTATATTTACTTCTTAGTCCTAATAATTATCATTTATTTACATTCATTTTTTTTTTTAATTTTATTGATTTTATTGAAATCACACAACATTCCATACAAATAGATCAATTTTACAAGAATAGAATTGAAAACAAATCAATCCCCACCCCTGAGAAAGAGAGCTTGGGCAGCAGAATAAAACTTAAACCTAGTAAAAATAAGTAAATAGATACATTAATAAGTGGGCAGACTCAAATGGTGGCATCTGTCAGCCAGACTGGTTGGCGCTCTCACCTGACCCTCTCTCCTCTTATTGCCCAGCCGAGGACCCTGACTCATAGTGACATTACCATTGATCCATCCCCCCCCCGTACTGACATCACTTCCGGCCAACCCTGAAGATATCATTTCCGCTACCCAGAATTCCTTTTCCTGCCACATCAGTTATAGCTCTGGTTTGTTCTGGCTCCACCACTTCTTCCTACCCACCATATTTATAGAGCAGTCTCATTCTGTTAGCCAGTTCAATTGTGAACTCTGCTTTGTAAGCTGTGTTTTATACAGGGTGGCCATCCCCAAACCTTTTTCAGCCTGCTGCCTGGTATTTTATCACGATGCGTATTAAACATTTGGGCAACTTTGCTATTACCTAACCCAGCAAGCTTGATGGACTGAGTGACCTCCTATTAGGGTTGTTACCAATTGAGAAAGAGCAGGAGAAGAAGAAGAGATGTAGTGAAAGCAAAGCTAAATTAAACCTGTTCAGTCCCAAACCAAGGAGTCTGCAAAAGGACCTCATCCTTATCTTCAGCCTTGATGCGTAATCCTGAAAATGTCCGTTCCCATTACATTTTCAGTAATAGAGTGTGACACTGCTGCTAACTTTGGTTATCATCTGTTCCCTTAGAAGGAAGGAAGGGAAGCCACAGGAAGACTGATGAGGTCACTTCCCCCATCTCAAAGCCCCGCCCCTCCTGGATTTAAACGACGTATCTACTGGAAGTTGTCATTCACTTCTGTAGCATCTTCTGGGAGATCTGAGCTCTGCACCTCTGAACGTCTTTGTTCCTCTGTGGCAACAGGGCCAGTTCTTCTTTCAATATGCCCGTGCTATTTTTTCTCTTGTGTGTTTAGATCCATATTTATTTGTTAGTCCTAATATAATATCTCGGTTATTTGCAATCATTTTTTAGATATTTGCTAAACAACCAAGCTTTATGGACTGAATTGTCTCCTCTAATTTGTCAGATGTTCTGTGTCCTTTCACTTGATTAAATGATTATGCAACCGTCAAAAATAAAATTGTCTAACTAGATCCATCAAACATTTCCAAATGGAGGGTTACCTGCATCTTTTTAATTCTTAAGACCCAATCCTACAGGCACCCACACAATTCCATTTTCTCCATTTCCTACAGCAGCCTTTCACTGAAGCTAGCGGTTCTAAGAATGTAAATCCTTTTATAAAACTATCTGCACTCATGAAATAACACCGCAAGGTGTTCAAGACAACAGAAATGAAAAAAGAGAGGCGAAAAAAAAAAGTATTAAATGAAGACTCCAAACACGTGGACATTTATATAAATAACCCGTGTATTTTAATATATTCCAGAGCCTTTGATGATGATGAAGAAATGGTAATGTGGCAAACTGATCTCCATAATGAGAAACCAGAGCTTTCATTGTCACTTCACATCTTCTCGCTGTATTAGAGCAGGAGCATCTCATTTTTTTTTTCCTCTCTCGTCTTTCATTCACTGTTCAGGCTTCTAAGGCAACCGCAGAGCCTTTTATGGAAATGCCTCTTACAGACATACATTACAATCAGGGCTTGAGTCATCGACCCTCTGGTGGCAAGGATTACAAAAAAGAAGGAAAAAAAATCAATCTGGGAAAGGAGCAGCAAGGCTTCACTTGTGCCTTCCATGATTGCATATCTTGTCTTCAAGTGGTACGCTCTCTGCTAGCCTATCGTGGCGGCGATGCTGAAATTATAACATGGCATTGTCACAGGCTGCTCTCACATGTACCGTACCTTCAAACATTCGAGGTATAATTTCATGAGTCAAGCAACCACTTGGTTACATTATTAGTGAAAAGAAACACAGGACATTTACATAGTCTTTTAAGTGTGTTAAAGGAATTTGTGTTACTATGGTAACAATTACCTGATTTTTTTTAAAGCCATTTTAACTCTGAAGGGAGAATGGAAGATCATTCAATTCAATTTAAACACAGTGCAGAAGTTCTGATTTTTAAATGTAGTCCTCTTTAAAATATGCAGGTGTATTGTTCAGCTTTTTTTTTTTTTCGAATGACTAAAACCATTACTTAGACCCATGGACTGTTGGAGCTGCCATCTTTCTGTTTCCATCTGGAAGTGACATTGAAGGAGATGCACTAGTGAGACCACATCAAGGTGGGCACTTCAATTAGTTATGGCGCAGGAACCGCAACCATAGATACACAGACAGATGGATTGAAAATGTGTTATATAATTGATAAATAGACATGAAAGACGCTCTATGACAGATATGAAAGCCACTACAAAATAGACAGACAGACAGATAAATTATATAGTACCATTCATATCTATCTATATGAAGATACTGTAGATAGATATGAAAGACACTATATAACAGATAGATAGATAGATAGATAGATAGATACTAATTTTTGTATAGTAGGCAAGATAGATATGAAAAACACTACAAAATAGATACATTTTAGAGTACTATTCATATCTATCTATTTGAAGATAGATAGATAGGTAGATAGTTAGATACTAATTTGAGTATAGTAGGCAAGATAGATAGATAGATAGATAGATAGATAGATAGATAGATAGATAGATAGATAGATAGATAGATAGATAGATAGATAGATAGGCACCCATGCATGATGCTATCTATCTGAGGATCACCTTCCAGGCTCAAATAAGGTATACATTAACCTCTCCAGGAGAAGAGGAGATGTCAACACTGTTGCTCCAAGAAACCACCCAAAGAGGGCACCGCAGCTGCACCCCCATTCAACTAAGCCACGTCCCTTCCACTTCGGATGACATAAATCCGACTGCTCCCGAAAGATGGCGTCTCAGTCTGAGAAACTACGTCCCACAGGACAGAGCTCCATGAAACCATACCTGCTCAAGAGAGCCAACAATTTAGAGAAGCCATTGAGTATTAAGAGGCAGGTATTGTGCCTGTTCTTTGCTTTGGACACTCACTTTAAATGGGGTCACCCAGTTGGCAACCCAGCTTTTCTTTGATTCTCCTTTCCCTTATTGGCATTCTACAATAGATAGCTAGATCAATATGTAGATTAATATGTTATATAATGGATAAATCCACATGAAAAGTGCTATATAATTAGATAGATAGATAGATAGATAGATAGATAGATAGATAGATAGATAGATAGATAGATAGATAGATAGATAGATAGATGTGACCAAGAATCTGGTGGTCATTCTGACTGAGCTTCAGAGAACTTGTGTGGAGATGTGAGAAACATCCAGAAGCAGAGCCACCATTGCAACACTCAGATGGGCTTTTATTGCAGAGCAGCCACTGGCCAGACAACACATGAAAGTCCACTTGGAGTTTGTAAAAAAAAGTATAGGGGCTCTGACAGCCAGCATCTCTCTGTCCACCACAACCCAACACAACCTTATCAGTCACTCCTCCTTCCAAACGGTGTCATTTTTGATCCTTGGCAGTTTATTACCAGTTAGGCCACACTTCACATTGTAAAAATGTTAGGACGGCCAAAACGCAATTGAGAAGATAAATGCAGTAGGTTTGTCCAGGGTTGACTTGCTCTCAATGCTGCCATGATGGTTAACTCTGGACAAATCAGCAGTCCATCACAGGACACACTCACCACACACACACACACACACACACACACTCAGTCACAGGTATGGGCTTACCCAGTAGCTTTGTGGTTTACAGTCCAAGACCATGACTGTGTAAATACATTGGTCAACCAAGATCAGAGTCAAGGCTTTCGATTTCAGCTCCACCATACTGTATGTCCTCATCCTCATGTCTGACACAATTACGTACTCATAAAACCTCAAGATAATAGTAACATGACATCTAGAAATGTGATAAAACTGTTATACCCCCTCTTTGCTTCACAGGTTTTATTTCAAAAGTGGATATTATTGTCTGCAAATGGCTACAGGCTTTGTTGAACAAGATGAGAAACTCCTGCTTGAAGGTGATTGTTTTTAGCTTACCTCTCCTTACTTTACGGTGAAAAAGGAAGTTTTTTTCTGCAAGTGGAGACTTGACAGCTGCATTTTCATGTTTCGCCAGTAGGTTTTGTTTTTAATAATGGATGACACTACCAGGTTGCTGTAATGGGCAGCAGTTACGACAGTTAGATTCTCTGCTGGGTGTCTCAACTGGTAGGCACAGACCGCAGTATTTCTTTATGCAAGACAAAATGTCGCCAAGATTTTAGGCAGCAAGAGAAAGACAACAACAGGAAACAGAATGTGCCACAAAAAGTGATTGACAGGATTATCACAAGTTTAAAATAATAATAAAAAAAAAAAACATTAAAAACTTAATTAAGAAGCCCGCAAGGGTTTGCTTTGTCTAACACACCTATGTGAACAGATGCAAACGACTGTCTGAAATTAGGTGTGCCTTTTCAGGGAAGGATGTACAGGATACACGGGAGGAAGGATTTTGCAGTTGCATCGTCACTTATCACTCTCGGACAAGAAGAATTAAATCTTCATCATAGTAGCAGCTAACAGGGTCTTTTGACAATCACAAAATCATTTTTGTTAGTTCTTTATTCATTTTCTGTGGCCACTTAAAAACAAGATTTACGTAAATTTTGTCATTTTTTTTACCTCAGAGAATTTGAATTTGTTATCATTTCATTTTATTATCTCTCCAATTAAAAGTTTCTCCAATGCTATTTTCTTTATTTCTAGATGCCACTATTTTAAAGCTTCAGTGTGTGCTCTGTTGCTATGGAAGCGTATGAGTTCTGAGTGGTACTTTTCATAATTTTTACTTTCTCGTATCCACAGTATAGGGAAAGTATCGTTATCGTCCAAATATTCATGTTGAGATTTTGATGAATCTCTACATTTTATACCTCCCTGACTATCTCGTATATGAAGTATAGGGAACGTATTGGAATCGTTCAAAGATTTGATATCGATATTTTGATGAATCTCGACATTTTAGACCTCCCTGAATTTGAACATACCATTTTTACTTTCTAGTATACAAAGCATAGAGAAACTAGTGTAATCGTTCAAGATTCGATGTCAAGATTTTCATGAATCTTGACATTTAGACCTCCCTGACTTATATGAAGTATGGGGAAAGTATTGCAATCATCCAAAGATTCAATGTCGAAATGTTTTTGAATCTCAATGTTTTAAATTTCCCTGAGTAAGAAAACACCATTTTTACTTTCTCGTATATGAAGTATAGGTAAAATATCTTATTCATCCAAAGATTTGATGTCGAAATTTTGATGAATCTTGACGGTTTAGACCTCCCTGACTTTCTGGTAAATGAAGTATAGGAAAAGTATTGTAATCGTTCAAAGATTCAGTGTTGAAGTTTTTGATGAATCTCAATGTTTTAGACCTCCCTGATTTTCTTATGTACAAAGTATAGGGAAAGTATTGCAATCGTCCAAAGATTCACTGATGAAATTTTTTGGAATCTCGACATTTTAAACCTCCCTGAGTCAGAAAACACAATTTTTAATTTTTCGTATATGAATTATAGGAAAAATATCGTAATCGTCCAAAGATTTGATGTTGAGGTTTTGATGACTCTTGACGTTTTAGACCTCCCTGACTTTCTGGTAAACGAAGTATAGGAAAAGTATTGTAATCGTTCAAAGATTCAGTGTTGAAGTTTTTGATGAATCTCAATGTTTTAGACCTCCCTGATTTTCTTATGTACAAAGTATAGGGAAAGTATTGCAATCGTCCAAAGATTCACTGATGAAATTTTTTGGAATCTCGACGTTTTAAACCTCCCTGAGCCAGAAAACACCATTTTTACTTTCTCGTATATGAAGTATAGGTAAAATATCTTATTCATCCAAAGATTTGATGTTGAGGTTTTGATGACTCTTGACGTTTTAGACCTCCCTGACTTTCTTATGTACAAAGTATAGGGAAAGTATTGCAATCATCCAAAGATTCACTGATGAAATTTTTTGGAATCTCGACGTTTTAAGCCTCCCTGAGTCAGAAAACACCATTTTTACTTTCTCGTATATGAATTATAGGAAAAATATCGTAATCGTCCAAAGATTTGATTTCAAGGTTTTGATGAATCTTGATGGTTTAGACCTCCCTGACTTTCTGGTAAACGAAATATGGGGAAAGTATTGTAATTGTTCAAAGATTCAATGTTGAAGTTTTGATGAATCTCAATGTTTTAGACCTGCCTGATTTTCTTATATACGAAGTATAGGGAATGTATTGGAATCCTCCAAAAATTCAGTTTCGAGATTTTGATGAATCTTGACGTTTCAGACCTCCCTGTGTCTGAAAATACAGTTTTTGGAATTATGTCTGTGAGTCTGTCTGTGTATGTATGCAGACACGAGTAGCTTGAGTACATTTTCACTTAGGTGAACCAAATTTTACATACAAGTATTAGGTACAAAACATAGATTTCTATCAACTTTTGTGCCATTTCCATTAACTGGAAGTGGCACTTTCCCTTTTATTCATGCACCTACAGAGCCCTTTTATAATAATTGTTCAATATATTAGTAATTTGATTTGATTTGTTGTTGATCGTTCTTTAACATACATAATGTTAAAACATAATCATTGTCTTGCGTTTTACTCCTCAAATATCCATACCCATATCTGAGTATACGAGAAAGTCGAGGGGAGATCACTCCGGATTTTTTAATACGTTATCCTTAATGAATTGTGGCTATGTATATGTTTGTGTTCTGGGGTTTTGAAGATTATAGGTTTCATGGATTTCTGACGAACTTAGAATTTGTTAGCATTTTGCTACAATGCCATTTTGTTTTTTCTTTGTGCATTGCCATTTTGAATTGCCGTTTTGTAGCTTTCCCGATCTTTATTTGTGACTTCCTGTTTCTCTGATCTTCTGCTTTTGTCCATGACCTTTGAGTTTTGTTCTTGTTTTATTTTCGCTGATAGATCTGAGGGGTATTTTCCGTACGTCGCTTAAATCTTCCGAGATCAGATGCCTCATCTTGGTTGAGTTAATGCTGGTGAAGTCAGTTTTTCAAACGCAGCCGTGTAGTAGATTAGTCTAGCTGGATCTAATCATCCGAGATGAATGCGCGCGCCCGCTGATTGAAAAGCCCATATATATTGAGTCTAGAAAACATGATCAGCAAGTCTTTGATAGGCTGCAACAAAATGATAAAAGATCGGGCGCATTTTTTCACACAAGCCTAGCAGGACCTTTTATTCGAAAGATATGAAGAATTTCAAGATTTAATATGCACCAGGGGTAACACTGCAAAAGCAGCCCAAACCAGAAAAAACGGCTGGCAAAAAGTGGCCAACAAATTAAACGCAAAGTAGTGTGCATTGTACTTACTGAATGCAGCGTTTCATTTCCTATGTGTCAGATTAATTATTATTTAATATGTCATAATTCAAACATGAGCACAAGGAGAATATGGGAACAGGTTAAAGTGAAGTACAAGAATATACTTCAAACTGGTAAACACTGGTATATAACTATTTAAAGAATTGTTGACATAAAGAATCATATATAATATAAAAAAATAATAATTTTAAAGCTAATAAGAAGGCAGACAAGCAAAAAAAAGGTCCACGCGGTCCAGACCTCACCCCTGCAGAAGAGTTGGCTCTCCAGCAAAATGCCCATCGCCCTGTTTCTGAGGGCATTTTTTTTTTCTGTTAGGTCAGTTGCAGGGAATGTCATATCCCTAAGAACTTGTGTCTGACCAACGAGATATTGACGAAGGTCAAATATTTGATGAAGACACTGTGTCTGATTATTCATCAGGAGGAGAGGTACATTTTCCAAATAATGTTTGATCAAACTCCACTCTGATCAGTCCCATGTGCCCCAATCACGTTTGGAAATCCTGGGTAAGGAGAATGTTTGTCTGATTGTGAGATTCTTTATGACACTGTGGGTGTTTGTGCCTGTGTATTACCTACTGTACCTGCAATGGCATGAAAAGCCTCTTTTATTGTCTGCACACGTCCAGGAAACAGTACGAAAACCTGAAGGAAATATTTTAGAGCCAAACAGACTTTACGAATTGCCTGGCAAACTGCACTTTTAGATCGATTTTCCGCATCGCATACAGTATATAAAAAAACTGCCAGTTGCAAAAAAACTCAAAGCAATGCATACTGTCTGTGTGGCTATGAGAGCCCGACTTCGCCTAGTTTGACTTTGAATATAAGGTGCTAATAAATCTTTGAGGTACAATATTCCCCATCGGCTAAAGCAAATCTTTTGAAAAGAATTTCCTCTGGGAGCAATAAAGGATCTTGCCGATCACACAAAACCCTCTCTATATGAAATTCTCTTCTTATAATTTGCGAACCGATATCAATTGGTTGCTCATTCATGAACAGTGAAGCCATGGCTGACTGAATTCCATGCACGGATGCCGATTAAGTGTGTGAGCTAATCCTCGTTTATACAGAAGGAATCTGCTCCGTGCAGGTTTGGGGATTTGGATGTGCTGGTATGACAACACATCCAGCAAGAGTTTCGAAAAACCGACAGATCCAGGATCAGGCCAAATCGTCATCAATCACATCCGGCTAAACGAGTAAATCCACGTACGAAAAATACCCCCCTGGTGACTCCTATTTTTTTTTAACTTTGGCTAATTTTTTGACTTTGCATATCACCTGCTACTTGTCTCTCTTTGAGTCAATAAGCCGTGATCCTCCAGGGATTGTGAGAAAGTTTATGTCTTTATCTTATATCAACATGATGGTATTAGTCCATTGTGAACAGATCTGCGTTACCCGAGATTTGGCTACAAAGACCCTTAAGTACAGTCTCTTTTGTTTTGATGATTTTTGCCATTTTGAACTTCGGCTTTGTTTCTTTGTAGTATGATTTTTGGTTAGCATTTAGGCATTGTCGAAAACCCATACAGACATTTGGTTATAATTCTCCTGGGGCCTCATGTATAAACGGTGCGTACGCACAGAAATGTTTTCCACGTTCAAATCGCGATGTATAAAACCTACACTTGGCGTAAAGCCGCGCACTTTTCCACGGTACCTCATGCCTTGTCGTACGCAAGTTCTCCACTCGGTTTTGCAAACTAGCAGCACCCAGCGTCAAAGCAGTGCTACTGTTCCTGTGTGGTTACTCCTTATTTTCATGACACGGCTTTATAAATACACTGAAACTGACCGCATATTGTTTATTAGTGTAACACATCTGATTGTAATTAACTTGTAACAATATAATGGTCCAGGGAACAGCCATAGTATTCCAAATACCATAACTGCTTTAGCATTGTTACTCTCACTTCTCCTTCTTCTTCTTCTTTCAACTCCTCCCGTTAGGAGTTGCCACAGCAGATCATCTTTTTCCATATCACTCTCACTGCACAACTCAGAGTATTTATATCACTGTATCTGAGTGTGAATCACAGCAGCAGCTGATCGGAAAGAGAATTATCGGTATACAGCTTCAAGGACACGCTGTCTCAGCCACGGCAAAACGTTTCAAAGCCTTTCCTGTACGGACCTCGCGGTTTAGAAACAGTTTCATCCCAAGAACTTTAAATGCACTCAATCAAGTGCTCCTTGTAGAACTGTTGGTACTTATAAGTACAATCACCTCACTGTAAACTTGCACTACAGTTATAATATCGCACAACCTGAGCCACTTTATAAAGCGCGTATTTACATATGATGACGATATCATTTTTAAGATGAAACCCAGCAAAATATGTTTTTTTATTATACAGATAAAACTTTAACTTCATTTAAATAATCTCTATTCTTCACTGGGACTGGCGTGAAAGATAGAATAATTAAACATGTACTACGAAGATAGTTCAATGTTCCTTTAACGTTTTGAAGAATCGGCGCTCTAAGCTTACAGATGGCTTAACGTCTATTACAGAGTTGATTGTGTGGCAATCCACGTGCATAAGATAACATATTGACATTGGTCTTTCTCTATTGGACATAGAGCCGCCCATGAGTACTGCTGCAATAAATAATTTCATCGAAGGTCACACACAATCACTGCACCACGGTGTCCCCATGTTTAATAACGTTCTTTAACTATCATCATGAAAATGATATCCCGTATACATCTCAGTATTTTAGTTATTCAGAGAGCTGTAATATCACGAATGTCATGGATTCTGTGTCCTGTCGGAGGAAGAGAGCCGGTTTAAGAAGCAAGTAGTGATTCACACACAGAGAGCACATAGAAGATCACATACAAAACAAAGCATTTAACGTGCTACTTTAATTACAATGTGATTTGAGAAACTGGATAATTAAACGATTTTAAGATGAAGTTGATGATGTTCTATTTTAATGACAAAATAAACTACGTGATTAAAGTGGAAATGTCGAGATTGAAGTTGACATTTCGTGCTTTTTCCCCACTGTGTGCCTATTTTTTTTTTTCTCTGTACCCTAATAAGCTTTCATAAGACACTCAGACGGTGGGCTACGACTCGGCTTTTCACGGCGACTTTGATATGTGACTTCTTTTTTATTTCCGCCACTGTGCGGCTTTGTGTTTCTCCAACACGTTATGTCTCTCGATCAACTTCCTTTTGTTGATTATTCCACGGTTTAATTAAACAAATAGTACGTTTTTCCTTTGCCTCCACTTGGTATTCGCTGAAATTTTTATATTTTCCCCCCGTGCTTTTCTAATTGTCTTTTCACAGAAGGCTGAGCTTATGGGTGATTTATATTGTTTTGCATATTCAAAGAGGCGTAATTCTGGGAGGAGTTGGGGCGTTACATAAAGCGCGTGCACGAGCGTTAGTTTTCACGCTGATCGGGAAGAACGTGGAAGTTGGAGTACGCACAGATTCCTGCATCTGGATTTTTCTGTGCGTAAGCACATTTCGGCTTTTGTGCTTACGCCATGTTATAGTGCGAGTTCTACGCACGGCGTTATACTTGAGGCCCCTGGCCCTTCTCTAAAATGATTTGAGATAAATCTAACTTGAGATAGAACATCCTTTGGAAGTTACAGACTTTTTCAGCTTTAAAGAAGCACTTGGATAAGACATGGGGACAACTTACTTATTGGGAAACCAAACAAGTGAAATGGATTGAATATTCTCTTCGCTGTTCTAAGTCTTCTTTTATGTCCCAAATTTCCTTTAGAATATTTAAAAAAAAATTGACAAGGGCAGGCTTTTTAACCCAACATAGTTTGAGAATCCTGTCCACCTAATTTCTCCAAAATAACCGCAGGTTGAGTGTTGAAATCCCAGAAGTCCTATTATCTACCCCACTCTGTGTCTACGGTTCTCCGTGAAAAGAAATCTTTCAGTTTGTAAAATTTGTGCAAAATTTACCCTTAACAAGTTTCCAACTGTGTTCTTGTTGAAGAATGTATTTTACAGTAACAACTAGAATGTACTGTACTGATTTCCTTTTCTAAAACCTTCGATTGTGTCTCTTCTCTATGTTTGTTTCCTTAACCCTCATATTTATGGGACTTTCAACAAACACAATTACATAAATAGGGTCTTTAGAGTCCTGGCATATATTTATATTTAAATCAAGCCACAAATAACCATAACTTTTATTGAAAGCTCTTCCCTGTACACTTTGCGTCTTTTTAAACCGATTTTTAATATTGTCAGTAATTACTTTTGATTTGTAATACTTTTATGTAATAGCACAATAATTCCAGACCACAGTCACATTTTTGTGATCATTACAATACGGCGCCTCTTCAGCCATGTACTGTTTTTCAGTCCAGTGATACTGAACATATGTGGTTTTTTGTTCACCTTTGCTCTTGTAAGACGTCATTTTTAGAGACGTAACTTGCGCTGTTTCATTCCTTGCAGCTACTAGAGCTTCCTGCTACCTTTCACATTTAACCTCCTCCTCCTTCTCGTCTGAGCTCCGCCCCTCAACAATCCCCTCCCCAGGATATTCAGGATCTGATGGCATCAGAAGAAGGACTTGGCACTGCCTTACTCTGTTGTTCATCGTTTATCTCCCTGCTACATGCTTCTCATTCTCTCTCTGACTTGTTATCTGCCATCAATGACGATTCTTTCATGGGCTTCCTATGCTGATAAGTGTCAGCGGAACTTTCTTTTCTTATCTTTCAACTCTCTAAACTCATACATTTAATTTTTTTGTGTAGCCCAAAATCACACAAGAAGTGCCGCAATGGCCTCTTGACAGCCCCCCAGCCTTGACTCTCTAAGAAGACAAGGAACAACTCCCAAAAAAAAACCTTGTAGGGAAAAATAGAAGAAACCTCAGGAAAGGCCGTTCAAAGAGAGACCCCTTTCCAGGTAGGTTGGGGGTGCAGTGGGTGTCAAAAGAAGGGGGTCCACAGAATACAATACAGTACACAAAACAGAACAAATCCTCAATACAGTATAAAAATAAAAATCTTAGAAGCACGGTGCAGAATTTAACAGTAGATGATATCAAATAATAAGATTTGGATATTTTTAGAGTCCTGGAGACCTCATCCATCAAGCTGCCTCTCATTTGGCCATTCCACGGCTGAAACAGTGCTGGGCCAGCCAATCCGATGAAAGGACCCCTCTTTCCCACGATTCCTGCGATCCTCCATCAGGGATGACTTTACCATAGGCAGGCAAAACAACTTGGCAGGTGGGCCATGGGCACCAAGTGCCACATTTGAGTACCGAGAAGAGAAACAGAATAGGGGAGGGTTAGTAACAAATTATAACAATCATGTTACTTATGTTTTAGTGCTAATGACTGACAACAGAGATGCAGTCTGTACAGTTAATCAGCAGCTCTAGTCAGGGTGTGCTAAACTGAAGTAGTGAGTCTTGACTCTGAGAGTGAAGGGGCATCTCTTATAGTAACAGGCAGACCACTCCACAGTTTAGGGGTCCCGTAACTAAAAGCTCGACCTCCCACTGTTATTTTTTTAATCCTCGGAATCATAAGTAGACCGGCATCTTGAGATCTTAATGTGCACTCTGGTTTGTAAGTCATGATAAGTTCAGACAAGTATAGTATAGTTTTTGGAATCACCAGATCAGCTTCTAGTCCTCACACTGTCAGTCGCTGATCTTTCTTGATTTCAGCCCATACACATTCAACATTCTCAGGTGTTCTGCTTGTTTCAGGCCTTCCAGAACGTGTATCACTTTCGACAGATTCTCGGCCATCTTTGCAGCATTTGTGCCACACTTTTATTTACGCTGCACTCATTTGCGTAATCCTCGAAAGCCTTCTGAATCATTCAAATAGATTCCGTGGACGAATGTTCAAGCTTAACGTAAAATTGAATGCAGATTCATTGCTCTACTCACTCGGTCATTTTGAAAGCGACGGCCACACAGTACCCATGCTCACACAAAGGCGTCTAGCGCCCCCACAGAATAGTCCAGCGAAGTTGTCATTGTTCACGCATGTACATTCCAGTCCACTCTCTTTGGCTGCCAGGTTACACTGATGCCACGCAAACCATTCCTGTTATATTAACAATGGGTGGACTTTTTCTGGACAAACCTTGCAATTTCTAAATAATGAGAAACTTAATAGAAGTGGAGCTTTAGTAGCACCTTCTGTGTTTTTTGTCCACTTTTGCTTTTGTAAGAAGTCGTTACATGTGATGTGACTTGTGTTGATTCACTCAGTGCTGCTGCTACAGCTGCCTCCTGCCCTTCACATTCAACCTCCTCCTCCTCATATTCACCTCGCCCTCTTCAATTCCTTGCCCAGAACATTCAGGATCCGATGACATCAGAAGTAACAGCTCTGCACTGCCGTACTCTGTTGTTCATCGTTTGTCTCCCTGCTGCATGCTTCTCATTCTCTCTGATTTGTCCTCTGCCATCAACGACAGGACTATTTCAGGGGTTTCCTATGCTGAAACGAATCAGCGGGACTCGTTTTCTTATCTCTTGTGAAGTGATCAGACTCGACACACTCAAAAAGGTTTGGAGCAGCCACCCATGTATCATCCCTGGCTGCAATGGGTTTTGAAAATCAGACTGAAGTGTCTTCAATGAAGTCCAAAAGTGAACTGAGTATAGTTTGTAAGAAGTGACATAGGGGAACCAGAATTGACCTTCTTCTGACGTCATTACCGGAAGTGACGTCATCCTAGCCCTACGGGATTTGTTCCTGCCTTGTGCCTTGTGTTTGTTGGGATTGGCTCCAGCAGACCTCCGTGACCCTGTGGTTAGGATATAGCAGGTTGGATAATGGTTAGGTTAGGTTTATTTATTTGTCATATATAAGTTAACACAGGGTCAACATTACAATGAAATGTGTATGACGAGAAAAACAAGGCACTCAGCCTAGTTCCAATAAAGCTAAAAATAATTTAAAAAAATTTACAAGTTAAAAATAGACTAGCGATATAAAATAAAATGTGTATGTTTTAAAAGGGGCGGCACGGTGGCGCAGTGGGTAGCGCTGCTGCCTCTCAGTTAGGAGACCAGGGTTCACTTCCCGGGTCCTCCCTACGTGGAGTCTGCATGTTCTCCCCGTGTCTGCGTGGGTTTCCTCCCACAGTCCAAAGACATGCAGGTTAGGTGCATTGGCGATTCTAAATTGTCCCTGGCTGGCATTGGCACCAGCAGACCACTGTGACCCTGTAGTTAGGATATAGCGGGTTGGAAAATGGATGGATGGATGTTTTAAAAGAAGTTATAGAGTGTCACACACGTGCGCTTAGGAGACAGCCAACAAACTCACAGGTGAGCAATTTATCGACAGATGGAGGGTTGTTTTATGGTACTGATGCCTCTCTTTCTAATATTATAGATCCAAAGAAGACCAATAAACCAAACATACCTGCAATAACCCACACCTCAGAAAATGGCAACTTTATTTCCTCAATTCACTTCCGGCTTCGGGTGATGACGTCACTTTCCGGTCCAGCTCTGATGACATCACTTCCGGCCTTTCCGATGATGACGCCACTTTCCGGTCCACTGTCGATGACGTCACTTCCGGTCCCCGATGATAACATCACTTCCGGTCCACCGATGATGATGATGTCACTTCCGGTCCCTGATGACGACGTGACTTCCGATCCTGCCTTGATGACGTCACTTCCACCTTAATCCTATCTGGCCGCCATTTTCTTATAAATACTCACCTAACATCCTCTACAGTTGTCAAATGTTTTGATTTTTTCAACGGTTGACCAATCTTTTGCTGCAAGCAATAATACGGGGCAATTCCCCAACTTTTTATATTTGTTTTGTGTACGTTAATTTCGTCACAATAGCAATATGAGCTGAATGAGCAGCAAGCACAAATGACAGTTATTGCATAGATAATGTTTAATAAAGTACAGATGCATATTCCATAAAGTGCAGATGAATGTTCCAGTCAGTATTCCGAGTGTGTGCAGGTACAGTCTGTGTGTGAGTAGTGCAATGTAGGTGTAATGTAAGTGTATGTGAGTGTTCAGGTGTTGCTGTTGAGGAGTCGAATGGCCTGGTGGGAAAAACTGTTCTTAAGTCTTGTAGTCCGAGCAGCCAGACGGTAACAAGGAGAACAGCTGGTGTGCTGGATGGCTGTGGTCCTTTATGATGCTGCTTGTCTTAGGCAAGCACCGATGGAGGTAAATGTCTTCAATGACAGGGAGACTCTTGCCCGTGATGTGCTTTGCTGCCTTCACCACTCTCTGTAGTGGCAGAGCAGCTCCCATACCAGACGGTAATGCAGCCCGTCAGCATACTCTTGACCTCACTCCTGTAAAGGTTTGAGGTGATGTTGGCATTGGCATGTCAAACTTCCTCAGCCTCCTCAGGAAGTAGAGCCACTGGCGAGCTTTCCTGACCACCATGTCTATGTGAAGGGTCCACAAGAGATCCTCCGAGGAACTTCTAGGCTGCTGATGTAGATGGCCTGGTGTTCTCCGCCTTGCTGTTTCCGATAGTCCACAATCATCTCCTTGGTTTTGCTGATGTTAAGAGATAAGTTGTTATCCAGGCACCAATTACTCAGTGCCAACACCTCCTCTCTGTAGGCCATCTCATCGTTGTCAGTGATAAGGCCTATGGTGGTTGTGTCGTCTGCAAACTTGATGATGGTGTTTGTGCCGTGTTTTGCAGCACAGACTTGGGTGAACAAGGAATACAAGAGGGGGCTAAGCACACAGCCCTGTGGCGCTCCCCGTGTTTAAAATGAGTGATGAGGACGTGTGTTTGCCGACTCTCACCACTTGAGGCCTGTTTGTGAGGAAAGAGAAAATCCATCCGCAGATGGTCGTCCCCAGCCTAAGGTCGTCAAGCTTCAGGACGAGTTTTGAGGGAGTTTTTAATGGATGGATGGATGGATGGAGAAATACATACGTACAATTGTTTTGATGAATTCATAACATATTTATTGGGGTGAAAAAAAATCTATGTATAGAAATTTACAGAAATTGGAATATTATAGAAATACATACAAAGAGAAAGAAGAAGAAGAAGAGAGAATTGTGTTCAGGTGTGCTGTTTGTGCTTTTGGGACTGTGCTAGACTTGTGGGGAACGGGGAAAGTGTTTCCCACAAGGGAAAATAGAAATAAAAGTCGCGTGTGCTGGTATAAGTGTGCCTCCTATGTCTGTCTGTGTCAGGGTGGGTGGCTGGCACGCCCCCTACTGGTGTCACAACACTCATCACCCTTCTTAAACACTCTAAGGATACAATGACTTATTTGAGCTCCTATAACTAAGATTTCTAGATAGTTAAATTATACAATTTCTATCACATAGACTTGTAAATTCGTTACCTCTGATGCATTTGGCTGTATACAAAGCAATCATTTTAATTCCCACTGAGGATTATAATGGACTTCCCTTTAAACCCATAGTGCTTTGTTATCCACAGACATTTCAGACCAAATTAAAAAAAAAAAAACTATATCACAATAATACAGTTTAATGGAAATGTTCCTCTCGCTTCTGACTACTGAAAGGTTGAAAGGAAATGAGTCGGAATTATAGTTTCAACCTAAAAGACTTTTTGGGTTGTCAAATATGATGGCCCTCAATTGCAATCTGAACAGGAAGATTTCCATTCTGCTGCCCGGAGTCCTGTTATGCTGTTGTTTTCCATCAATAAAAATGGAGATAGTAAACACTGCAGGATTCTACAATGGTTATTTCAGCACTGATAGATTTGTTTGCTCTGTAATGTCTACGGATGCCTTTGAAAAGTGGATTTCTATTCTGTAGCCCAAGTCCATTTTACATGTAAATGTATCCAACACTTGCCTAGTCTGGCCTTTTCCTCGTTGTCTGATATCAATTTTTTATTCAAGCTGAAAAGTACTCAACGGAAAAACCCATTGAGTCCCGCACTGTGTATGCCCTGATTAAACTGCAATAAATAGCGTTAGTGTGCAGGAGACGCTGAAGGGGTAGGACGTAAATTTATACTTGGAAATCATTTCAAAGCTCCGTAATTCTGTCAATATATCGATATTTCATTTATAGTGTTGCATTAACAGCATGGGTGGCGCAACAATTAGCACCACCACTTCTCAGATCCAGCCTTCTGCTTTCAAATCTTGATCCCCAGTTGCTGTCTCTGTGGAGTTGGCATCTTCTCCCTGAGTTCCTATGGTACTGTAGCTTTCCCCTCACATTTGAATAACGTAGCTGTTTTTAATTTGAATAAAAGTGTGTTTTTTTCCAGTGCACACAATATTACATGGGACACCTTCACATTTAAGGGTGGCACGGTGGTAGCGCTGCTGCCTCATAGTAAGGAGGCCCAGGTTCATTTTCCCGGGTCCTCCCTGCGTGGAGTTTGCATGTTCTCCCCGTGTCTGCTTGGGTTTCCTCTCACAGTCCAAAGGCATGCAGGTCAGATGCATTGGTGATCCTAAAATTGTGTGTCCTCGGTGTGTGTGTGTGCCCTGCCTGGGTTTGTTCCTGCCCTGCACCCTGTGCTGGCTGGGATTGGCTCCAGCAGACCCCCATGACTGTGTTAGGATATAGCAGGTTGTAAAATGACTGACCTTCCCATTTATTTTTCACAGATCAGTTCAGATACCTAGGGGTAAAGACCACAAATAAAGATATAAAGATCTTTTTCAACAAATGTTGTTATCTGCATGGAGGAAATGAAACAAGATGTGAACAGATGTTCTAACCTCGTCTACGTCTGACATTAGCAGGGAGAATCAACATTGTCAAGTTCACCATTCTTCCCAAGCTTCTTTTTTTTTATTTCGGAGCATCCCCATAAACATTAACAAATCATTCTTTAAGAGATTAGAGTCAATTTTAATTTTTAATTTTATTTGGAATTTGAAACATCCCAAGGGCGACCCTACAACAACCCAAATCAGAAGGTGGCATGGCACTACCTAACTTACAGTTTTATTACTGGGTGGCAAATATACAAGATGAATATACACAGGCCTGACTTGCAATAGAAATAAAATGTTGCAGTACTTCTTTATATACCCTTTATATACTTTGTTGCCCAGAAAATACAAATTATTATTATTAAACCAATAATCCAATTGTCCAGCAAGCACTCAGAATATGGAATCAATGCAGGAAGCACTTTAAGACAGAGAAGCTTTTATCTGTTGCACCTCTACACGATAATCACCTTTTTCTACCCTCTAAAACCTCCATAGTATTTAACCTTTGGAAATCGTTTGGGATTAAAACACTTAGAGACATGAATGTAGCTAACGTCTTTGCATCTTATCTACAATTACACTTCAAATTTACTTTCCCATCAACACCATTTTTCCACTACTTCCACTTCATAGTCAGAAACTATGTTAAAAGAACCTACCCAACTTTTCTGACCTCCCACCCTTTTCAATTCCAGAGGTAAAATCGATCAGTCTTGAAGACTCGGACAGTATTTCAACGATATTATAAAAAACTAGCCAACCCGCGGCGTACCACACGCCGCATAATCAGGCCAGTTTTTTAATAATTTTTAAGCACAGGGAGAAAATTGAACATTTGCAAAATCGGTAATATAATAAATCAGCAAGAAAAGCAACATTGTAACAATGCACGGAACGAACCAACACACAATCGTCTGTGCGGCGTAGCGAGGAGGGAGGGCGGTGTGTACAAAGTGCAGGAGTATCTAAGAAGACGCATGTTTGTCGCGGATGCGAATTGCTGTATGTAGCGTGTACAACACTTTACTATGGTGCACGCGGTCGTGCGTCGTAACCGAAAACTCGTTTTTTAAAGACTGCTCACTTCATTGTGTTTTAACCTCAGTTGTAAAGGAATGTTTTAATGATCCCATGGGATACCCCTCGCAAACCGTTTTACACGCTGCATATGGCGATTCACCTCCGCGAGAAACATGCCTCTATGAACAGTCAACGTGTGGGAGGGGGGTGTGTACAAAGGGTAGAGACAAAAACAGTGGGAGCGTATGAGTCGCACTTAGTGGCAATTCCACGGTTTACAGCCCGAATGGAGTTCAGCGGCTTACCCACGCCTAGACACACGCTCAATCTCATGCATAATTATTTATTGAATGGTAAACACTTCTGGAAAGACACGGTTGTCTAAAACAGGTTAGTGTGAGAATACAACAGTAAGTGAATGAAAAGATGGAACTCTGGAGAGAACAAAATACAACACAATAGTGAACCCGCGGCATAACAAATGCCGTATAATTATTTATTGATGGTTGAACACTTCTGGAAAGACACAGGGACACCCCTCGCAAACTGTTCTACACGCCGCATACAGCGAATCACATCTGTGACAAACAAACTGTTTTACACACTGCATACAGCGAATCACATCCGCAACATAATTTTTCCTAGATGGTCCTGTCGTGTCCACCCTCGCACTCGCAAGCCACGTCCAGCCTCATTCTTGAAGCATACACACCGCCTGGTCATGTGTCTGCTCGCAAGAGAAACTCAGCTGCCTGTGTGTGTGCCTCTGTCTGTCTCTGGCGCCTTTCTCTTGCGCTGCCTCTGTGTGAACCGGTCAGGCACAGAGAAGGTCAGCTGCTGACAGAGCGTCTCGACTGTTGCAGGGCCTGCATTGGTGAAGCAGGTGAGACGGTAATGAAACAGAGGCACAGGGCTTATTGGTTTTTAAAGACTGATTCCTTCATTGTGCTTTAAACTCAGTTTTAAAGGATTGTTTTAAAGAGTCCATGGTATACCCCTCGCAAACCGTTTCACACACTGCATATGGCGATTCACCTCCGCGAGAAACATGCCTCTGTGAACAGTCAACGTGGCTCGGTGGTACATGACATTAACCTGACCTGCACTGCATGTGGCCTCTACGACAGACGAACATAAATGACGCCATTTTTTCTGTGTCGCCACGTCCGAGTTGGTGGGCGTGGCCCTGCGAGTTGTCGTCGTATCCAATGGTCTTGGAGTTGGTGGGCGTGGCTACTTCCTGTGTGCGCCATAGGTGTCTTACTTGTCGGCGGCTTAGTGAATTCATGCCCCTTCCGGCGTGCTTTTCATGGTTGTCTTGCCTTAGTGAATTATATATATAGATTCTTAAAGTCCCTTCCTTTCAAAGATCCCAGGGTATGGTGGGAGAAAAAACCTTTCACTTAACATCTCTGAAAAGGAGTGGAGTCAGCCACGTGTGGAATATACTCCAACTTCATATGTGCAAAGCGTTCAGTTATTCAAATTAAAATCCTTAAGTATATTTATCTCATTTAAAATTGTCCAAATTGTATCCAGGCCAAGATCCTGTGAATATTGCAATCGAGCTCCAGCCTCACTGGGCCACGTGTTTTGGGTGTGAACAAAATTAACAACATTCTGGACAAAAATCTTTGAATAGCTATCAGACAGCTGTGTTTGGTGGACTCCCAGAGGGGCTTAAAGTGTAGAAGGTCTAACCCTAACCCTCAAACGAGGTTGGAGGATCATCCACTGTCGCAAATGCATGACAAAATGGACATGTTAAGATGAAAATTGAATATTGCAATAATTTATTCACCAAAAAATAAATATGGTGGAATATTTCTGACAAACTTTAATACATAAATATGCAAATAGATTAAAATACTGTGAAAAAGTATCTATCTATCTATCTATCTATCTATCTATCTATCTATCTATCTATCTATCTATCTATGTGATCCTGCCAACTATGCTAAAACATCTATCTATCTAACAAACTCATTTATATTTTTGGAATGTCTGTGTCAAGAATTTGTAAAAGGGAATGTTTACTTTGCAAGTTTTTGTTCGGCCAGGCCAAGATGGTAACTTTAACAACAAGAGGAAATAGAGATAAAGATCTGGGGCCTCATGTATAACGCCGTGCGTAGAACTCGCACTATAACATGGCGTAAGCACAAAAGTCGAAATGTGCTTACGCACAGAAAAATCCAGATGCAGGAATCTGTGCGTACTCCAACTTCCACGTCCTTCCGTTACATAAATCCCGATCAGCGTGAAAACTAACGCCGCACGCGATTATGTAACGCCCCAAATCCTCCCAGAATTACGCCTATTTGAATATGCAAATCAATATAAATCGCCCTTAAGCGCAGCCTTCTGTAAAAAGACAATGGGAAAAGCACGGGGAAAATATAAGAATTTCAGCGAATACCAAGTGGAGGCAAAGGAAAAACATACTATGTGTTCAAATAAACCGTGGTATAATCAACAAAAGGAAGTTGATCGAGTGACATAGCGTGTTGGAGAAACTTGAAAGCTCACATTCACAAAATCGCACAGTGCCGGAAATAAAAAAGAAGTCACATATCAAAGTTGCCGTGAAAAGAAGAGTTGTAAGCCCACTGTCTGAGTGTCATATGAAAGATTATTAGGGTACAGAGAAAAAGGCACACGGTGGGGAAAAAGCACGAAATGTCAACTTCAATCTTGCCATTTCCACTTTAATCATGTAGTTTATTTTGTCATTTAGTAGAACATTATAAACTTCATCTTAAAATCGTTTAATTAACCAGTTTCTCAAATCACATCGTAATTAAAGTAGCACGTTAAATGCTTTGTTTTGTATTTGATCTTCTACTCGTATGTGATCTATGTGTGTGAATCACTACTTGCTTCTTAAACTGGCTCTCTTCCTCCAACTGGACACAGAGTCCATTACATTTGTGATATTACAGCTCTCTGAATAACTAAAATACTGAGATGTATACGTGATATCATTTTCATGATGATAGGAGCTAAAGCACATTGTGTTTCATGAGCCTCGTGCTCATGACAGGCATTTATCTTTTGTCGAAATTTGTCGCTGCGTTTTTAGCTGTTGTTATTTTCTCTTTCTGTTTTATATTCAATATATATTGGCGTAGCCCAAGAGTCCTTGCTTTTCTTTCCCCAAGTAACCGATCGCCACACAATCAGCTCTGTAATAGACGTTAAGCCATCTGTAAGCTTTACCGATTCTTCAAAACGCTTAAAGAACATTGAAATATCTTCGTAGTACATGTTTAATTATTCTATCCTTCACGACACTCCCAGTGAAGAATATAGATTATTTAAATGAAGTTAAAGTTTTATGTGTATAATTTAACAAACATATTTTGCTGCATTTCACCTTAAAAATGATATCGTCATCATATGTAAATACGCGCTTTATAAAGTGGCTCAGGTTGTGAGATATTATAACTGTAGTGCAAGTTTACAGTGAGGTGATTGTACTTATAAGTACAAACCGTTCTACAAGGAGCAATTGATTGAGTGCATTTAAAGTTCTTGGGATTAAACTGTTTCTGAACCACAAGGTCCGTACAGGAAAGGCTTTAAAACATTTTGCAGTCGCTGAGACAGCGTGTCCTTAAAGCTGTATACCGATAATTCTCTTTCCGATCAGCTGCTGCTGTGATTCACACTCAGATACAGTGATATAAATACTCCAAGTCGTGCAGTGAGAGTAATATGGAAAAAGATGATCCGCTGTGGCAACTCCTAACGGGAGGAGCTGAAAGAAGAAGAAGAAGAAGAAGAAATAGAAGTGAAAGTAACAACGCTAAAGCAGTTATGGTATTTGGAATACTATGGCTGTTCCCTGGACCATTATATTGTTACGAGTTAATTACAATCAGATGCATTACACTAATAAACAATATGCGGTTAGTTTCTGTGTATTTATAAAGCCGCGTCATGAAAATAATGAGTAATCACACAAGAACAGTACCATTGCTTTGACGCTGGATGCCCCCAGTTTGCAAAACCGAGCAGAGAACTTGTGTACGACAAGGCATGAGGTACCGTGGAAAAGTGCATGGCTTTACGCCAAGTGTAGGTTTTATACATCGCGATTTGAACGTGGAAAAGTTCTTACGCAACATTTCTGTGCGTACGCACCATTTATACATGAGGCCCCTGAAAACCACTGATGCTCTATTAATGTTTAAGGTCCTCCTAAACTAATTTAAACTAAATAATATGTTAGGTATATTTAGAGAAATATGGACTGTAAATGATGGTTAATGTTCCATGGAACATGGAAGTTGATGTACGCACGTATTTATGAATTTGGATTTTTTTGTGCGTACGCACATTTCCACTTTTGTCCGTATGTCATGTTTTATTGTGAATTCTATGCACGGCGTTAGGCATGAGGCCCCGGGGGTGGCAAGCTGAACTGACTTTCTCTCTGAATCCTCTGCAGACCATCCATGGGAAATCCTGCTAGGTCCTGACTCCATTGATGACTTCACTTCCGGTACTGGTCAAATCACTTCTGGTTCTGGTACCTGATGATGTCACTTCCTGTCCTGGCCTTTAAAACCGCCATTTTCTCACACTCAAACCTATGAACATCTCAAGAAAAATGATCCATTTGCATCCTGGGTGGCTTCCCCAAACCTTTCTGATCTATCTATCTATCTATCTATCTATCTATCTATCTATCTATCTATCTATCTATCTATCTATCTATCTATCTAATTTTGACAGCTATGCTAAAATGAACATCTATCTATTGATGTATCTATGGAATACTGCCAACTACGCTAAAATATCTATCTATCTATCTATCTATCTATCTATCTATCTATCTATCTATCTATCTATCTATCTATTATATATTTCATTTTCTATCTTTTTATTTAATTTTGCCCATAACATTTTATGAAATTCATTTTGAATTTCACACTGTCACTTTCACTTGTCAAAGCAAATGAGGGCCTGCCATAAACTTGGACTCCCAAAGCACCAAAGAGATCCAAAGCACGTAAAATCAAACACTTCTAAAAATGCCCATAGGGTGGGGTGGGGACACCAACAAACACCCCAGCTAAACATAGAGGGGTCTCGTAGAATCTTTATAAAATAAAGAGGTTTATTTTTAGTTAAAATGTGCAGACATAACATGAAGCTCAAATGAGTGAAAAAGACACAATCTAAAGTAATAAGGCAATCCAAAGCATGCAAAGCTGCAATGTGGAATTTAGATACGGCGTCAAAAGTAGAGCATGAAGTTAAATATTCAATTAAACACACAAGAACTCTTCAACTTCACAGTGCATTCAACATGAACCACCAGGAACTGTGGGAGAACCTCCAGATTTATAGGGTGGAGGGCAGTTCCAGGCAGTGGAAGGGTACATAACAAAGGCAGCTTACATACAAGGACAAAATTAAACATAAAGAATAATACCCATGAACAACATAAGAATCAAAAATGAACAAAAGAGACATATAAAAATGAATTTGATCCCCAGGTAACAAGGGAAGAACCCTGTCTGAGAATGGACAGGATGGGCTTTAGCGAGTAGTGTTTTTTGAATGGTGAATCGTTCAAAGAGCGGACGTAAGGCGCTTTGCTTGATTGACGTAGGAATCCTGTCGCACACTCAGAGTTGCTACTGTGTTCATCGACTACAAGCACAAGTAAAAGGTTGCACACAATTCCTCTGTGCAGCAGTGTCTTTAATTTTTTAAATTGCAACTTCATCAATAGGAGTTCACATTTGAAGTGTCTGTTGTAAATGTGGTATTTGAGGGCTGAAGATTCAAGTCCGGTGTACCAACGATTCACCAGTTAAAGCACAGCACTCACGAGAGGCTCCCCTTTCAGTTGGGGCGATCTGACCTGGACAAGTCAGAAGTTGTCTGAAACCTTCTCCATTTGTGGATGATGTTCTAGCCAGTGGAATGGTTGATTTCCAATTGTTTGGCCATCTTTTTAAATCCCTTCCTAAACTCTTCTTTCCAAAGGCTTCAGTGAGCTCTTGTGATCTCAGCAAATCATATGCTCAGTATCCTGCATATTTAGAAAACATCCTAATCTTCCATCGTTTTTCAGATGGAAAAAATATGTTTTGGATAGTTTTGTAATTTGTGTTTTCAATGACACACTAGTGTCAAAGATGACACCTAAATGGTGTGCTGATTCAGCAGATCTAATGGTGATTCCAGTGTGACAGAATGTTGTTGCCATCTCTCCATTCTCTCCAATAACCAACATGAATGTTTTTTCTGTATTCACAGATGTTCTCATCCCTCGACTCCTTTAACTCAAAGACACAATTAATTAAGGAAAGCATCAGAGGAACCTCATTTGGCCGGAAAGAAAGAAAGGAATAATTGGGTGTTATCTGCATACAAGAGTTCCCAATGGAAGCATGTAATGTGTCCTGCGGGACACCATATTTAACTTCTAAGTATAATGATTGAGTCCTGTCAGCACATTGCTGTACGTACTGAAATCAATCTGATAAATAAGAACTAAGTGAGGCCCGTAAGCTCAATGTCATTTTCCAGCCTGTGTAGTTAAATAGAATGGTCAATGGTGTCAAACGATGTGCCGAAATGTTACAACGTAATTGCTGTGTAAGGATATCCGAATGTCGTTTACAATGCGTTTTAATGCTTTTTTCTGTACTATGACCGGAGTGGAATTTCTCAAATAAATTGTGGTATGTAAGGTGAGACTGAAGTTGCGTGAAGTTTTCAAGTATTTTAGAGAGAAAGGGTCTTTAATTATTAAGCTAATGTCGGTCTGGGGTGGGGTGGACTTACGTTTTCATGTGATTGGCCCCAAAGGGATAGTTCGTTTTATACCAACTCACTTGTTTGAAGTAAGGACTTCAGATATCCATCTTCTGATTGTTTTAAATGTGCTAGAAATAAAACAATGAGATATAAATACATTCTAAACACCTACTTAACCCGATTGAAGGTGGCAGGTCCAATCACACAAATGTACAGCCGCTATAACCAATTAGGATTTTCCGACAAACCGAAAACAAGGCAGACATGATGAGAAACTCCACATAGACCACGGAGAGACATGAAGTTAGAAAGCAGGATACTGGATCTGTGAGGCGGCGGCACTAACTACCCCGCAACCCATTCTAGAAACGTTCTTTTTGAATTATTTAAATCACCACTGGGCCATTTTGCCACTCTTCACTTCTCCATTATTATTCATTCTATAGATACAATGTTTTCTTCTGTTACTGATGCCAAAATCTGGGCATCTTGCGGGCTCATCAGTGGTAAGCATTACCACTCCAGGCCACAAGGGTGGCGCCGTCTCTGACACTGTTGTCTCATTTTTCCACCCACAGCTCACAGACTCCGCCTCCCCAAGTCCCATCCTGGGGTTGTCTCATTTCAGGATGAACAGACCACCGGACTGAGCTCCAACCTTAGGTGTGTGACCGCTCTGCAGGGCCTTGTTCTTACTTCAAAGTCAAAGTCAAAGCGAACTTTATTGTCATCTCAGCCATATACAAGTATACAGATGGACGAAATTGCGAAGCTCACGGTCCACAGAGTAACAACATGAAGTGCAAAGGATAATTTAAAAATAGAATTAAAATTAAAATTTAAAATTAGAACACGAACAAGGCAAAGACAAGACAAAGAAGTAGCAGCAATATTGACGTGTAGTAAGCAATATGAACATTGATGCAATGTATGGTATTTGCAATCTAGATACATAAATATAGTCATCCATCCATCCATTATCCAATCCGCTATATCCTAACTACAGGGTTACGGGGGTCTGCTGGAGCCAATCCCAGTCTACACAGGGTGCAAGGCAGGAAACAAACCCCGAGCAGGGCGCCAGGCCACCGCAGGGTACACACACACACACACAGTAGGGACAATTTAGAATCGCCAATGCACCTAACCTGCATGTCTTTGGACACGGGGAGAACATGCAAACTCCACACAGGGAGGACCCGGGAAGCAAACCCGGGTTAAATATAGTCAATAGATATACAGTAGATAATACAGAAATGATCAGTGTATTATAATAGTTGTTTAAGACAGGTAAGAATGGCTCACAGTAGAAGGATATCATCCATCCATTATCCAACCCGCTATATCCTAACTACAGGGTCACGGGGGTCTGCTGGAGCCAATCCCAGCCAACACAGGGCGCAAGGCAGGAAACAAACCCTGGGCAGGATGCTAGCCCACCACAGATATTATATTATATTATATTATATTATATTATATTATATTATATTATATTATATTATATTATATTATCCATCCATTATCCAACCCGCTATATCCTAACTACAGGGTCACGGGGGTCTGCTGGAGCCAATCCCAGCCAACACTGGTAGCAAGGTAGGAAACAAACCCCGGGCAGGGTGCCAGCTCACCTCAGGGCACACACACACACACACACCAAGCACACACCAGGGACAATTTAGGACTGTCAATGCACCTCACCTGCATGTCTTTGGACTGTGGGAGGAAACCCACGGTGACACGGGGAGAACATGCAAACTCCTCGCAGGCAGGACCCAGGAAGCAAACCCAGGAGAAGGATATCAAGAGTGTCAAAATCCTTAAAGGTCAGTGTGAGATTTTCAGTTCTTTTCTCTATGCACTTTCTTTACAGGAAAGTGTCATGCATGTATAAATGTTCTGTTTTTAGAGGTGGTTGAGGCCGTGTGGAAGATCCCAGGGGGCAGCCTGGTGTTAAGGAGTCTGACAGCTTGGCGATAAAAATTATCCTGCAGTCCGGCAGATTTGGCTCTGATGTTGCAGTATCTTCTCTTGGATGGCAGAAGTGTGAAATGTCCATGTGAGGGGTGTAAGAGGGTCCTGCACAATGCTGTTGGCCTTGCGGACACTTTGTAAAATCTGTCCTGTAGTGAAGGGAGAGGCACCCCAATAATGTTCTCTGCTGTCTTCACTATCCTTTGCAGGCGCTTGCGGTCGGATATGTTGCAGTTGCCATACCAGACAGTGATGCAGCTGGTCAGGACACTCTCAATGGTGCCTCTGTAGAACATGGTGAGGTTGGAAGAGAGAAGACTTGCTCGCTTCAGCCGACTCAGGAAGTGTAGTCTCTGCTGGGCTTTCTTGATTAGTGATGAGGTGTTATGTGTCCATGTAAGTTCCTCAGTTATGTGCACACCGAGGAACTTGGTACTCCTAACAGTCTCCACATCTAAACCGTTGATGCTGAGTGGGTTGTGGGCAGGATGTGATTTTCTGAAGTCCACCATTATCTCTTTTGTCTTGTCGTCATTGAGAGACAGATTGTTGTCTTCACACCATGTGGAGAGCCATTCAACCTCGTCTCTGTATTCTGTTTTATCATCCCTGCTTATCAGTCCCAGCGCCATCGTATCATCCGCAAACTGGCAGGAGATATTGCCTTGTTTTTCTGCTATTTGCGCCATCCAACGGCTGTTCATTTTTAAAGTTATTAAAAGAGGTCGGTGCCCTAATGTTTCTTTGGTGGACATGTGTGCTGCCTTGGTCAGCGACACACCTAATTGATTAATAATTCTTGAAAGCAGCATATGAGAAATGAGAAGCAGGGCATGATAATGAAATAACCAAATCCTGCACTGTCACCGGCAGAAACACAGCAGTTAAATGTTTATTCCTTTTCTTGAAAAGTGGCAAGGGTACCAAAAAGGTGCATCCAGGGCGCACCACAAAGCCCTAATCCCCAAACACGAATGTGCAGTGTGAAAAGTGCTATATAGACGCCCGACCCGACACAAGACAACTTTATTTTTCTTCACCTGTCGGGCACGTCTTCCACTGTCCCACAGCACAGTCCCAAAAAGCACACAAGCACCAAAATCAAAACACCAAAACAAAAGTTCTTCCTCCACTCCTCGATGGCAGCTTCGTCCTCCTCCTCCTCCCGACTCTGGTGCCCTGAATAGTGGCCGCAGGCTCCTCTTATAGCCCACCCGGAAGTGCTCCAGGTGGCAACTAACCTAAATTAGGCTGCACTTCCGGGTGTGGCTGTGTTATTGCAGCTCCCCCTGGTGGTGGACACTGAACCCAACAGGGATGAGCTCCAAAGTCCCACACCTGTGGCCCCGATGCAACCCAGGGGGGTTGCCACCAAGTATTCTGAGGGACGTAGCGTGGATCCCATGGCTGCTCCCCAAGATCTAGTGTCAAAGGGGCATCCCAGCCGGGCATGGGTCCCGGCTATCCGCCACGGCAGACAAATCCCTGGTTCAGACCAAAGATTTTTATTTTAAAGAAATACTTCCGTAGTGCAATTACAAGCACTCTCTTTTCTTCGGCTGCTGCACCTCACAAGTGAATATCGCTTGTCTCCTCTCCCGGCTCTGAATCCCCTGAATAAGGCAGTGCAGATCTTTTTATTGAAGACCTGGGAGTAATTCCAGGTCCTGGGCATTGCCCGTTGAATGCACTCCTGGGTCATATGGAAGTCCTATAAGGTAGGGAGTGTAACTCCCTATAGCACCCCCTGGTGGCAGTTCAACAGGGCTGCCCCCACTGGACTACAATTCAAAGCATTCCCTTTAAGTGTTTGAATAGGTGCTGAAGCCCAGAGATGCTGCCATCTAGCGGGGCAGAGGAGCAGCCAGCCATGATACGGAGCCCCATCCCAATCTGTCTGTTGTATTCTGGGAATAAGGACAATGCTGGTTAGTCCATGCATGTTGTCCATTACAACTCTTATGTAACAAGACCTTAAAAAAGGCTTCTGTTGGAGTTACTAACACTGGTGACGCCTCATGAAAGAGTGTAATGAAAAGCAGACCACGAAAGATGCCAAGGAAAGGCTGGAGTACCACCCTGGTAACCCCTTTTAACATCAACAGAAGACTCAGCTGACAAACCGCTCAAAAAAATTAAGAAGCAATACGAGGCTTAAATCACTGAGGAGCGAATGTCTGACGCCACCTTCCGGAAATGGGCCGGCTTTGAAGGGCTCAGACAGGAAGGGGCGGGGTTTTCTCTGTCTGGTAGGACACGAGTCAGTCGTCCTACTTCTCTTGGCTGCAGAAGAGGAAGGAGATGAAAATGTGAGCATCAGCGCCCTCTCTCGTCCCAGGGTGGAACTTGCTCACCTCACCGGACTAGAAAGGTGGTCCCCAGACGTGCGTGCATGACAAGTGGTCATTCATCTCTGAGCAATGTGGGTCTTACAAACAACCACTTCGGAAGGGTCGGATGTGGCTTAAGTGAGATCATTTTCATACTTCAGATTAAAGCCAATGACTCTTTGATATTCACGAGTTATTTTACCAGCACATCAGAGAGCCCACCACAGAGATGAAGAGCCCATTTTCTGATCCTTTTTTAAGTGTTATTGAGAGCAGAAGTCTTTGTTGAGCTCTTCTTACATCTCGTTGACGCATTCTTGCAGTACATAAACTAAAGTTTTACCACGACAAGTTTAGAATTTTCAAAGGTTCATCAATTGTAATGAAAGGAATTGTGTGTCTTTTTCCTGTAACAGTAAGCCTGCTGAAATCTTATCTGGTTTCATTTCCTTCCTGCATTGTTGCACAAACAAAATGTCTTATCAGCAGGCAACCTGGTGTTGCACCATTTCTGCTTCAACCTGTAACTTGCACTTTTCAACCTGTTCACATAAACATCAGGCAAGTGCCGATCACACACGATACGGGCACAAAGCAGGGCACTGCATGCAGTAGAAGGAAGTGAGAGCTTAAGGAGGAAAAGCAGAGGGCTGAGGGCCTCCCACCATCTTCATAAACCACAAGGTGCAACGTGGTGAAGAGGGAGAGAAGACAACCCATCTTCTGAAAGTACCTCGTTCATTCCAACAGTGCCATGTAAAGTAAGCAAAATATAGTGGGGGGATCACCTGAACAAAAATATCACCAAAGAATAAAGGGGCAGGTATCTGAGAAGAACAAGGAGAACCTACTCGGCTTAAGCAAAAGGAGATACAGAGGAGACCTGATTGAAGTGTTTTAAATTATGAAGGGCCAGTGGATCGAGATTGGACTTTAAAATGAGTTGGAAACTTGTAAAAGGTAAATTTCACACAAACATTAGGAAGTTTTTTTTCCACACAGAGAACCTCAGAGACTTGGAATAAGCGACCAAGTAGTGTGGTAGACAGTAGGACTTTAGGGACCTTCAAAACCTGACTTGATGTCATTTTGGACCAAACAAAATGTCATCACGATTTGTGGAGGGCACCAATCTTTTAGCGCACAGGACCAAATTATGATGCTACCTTCTGAGGACATCCGCTTTGTACCAGAAGACGTGGAGCTTATGTGGTTCTGTTGTCCTCAATGAGTGGCGTTTGAAGACTTTGAGGGGAAAAAGGAGATGACAGGGCTAGCAATAGTGCAGAGTGGAAGTGCATACCTCAGCTGAGCTTAGAAGATTATCCTCTGACATGCTTACCCTATTTTATAGTGCCTTTCATTTCTATCTATCTATCTATCTATCTATCTATCTATCTATCTATCTATCTATCTATCTATCTATCTATCTATCTATCATATAGTGCCTTCCGTATCTATCTATTATAGTGTATAGTGCCTTTCATATCTATCTATCTATTTGTCGAATTTTGCCAACTATGCTAAAATTAACATCTATCTATTGATGGATCTATCTATCTATCTATGGAATCCTGCCAACTACGCTAAAAAATCTATCTATCTATCTATCTATCTATCTATCTATCTAGTGCCTTTCCTATCTATCTATCTATCTATCTATCTATTATATAGTGCCTTTCATATCTATCTATCTATCTGTCTAATTTTGCCAACTATACTAAGACTAACATCTATCTATTGATGGATCTATATATCTATCTATGGAATCCTGCCAACTATGCTAAAAAATCTATCTATCTATCTATCTATCTATCTATCTATCTATCTATCTATCTATCTATCTATCTATCTATCTATCTATCATATAGTGCCTTTCCTATCTATCTATCTATCTATCTATCTATCTATCTATCTATCTATCTATCTATTATATAGTGCCTTTCATATCTATCTACCTATCTGTCTAATTTTGCCAACTATACTAAGACTAACATCTATCTATTGATGGATCTATATATCTATCTATGGAATCCTGCCAACTACGCTAAAAAATCTATCTACCTATCTATTATATAATGCCTTTCATATCTATCTATCTATTCTACTATATTGTATGTATAGAAAGTAACGCAATGTCTTAAGAGGAATCCATTTTATTAACTTGCTTATTTAAATAAGGGATCATGGTGGAGGGGGGGGAGAGATGTTGGCATTGTTCTAATTCTATCTGTTGGTTGATTTTGTACACTTAATTAAGCCTCTTTTCCCTATTGATTATTCAATTCATTTTTATTTTACCTATAGCGCCCTTCACTGAGTACAGACCCTGACAGAAAGATAGACAGATAGATATGAAAGGCACAATATAATAGATAGATAGATAGATTTGAAAGGCACTATAGATAGATAGATAGATAGATAGATAGATAGATAGATAGATAGATAGATAGATAGATAGATAGATAGATAGATAGATTTGAAAGGCACTATATAATAGATAGATAGATAGACAGACAGACAGACAGACAGACAGACAGACAGACAGACAGACAGAATTTGAGGACTAGAGATGATTGATCCCCAGGCACACACAGATGACGTGTGCTTTCCTGTTGTTTCTATCGATCCGTTTGTATTTTATTTGAGGTCCATGTGCTCCACTAGTCCAGATATCTTTTGTCGTCAGAACGCTCAGTCCCTTAGCCACCATTTGCCCCACTGTTACTAAACAGCCCCACTGCTTTCCTTCCAGTTTGCTCTCAGCTGCCTAACAGTGAATTTCAGAACTGCCCTCAGCTCAGTATTGATTTTTTTTTTTATTTCATCAGACCATTTCTCACAAATAATGTCCTTCATTTCTTTTAGTTCCAAATGACCAAGGAAATATCTGAAGTGATTGAAGAAAAACAGAAATGTCTTTAAAAATCTGTACACCCTGCTTAAAAGGAGCATGAAATAAATAATCTGCTGTTCACGGTGTACATTATGGGCAGGGAAGATAAAAAAATAGAAAAAAAGCAAAATGTTCTCAAGAGGTGACTGCTTTTCTAGGTCTATACAATGAAAGAAGCAATTTCCTCTGAAATAATGAAATGAGTCTGATTCATTTTCAAGTTCTTTTCCTATTTCTGTTATACAAAGGCTTCATCTTTCTAAGCCTTTAAATGCAGTTATGATTCAGATGCTGCCATATTTCCAGTGTTAGGAAGTAATGATCCACAGCTGCCGCTATGTAAATGAATACAAGTCGGGATTGTTTAGCACGTTGTGACACTTCATGTGCGGGTTGTGCATGTGTAGTTTATGGCTGTGGTTCTCAAACTCAGTCCTGCGGACCCCCTGTCTATGCCTGCAGCCTTTTGTTCCAACCCACTTCTGTCCTCCATTTCTGTGTTTGGGGATCAACGTAGAAATTACAAATTTAAGTCTGGTATTTTTTATTAAAATGTATTGTTTGGATAATGACTGACTGTACTAAGCAGTGGTATAGTGATTATTAATATCATTTTTTTCTTACTTTTAACAATTTCTTCGCAGATAACAAACAAGAGATGACCCAGTGTTGACCCGTCCTCATCACTTTGATTTGGGACACATACCAAAAAGGTGACAATGGCCATGACGGCAACAAAATCAGCCTTTATTAAATCATATCTCAGGTCTGCTATGGGCCAAATCTTAATGCCATGTCAAAATATCACGGGTGCTCATCGTGTACCAGGAAGGTCCCAAACCACAAACTGATGCAGAATGATGACGATGAACTCATAGCCACAGGTCCTCCTTTATTACACCACATCTCAGGTATGTTATGGGACAGATTTGGGTCACAGCACAGCCACACATGAGCCTTCTGAAGACAATATGTGAAGCCCACGAGGACCACAGCACAGCTAGAGCCCAGCCATATCAAGATCTTATCTGACACCACAACTTCATAACACCTCATTTGAAGCAGGACTTGGACCGCAGCATAGCCAAAACAGAACTTCCTGATAAAACACTAGACTCAATTTTCAAAAAGAAAGGTAAAGACTTGATGTAACTGTTTGTTAAACTAATTTATTTATCCTTACATTGAAACTGTACACCATGGCAAATATCACATGTGGTCATCGTGTACCAGGAAGGTTCCATGCACAAGTCTAGCAGGTAGGTGTCTCTCAAATGGAAGCAGAGATTGCTTGCAATGCCAGGAGGACAACCTGACCACCAGCCTGGAAAATTTCACCCCGAATACCACACATCCCTGTAGCCTTCCCTACCCTTAGCTGGTTCACCACCTGTGCCACCTCAGTGAGACTGGGGGCTTCAGAGCTAATCGGAGGATCAGCCTTCAGAACCATAGACCCAAAGATATGGGAAAGGTGCTATATAAATAAAATGTTTTATTGTTTTGATTATTATAATCATTATTTCATTGACATTAAAGTTAAAGTATTCCTCACACATAGGCTTTTCACAAATCCATCGGCCTAGTTATAGGTGGGCCATTGCTGGCCCAAAATGGAAATGATACACATGGACACACGCACAATTTACTTTATGGTTTATTGCATTTGGGCCACACTAGGTCCAGAATCCAAATGCCATGAATACTTCTGGTTATTGTTAGGCATTAATGGGCCTAAAAATGCAATGCCAGTCATACTGAACTTGTGGACAGAGTTTGGTCCAGAATTCAACACTTACATGTAGCTGAATACAGCTGGGCCACGTTGGACCCATAATGCAATTACTCAAAATATATTACATGTCCTTGGTTGCAAATGGGCCTCATTTAGGCCTAGTATACCATTGGCATGACCTCTTCTAAATATGATCGGTTATAGTTGGGTCATAATTGGCCTGGTTACACTTGACACATGACAGATTGCATCTGTTCAGCCCACAATCCATATGCCATGGAAATTGTTAACTGAGACACTTCTGGGCCACAATACATTTGCCATTGACATAACTGAGCCTAAAGTCAACTGCATTTGGCCCAGAATAGTCTGTCTATCTATAAATTATATAGTGCCTTTAATAAGTATCTATCTATCTATCTATCTATCTATCTATCTATCTATCTATCTATCTATCTATCTATCTATCTATCTATCTATCTATAATAGAGTGCCTTTCATATCTATCTATTTATAATATAGTGCCTTTCACATCTGTCTATCTATCTATTATGTAGTGTTCTTCAGATCTATCTATCTATCTATTATATAGTGTCTTTCTTATGTATCTATCTATCTATCTATCTATCTATCTATCTATCTATCTATCTATCTATCTATCTATAATATAGTGCCTTTCACATCTATCTATCTATCTATTATATAGTGTTCTTCAGATCTATCTATCTATCTATTATATAGTATTCTTCAGATCTATCTATCTATCTATAATATAGTGTTCTTCAGATCTATCTATCTATCTATCTATCTATCTATCTATCTATAATATAGTGCCTTTCATAAGTATCTATCTATCTATCTATCTATCTATTATATAGTGCCTTTCATATCTATCTATCTATCTATCTATCTATCTATCTATCTATCTATCTATCTATTATGTAGTGTTCTTCAGATCTATCTATCTATCTATCTATTATATAGTGTCTTTCTTATCTATGTATCTATCTATCTATCTATTATATAGTGTCGATTATTCTGGTGTTTTATATTTGTCATTTATTTAGCCCACTTTGCAAAGATCTGTTTGCGCTTTGACATTAAAGAGTCTTTTTCTGTTGATCAGTGTCCAAAAAGTCAAATTCAATCCAGTGTGATTCCATGTCGTAGAACAGTAAAATGTGAAGAATTCCAAATGGGCCAAATACGCGTTACAAGCCCTGCTGTATTCATTGATTCTACCAGCCTATCCAATGAAAGCAGCTGCTTGTGGGTGGGCCCACCTAACACCATAGAGTGCCTCCTCGGGTTGGCGTCCCTCACCAGGCCAGTAACCAAGGGGATTACACTTTTGGAGGGTACCCCATACCAATGTAAGTTTAGGGTTCTAATTAAATTCCACACAGCAGTATATTTTACTTGAATCTGCCAGTCAGCCTGAGACTAAACAGTTTCATGGGCAGAAGAAATGTGACGGCACCACAATGGCAAAATAAAGTATTTAATGAGCCTGTAGTGTTTTGTAGCCATGATGCTAAATGATTTACCAAATCATCTTGGAAATATCCTATCAATTAGCCAGATATCTTCGGTTAAGTATCTTGTAATTAAGTAGAACTGACTGCATTAAGTGCATGATTAAGGGGCTCATCCCAAGCTATTCAGTGCCCACTTCTGCAGTAACGGCACCCTTGGGCCTTGTTAAGACGAAGCGTAATCCCTAAATGTCATTATAGATGGATAGGGCAGTATATAATAACAGGCTGTTCATTTTCCAGCTTAGAGAATCCCGTCTCACTTGTGAATACACAAGCCAAGAAAGCAGGACTGCCAGAGATCAAAGGAAAAAGGAAATTACAATACAGTGGGAATGGGCTGTTACTCTCGGAAAATTGAAGGAAAGTATCTGCTTTAACTCATTTGTGTATTTTTTTTTCATTTAGTATGAGAGTGCTGATATTCAGTTATTTTTCACTTAGCTTGTTTGATGTTTTTCATTTCCATCATCATTGCGGTTATTAGAATTAAAGCCCACTGGCACCTTATTGCTTGGAGTGTAAAAGTGAGCAGATTGAGTTGAAAATTTTGAATTTTTTTTTCTTTAACTCACGTGGCACTTCATTCATGAATTGGATTATTCCTGTGTTCACTTGGGCTATTCGGACCTCCGAGTCTAAAGAGCATTCACGGGGGGTTTCCGGGTTGGGTCGTTAAGGAGAAACAAAAGGTCTCTGTAGATGTGTTACTTGGTCTACCAAAAAAAAAAATTAAATTAAAGAAAAATTTTACCTCTCAAATCTTGGGTCAAACCTCAAACCTGGGGCCTCATGTATAAATGGTGTGTACGCACAAAAATGTTGCGTACGAATGTTTCCACGTTTAAAACGCGATGTATAAAACCTAAACTTGCCTTAAAGCCGCACACATTTTCATGCAAGCTAAATGCTTGGCGTACTCAAGTTCTCAGTTTTACAAACTGGTGGCACCCAGCGTCAAAGCAGTGCTTTTGTTCCAGTGTGGTTTCCCTTTCTTTTTTAGATCCACATCCCTGACGCGGTTTTATCAAATACACTGAAATGAACCGCATATTGTTTATTAGTTTAAGGCATCTGATTGTAATTAACCTGTAACAATATAACGGTCCACAGAATGGCCAAACTATTCCAATTACCATAACTGCTTTAGCGTTGTTACTCTCACTGCACCTTCTTCTTCTTCATTCAGCTGCTCCCGTTAGGGCTTGCCACAGCGGCTCATCTTTTTCCATATCACTCTCATTGCACCACTCGGAGTATTTATATCACTGTATCTGAGTGTGAATCACAGCAGCAGCTGATCGGGAAGAGAATTATCGGCATACAGCATCAAGCACACACTGCCTCAGTCATGTGCACAGTCTATTTGAACTGCTCTCATACGACAAACGCTTCAGAGCCTTTCCTGTACGGACGTCGCAGTTCAGAAACAGTTTCATCCCAAGAACTCTAAACGCACTCAATCAGTCCATCAAGTGCTCCTTGTAGAACTGTCTGTACTTATAAATACAATCACCTCACAGTAAACTTGCGATACAGTTATAATATTGCACAACCTGAGCCACTTTATAAAGCGCGTATTTACATATGATGATGATATCATTTTAAGATGAAATGCAGCAAATATGTTTATTATATTATACAGTTAAAACTAACTTCATTTAAATAATCATTATATTATAATGATTAAACATGTGAGGACACGGTGCCGCAGCGCTAGTGAGGAGCTGGCACTCCGTTCACGGATTGTTCCTGCCTCACGCTGTATTCTTGCTGGGACTGGCGCGACACTTGAAGGATAGAATAATTAAACATGTACTATGTAGATATTTCAATGTTCCTTAAAAGTTTTGAAGAATCGGCGTTCTAAGCTTACAGATGGCTTAACGTCTATTACAGAGCTGATTGTGTGGCGATTGCTTACATGGAGAAAGAAAAGGAAAGACAGGAATTGGGGGTTAGTACATTTAAAAGAGACAGCACTGCTGCAATAAATTATTTCATCGAAGGTCGCACACGGCGCAACAAGCATCTTGCGTGAGACCTGAACAATCACTGCGCCATCGTGTTCCCATGTTTAATCATCAATTTAACCATCGAGAGAGACATGGAGAGAGCAAACCAAATGAACAACTTCTTTAATAGGTTTGACCACCCTAACCCACTCTCACCTCGGAGTACTGCATCCTCCAACCATCCTTCTTCTGATACCAGCATAGGTGAGACATCCCCACCCACAATTACAGCAGCACAGGTGAGCAGAGAGCTGAGGAGACTTCGTGCCAGCAAAGCAGCGGGTCCAGATGGTGTATCACCACGACTGTTGAAGGCCTGTGCGTTGGAACTGGGGAGTCCTCTACAGCGCATCTTCAACCTGAGCCTGGAACAGGGGAGAGTCCCGAGGCGTTGGAAAACATCTTGTATCACCCCAGTCCAAAAGGTATCACGTCCTGGTGAGCTGAATGACGCTGTGATGTCACGTGTGATGAAGACCATGGAGCGGCTGCTGCAGATGCCATCATCTACATGCTACATTGATCCCTCTCCCACTTGGACAGAGGCAGTGGTGCTGTAAGAATTATGTTTCTGGACTTCTCTAGCGCCTTCAACACCATCCAACCTCTGCTCCTTAGGGACAAGCTGACTGAGATGGGAGTAGATTCACACCTGGTGGCCTGGATCGTGGACTATCTTACAGACAGACCTCAGTATGTGCGTCTTGGGAACTGCAGGTCTGACATTGTGGTCAGCAGCACAGGAGCGCCGCAGAGGACTGTACTTTCTCTGGTCCTGTTCAGCCAACATACATCAGACTTCCAATACGACTCGGAGTCCTGCCACATGCAAAAGTTCACTGACGACACTGCTATGGTGGGCTACATCAGAGAGGGCAGGAGGAGGAGTATAGGAACCTAATCAAAGACTTTGTTAAATGGTGCGACTCAAACCACTTACACCTGAACACCAGTAAGACCAAGGAACTGGTGGTGGATTTTAGGAGGCCCAGGCCCCTCATGGACCCTGTTATCATCAGAGGTTACTCTGTGCAGAGGGTACAGACCTATAAATACCTGGGAGTGCAGCTGGATGTTAAACTGGACTGGACTGCCAATACTGATGCTCTGTGTAAGAGAGGACAGAGCCGACTATAGTTTCTTAGAAGGTTGGTGTCCTTCAACATCTGCAATAAGATGCTGCAGATGTTCTACCAGACAGTTGTGGCGAGCGCCCTCTTCTACGCGGTGGTGTGCTGGGGAGGCAGCATAAAGAAGAGGGACGCCTCACGCCTGGACAAACTTGTTAAAAAGGCAGGCTCTATTGTAGGAGTAAAGTTGGACAGCGACGGGCACTGAGCAGACTCCTGTCAATCATGGAGAATCCACTGAACAGGATCATCTCCAGGCAGAGGAGTAGCTTCAGTGACAGACTTTTGTCACCGTCCTGCTCCACTGACAGACTGAGGAGACCCCACACTATGCGACTCTTCAGTTCCACCCGGGGGAGTAAACGCTAACATTACTCAAAGTTATTGTCTGCTTTTACATGCATTTTTATTACTATTTAATTTAATATTAGTTTTTTTTTTTTGTACCAGTATACTGCTGCTGGATTATGTGAATTTCCCCTTGGGATTAATAAAGTATCTATCTATCTATCTATCTATCTATCTATCTATCTATCTATCTATCTATCTATCTATCTATCTATCTAATAACATGCTTTAATTCCTATCATCATGAAAATTACATCACGTAATCTCAGTATTTTAATTATTCATAGAGCTGTAATATCACGAATGTAATCGATTCTGTGTCCTGTCGGAGGAAGAGAAAGCCCGATTTAAGAAGCACGTAGTGATTCACACACATAGAGAATATAGAAGATCAAATACAAAACTAAGCATTTAATGCGCTACTTTAGTTACAATGAGATTTGAGAAACCAGTAAATTAAACAATTTTAAGTTTATGATGTTCTACATTAATAGACAAAATAAACTACGTAATTAAAGTGGAAATTTTGAGATTAAAGTTGTCATTTTGTGCTTTTTATCCACCGTGTGCACATTTTTTTTTCTCTGTACCCTAATAATATGTGTGACACTCAGATGGTGGGCTATGACACACCTTTTTTACGGCAACTTTGATATCTGACAACTTCTTTGTTTTATTCCGGGTACTGTGCGACTTTGTGAACTTGAGCTTTCGAGTTTCTCCGACACGCTATGTCACTCGATCAACTTCCTTTTGTTGTTAATATCCCTGTTTAAACCAACAAATTGTATGTTTTTTTTGCCTCCACTTGGTATTCGCTGAACTTCTATTTTCCCCTGAGCTTTTGCCATTGCCTTTTCACAGAACGTTGAGCTTAAGGGCTATTTATATTGATTTGCATATTCAAAGAGGCATAATTCTGGGAGGAGTTGGGTGGGGTAGCAGGTGCGTTCATGTGCGTTACTTTTCACATTTACCGGGATTTATGTAGCAGAGGAACGTGGAAGTTGGCGTACGCAAAGATTTATGCATCTGGATTTTTTTGTGCGTACACACACTTCCACTTTTGCCTGCACGCCATGTTTTAGTGTGAGTTCTACACACAGCGTTATGCATGAGGCCATTGATCTTCTCGTGAAGACACTTTGACGTCCCGCGAGACTAGACTTTTGCACATCATGCCCTTCTTACAAACAATTTAAAACAAGTTCACGGACATCTAACCTCGAAGTGGTTGGAATGCTTTTGGCAGACATACTTCACGTGCTTCCAGCTCTTAAAATTGTTATACGTTCTAGATGTCACATCAACGACTAAGCGAACAAGAAAGAGCAGTGCATCGGAAAGAGACACGAAAGCGTGGGAGAGAAAAGAAGGCAAAAAAGAATAAAAATAATCGAAGTGCAAATTCTGAAAATAAGGAAAGTAATAATCAGCCCAGACCAAGTGGAATTGAAAAGCTTGTAAGTTCAGTCTGGGTCAGAAATAAAAGACTTCATAAAGACGTTCAAAAATGCTGGCGTGTAATACACATGCAGAGCAGGTTAGAGATAATGGAAGTGCTAAAATTCAAAAGGCTCAAAAAAACGTTGGTGCGATACACATACTGATCAAGTTAAAGAATATGGATGTTGGAGAATTCAAAAGTATAAAAAAAAAAGATAATAAAGATCACAGTGAAATAAAAGGACAGAAAAAAGAGATTGATTCTATGGACAGAGGTGATATGACAGAAGTATGTAGATATTGTAAGGCACGGATGTCAAACTCCAGTCCTGGAGGGCTGCAGTGTCTGCAGGTTTTCTTTCTAACCATCTCCTTCATCAGTGACCAGTTTTTGCTGCTAATTAACTCCTTTTGCATTAGTTTTAATTGACTTAACCCCTTAGTTGTCTCTTTTTCCTTAATTAGATGTTAGGAGCGGATCTATCTATTATATAGTGCCTTTCATATCTATCTATTATATAGTGCCTTTCATATCTATCTATCTATCTATCTAAACATATCTAATGAGTGTCTATAAAAAGCCAAATTTCCTCTTGGAGACAAATGAAGTTCTTTGTATATCAGAGAGCTGGTGTGGTGTCCCCCTTGGTTTCCAGAACTTTCCATTTGACTAATATTAGTGTATATCAGAGAATCAGGGAGGGTGGGGAATGAGTTCCCCATTGAAGTTATGCTATGCTGATGACACTCAGCTTTACCTCAGGACTATCCCCCATCTCCTCTACTGCTCCTCTTCCAATATCTACATTGACTACCTGCCTGGAGGAGGTAGAGGCGTGGATGGGGCTCAATTTTCTTCAGCTAAACAGATCCAAAACAGAAGCCATCTTAGTTGGCACGTCACACCATCTCCGCTCTTCTACCATCACCAGTATCACTTTCACTGGCCAAAACATTCCCCTTTCCACATCAGTCACCAATCTGGGTGTTACAATGGACCCTCAACTCACCTTTGACACCGACATCAAACACCTCTGTAAGTCTTCTTTCTACCAGCTCAAGAATATCGCTAAACTCCGCCCAACTCTCACCCTGGCAGATGCAGAGAAGCTCGTCCATGCCTTTGTCTCCTCCAGGTTGGATTACTGTAATGCGCTCCTCATCGGGATTCCTGGCAAGAGTATTCAGAGACTCCAGTATATTCAGAATTGCGCTGCCTGCCAGCATCCTGATGAGGGTGCGAAAGCTTGACCATATCACCCCAATCCTGAAAACCCTTCACTGGCTCCCTGTCCCACTCAGAATTGAGTACAAGGTCGTTCTCCTCACCCATCAGTGCATTTATAGACATGCCCCCCTTTACTTACAGGAGCTCCTTACCCCTCATACCGCCTCACGCGCCCTCCGCTCTGTACACACTAACACTCTCCGAGTCCCTAGAACCAAGCTTCGCAGTATGGGTGACAGGGCCTTTTCATCTGTGGCGCCGAGACTGTTGAACGCCCTCCCTGACTACCTGAGAGCCCCACAGTCGCCCGATGTTTTTAAACGGAATCTAAAAACTCATCTTTTTAGAAAGATAATTTGTTGAAGCATAAATAGATTTTCTTGTTTTATTATTTTTATTTTTACTCTGTAGCACTTTGAGATTGTTAAAATATGAAGTGCAATATAAATAAAATGTATTATTATTATTATTATTAAGTTTCAAACATCCGGACACCACATGACGTAATCTTACATTTAAAAAGGGTTATCTGTAAAGTGTTCCCATAGGCAAAAAAATAAAAAAAAACAGGATATAGGAGTTGTGACTCACTGGTGAGGCCTCATCTGGAGTCCTGGTGCAGTTTGGGTCTCCAGGCTACAAAAAGACATAGCAGCACTAGAGAAAGTCCAGAGACGAGCGACGAGGCTGAGTCCAGGGCTACAGGGGATGAGTTAGGGGGAAAGATTCAAAGCTTAAGAAAAAGAACATTAAGAGGAGACCTTACTGAAGTGTTTAAAATGATGAAGATGAAGGGTTTTAGTCCAGTGGATCGAGACGGTGACTTTGAAATGAGTTCATCAAAAACACGGGGACACAGCTGGAAACTTGTGAAGGGTAAATGTCACACACACACAGTTGGAATGTTTTCTTCATAACAACAACAGCAACATTTATTTCTATAGCACATTTTCATACAAATAACGTAGGCCAAAGTGCTTTATATGATGAAGAATAAAAAGACAAAGTAAGAATTTAAAACAGGACAACACTAATTAACATAGAATAAGAGTAAGGGTCCGATGGTCAGGAAGGACAGAAAAACAACAAAAAAAAATAGACAGAAAAAATAAAATCTGCAGGGGTTCCAGACCACGAGACCACCCAGCCCCCTCTGGGCATTCTACCTAACATAAATGACCTCAATCAGTCCTCTTTGCATTTAGGGTTCTCATGGAAGGACTTGATGATGATGGTCATGTAGACTTCTGGCCTTTTAATCAATCAATGGAGGGACATCTTGATGCTTTGATCAGAAAACCGGGAAACAAACAGAAGAGAGAGTAGGGGTCAGTACGGATTTTGTAGCCACCATGAATAGCAATGAAAATTAATTGAAAATACAGAGTATCAGGATTAAATTAAAATGAAGTTATGAGAAGGCCATGTTAAAGTTATGTGTCTTCAGCAGTTGTTTAAAATGCTCCACCGTATCAGCCTGGCGAATTCTATCGGTCAGCTAGGTGCCTAACAGCAGAAGGCCACCCGCCTCACCACTTCTTTTAAGTTTAGCTCTTGGAATTCTAAGCAGACCCTCATTTGAAGATCTGAGGGTATGAACTGGAATATAAGATGTCAGACATTCTGAAATATAAGATGGAGCAGATTACTGAAGGCTTTATAAACCATAAGCAGAATTTTAAAGTCAATTCTGAATGACACAGGTAACCAGTGTAGTGACATTAAAACTGGAGAAATGTTTTCGGATTTTCTTTTCCTAGTTAGGATTCTAGCAGCTCCATTCTGCACTCGTTGCAAATGATTGATGTCTTTTTTTGGGTGGTCCTGAGAGGAGTGCGTTACAGTAATCTAGTCGACTGAAAACAAAAGTGTGAACTAATTTCTCAGCATCTTTCAGTGACATAAGAGGTCTAACTTTTGCTCTGTTTCTGAAGTTAAAAAATGCTGTCCTAGTAATCTGATTAATATGTGATTTAAAATTCAGGTCAGAGTCAATAGTTACCCCTAAATTCTTTACCTCCATCTTGACTTTTAATCCTAGTGCATCAAGTTTATTTCTAATAACCTCATTATATCCATTATTGCCAATCACTAAAATTTCTGCTTTCTCTTTATTTAGCTTGAGAAAATGACTACTCATCCATTCAGAAACACAAGTAAGACGTTGTGTTAGTGAAACAACAGAGTCAGAGTCATCAGGTGCTATTAATAAATACAGCTGCGTGTCATCAGCATAGCTGTGGTAGCTCACGTTATGTCCTGAGATAATCTGTCCTAACGGAAGCATGTAAATCAAAAAGAGCAGCGGACCCAGGATAGAGCCTTGTGGACCACCATATAGAATATCAGGGGTCTTTGAGTTGTAATTACCACAACTAACAAAGAATTTTCTACCTGCCAGGTAGGATTCAAACCAATTTAAGACACTGCAAGAGAGGCCCACCCCTTGACCCCTTGAAGGCGATTTCTAAGAATGTTGTGATCAATGGTGTCAAATGCGGCACTCAGATCTAAGAGGACAGAACCACAGAGAGCCACAGTGACAAGGTATTGTGGTAGACAGGTGGGATTTATGGGTCTTTAAAACTCATCTTCATGTTATTTTAGAAGAATTAAGTGGACAGGACTTCCAAGGATGTGCTTGGGAGATGATTTCAGGGCTCATGTAAAGGTAATTACACTCCAAAGCAGGGGTTGGCGCTGTTCCATAAATGCCTTTTCTCTTCCTTACTTGGCATAGAAGTGATTGACAGTCACGTCCTGAATGATGTCACTTCCAGTTCCCAACCTCCTAAACACGCCTCTTCCTCTCCCCCAGACTAAGAAACGGCTCCACCCTCATGTTGGAGCCAGTCAGCTATAGACTCGCGTCTGCAAAGACGCAACGCTTTGTTTTGTACTTTTTTTGGACCACAGATTATACATGGATCACCACGGTGCCCCGGGTGTTCTTTGTCACTCTTACAACGGACTGGTGGTCCTTAAAGAAAACCTTCTCCAGAGTGCACATCACATCAGACTGGGCTGACGGTTCACCTTTCAGCACAAGAATGACCTGAAGCACATGGCCATGACAATGCTGAAGTGGCTTCAGGACAAGTCTGTGAGTGTCAAACCAAAGCCCAGACCTAAACCTCACAGAACATCCTTGGAGAGACCTGAAGATGGCACATCACAGACGGAGCTTGAGAGGGTCTTCCAAGAAGAATGGGATCAGCTGACCAAATGCAGGTGTGCAAAGGTTGTAGAGACTTTCCCAAGGAGGACTCAAAGCTGCCAAAACGACTTCCACAATGTACTGAATTAAGGGTCAGGATACGTATAGAAATGAGAAATGTCATCAGTCTTAGATGTGAAGACGTGTCATTATGGGCTATTGAGTGTGGATTGATGGGCATAGATGGCTAATCTATCCATGTAAAAATGAAATCTACAACACAAGGAAGTGTGCAGAAAGTGAAGGGGTCTCAAGAGTTTATGAAGCCATTGTATGAAAGCACACAGATGAACTTGAGGATTGTAAAGGCAGACATAGAGCTAAAGATGCTGTATATGTTAGCTCAGGGCTTCTCAGCCTTTTTGGTGTCACCACCCACTTTTTCCCATATAAAGGGGGGTCGGACCCAATTGTTAAAGGGGTGGTGGGGAGAGGGGGCTAATTCTCAATCGCGTTTGATGGAGCGGCAACCTGCTGTGACCCATTCACAAAACCCACTTCATGACCCACCAGGACCCCCCTCTCCAAATTAACAATAGCAACTCACGACGCTGAAAATGTTGGATTAGATTTGTAGAATTAAAACAAAGGCAAAACGCGGTGATATTCACACTGATAATGAGCAACTTGTAAAGGTCGGTGTCTTTACTAAAGGAACTTGAATTCTGTGCTCCAGTCCTAAAAGGCTCTTTGTGTTGTGCCCTTCAGACTACAGCACTGGTACGGCATCACTGAAAACGTGCCGGCAAAGTGCGTTATTAGATTTTTAATCTGTCATCATTTTAGGGACAGTGCATGTCTAAAAAAAAGAGTGCAGTAATATTGTTTGTCTTTGCAATTTTTCTTTTCTCACAGGAGAAATAATACACTTTTGCTCTCAAATGCACCATTATAATTTTTGCAGTAGATACACTTCCAGAAGGCAGTTATTTGAAATTCTACTTGGAAAAATGAAGACAAGTACTGAGAATTACTCATTGTAGTCCTTCTTGGAAGAAATATGACAGGTATGCTTGTCCTTCAGAATTGTGCTCTGCTGAAACTGCTGACAAATATACTTGTCCTTAAAATTCAACACTTGCAATCTGCTGACAGCGATCCTTGTCTTAGAATTCCTTCACAAACACCAAGCCCAAAGTTCACTTTCTGTACACTGCATGTCTTTTAGTTACCAGGAAAAGAAACCAGACAGACAGAGAGGTTTGAAAGGAGCTATAAAACTGATAGATAGATAGATAGATAGATAGATAGATTGATCTTAAATATAGTATAGTAGGCAGGATAACATAGATAGATAGATAGATAGATAGATAGATAGATAGATAGATAGATAGATAGATAGATAGATATGAAAGGCACTATATAAAAGATAGATAGATAGATAGATAGATAGATAGATAGATAGATAGATAGATAGATAGATAGATAGTGTGGCATACGGCCGGGGAGCCTCCACGCAGGAAGGACCAGGGGAAGGAGTATATCCAGAGCATTATATTATGGGAGCTGGAGTTTGGAGCAGCCCTGTTAGGTTCTGTAGGTGCGGCTAGGGGGTTCTGCAGCTCTTCCACCACACCCAGAAGTTCTGCCGGAAATGCATCAATGAGCACCTAAAGCACTTCTGAGTACCTTATAAAAGGAGCTAGCAGACACTTCTCAGGGAGGCAGAGTCAGGAGGAGGGAGACAAAGCTTGCCAAGGAGGAGTGGAGGAGAAAAGAAAGAGAAAGAAGAAGAGAAATTGGTGTAGTGCTGTGCTTGAGACTGTGTTGTGCTTGTGGGAAACGGGGAAGGCGTTTCCCACAAGGGAAATAAGAGAAACCAATAAAAGCGTGTGTTTGTACTTGTGCCTCTGTGTGTGTCTGTGTCGGGTTTGGGTGGCTGGAGTGCCATCTGCTGGCCACAATAAATAGACAGATAGATTGATCTTAATTATAGAATAGTAGGCAGGATAACATAGATAGATAGATAGATAGATAGATAGATAGATAGATAGATAGATAGATAGATATGAAAGGCATGATAGATAGATAAATCTTAATTATAGTATAGTAGGCAGGATAACATATATATATAGATAGATAGATATGAAAGGTGTTATATGATAGATAGATATGAAAGGCACTATAGATAGATAGATAGATAGATCTTAATTATAGTATAGTAGGCAGGATAACATATATTGATAGATAGATAGTTAGATAGATATGAAAGGTATGATAGATAGATAGATCTTAATTATAGTATAGTAGGCAGGATAACATATATAGATAGATAGATAGATAGATAGATAGATAGATATTTTACAGTTTGAGGCACTTTAAGGTGATCCCTATATAACTGAAAATGTTTTCTTAGGGTTTAGAGGCGGAAGAGGCGGGTCCAGGAGGTTGGGAGTCAGCAGTGACATCATCAGCGTTCCATCTGTCAATCATATATTCTGCAGAGGAAGGAAGAGAAGGGACATTAAGTGACAGTGCCAACCCCTGACTCGGAGTGGAATTATCATCTCATGAGCCCGGAAGTTGTTTTCTAAGCACACGTGTGTGACAGCAGATAAACGGATTGAGCTCGAGGTTCTGACTTTGTCACTCCAGGACATGAGGCTGATTTGCATGTTCCATTAACGGATGTTTCAGGGCGGCTTCGGATGCAAGTTCACGTCTGCACATTTACAAGGTGACTGTGATTTATAAACTGCAAAACTGCCTTGAGATGTGCAAAGCCAGGTTTTATCTTCATGCTGAAATCCATGCAAAGTTTTATAAATGAGGACCCTGGTGTCAATTCGGCTGTGCCAGTATCAATTTATGTTGAAACTAAACACTGAATGGTTGTTTTTTAATTTCCACAGCACTGTTTCTCCATTTTATGGCTTGTTTTTTGTTTGTATAATCATGAATATCTTCACAGATGTATTTGCTGTCTTTTTTAACTGTTTACCCTCTGAATGTGTTCAACAACATACAGTAAGTATCTGCTGCCCGACGCCAGGTCAAGTGAGGAGCGGTTGCAGGCTACAATGATGGTGTTGACGGTGAAAATAGAAACTCATTATGACTAGAGATGCTCTTGGCTTGTGTTTTGAGAGTCTGATCAATCCTTTTTAAATGCTTCTTCTTTCTCGTGGGATTTAACATCAGGATTCTTGTTGTAGGGTTGCATAAAGCTCAGTGTCACTTAAAATTCTTCGCCGTTTCAATAAAACACGTCGTCCTCTTTGTGTTCTCACAAGGTCATCTCTTTGTGGCTGTTTTCTGGCTGCCTCTGCAGATATTATCACACTTCATGAAATTTCTGGAAAAATACAAATAATAATAATTCTATAGGATATGAGCGTGCAGACAACAACATGACTAGTGAGACCTCGTCTGGCATTGTAGCCGCGTTCGTCTGGTTTTAAAAAAATCCACAGCTTCTGCTGTCTCATGGGGTTCAGGCCATGAGTGTGACTCATGGAGTGCAAAATAATCCATTCATAGGAAAATGTTCCTGCTCAAAGGTTGATCTTTGATGGCTTAGGAGATTTAAAAGAGATTCTCATTTATGTTTCACTAGCCGTCCCCTGCAGCTTCGCCCACTTATTACTGAAACAGGACAGTAAGATGGGCCCGGCCCAGCTCTCTACCCCTGACGTTACTCTTCCTCCTCCCCTCGGCCCACAGCCTCTGTCTCGGATTAGCGTGAATATATGACTCCTGCAAGCGAACTATGATACTTAGTGCAACGAGAGAAGACGCCAAATCACCCGGAATGTTCGAGTAAATTATTGAAAAAAAAATGATTTAAACACGTTAAGTATCTCTTTCATTCGCTGACTGAGCGGATTTGAGGTTACGCCCCGAGGCAGATGCGTGAGTGAGGAGGGACACGCAGCCCGATGAGTCTCTCTTGGATCCGAGCTAATAAATCGGTAGCGCAAACAAACTATGATACTTACTGCGATGAGAAAGTCGAAAAATCAACAGAATGTTCAAGCAAATGATATAAAAAACCCGATCTAAATCCGTTAAGTAGTTCTCTCATTCACTAACTAACCCCGAAGCAGACGCGAGAGTGAGGAGTACCCCATCCACCTTCCTTCGGCCTGCTGCATGTCTCTCGGATTCGCACTAATAAATCGCTACCGCAATCGAACTTTGATTCTAACCGCGATAAGAGAAGTCGCAAAATCAACTGGAATGTTCAAGCAAATTATAGAAAAAAAACAATCTAAATCTCTTAAATAGTTCTCTCGTGAAAAGCAGACAGACAGACAGACTTTGGATTTTATATATATACAGTAATCCCTCACTATATCGGCTTCGACTTTCACGGTTTCACTCTATCGCAGATTTTAAATGTAAGCACATCTAAATATATATCACGGATTTTTCGCTGGTTCGTCGCTTTCTGCGGACAATGGATCTTTTAATTTAGGTTACACGCTTCCTCAGTTTGATTGCCCAGTTGATTTCATACAAGGGATGCTATTGGCGGTTGGCTTAGAAGCTACCCAATCAGAGCACGTATTACATATTGACTAAAACTCCTCAATGATATAAGATATGCTTCCCGCGTGGTGCTTGTTTGCTTCTCTCTGTCTTTCTCACTCTCTCTGCCTGACGGAGGGGATGTGAGCAGAGGGGCTGTTTGCACAGAGGACACTGACGCTCCTCTACAAAATGGCGCTTTATCGCGGTGCTTCTGTATACTTAAAAGCACGTATTGATTTTTTGATTGTTTGCTTTTCTTAGCGAGCGCTCTCTCTGACATTCTCTGCTCCTGACGGCGCTCCTTTATGACGGTGCTCTTTTGAAGATGATATGTTTGCTTTCTTTTAATTGTGAGAAAGAACTGCCATCTCTGTCTTGTCATGGAGCACAGTTTAAACGTTTGACTAAAGGGTGTTATTTCATGTCTAGAGGGCTCTAATAATGTTAACAGGTTGGGAGAGTTTATAAGGGCTTAAAATATATAAAAATAACCATACAAACATATGGTTTCTACTTCGCGGATTTTCACCTATCGCGGGGGGGTCTGGAACGCAACCCCCGCGATCGAGGAGGGATTACTGTATATAGAGAGAGATTTCAATTGCATAAATGAGCTCTGAAAATGGCGGCATGGGGGCGCAGTGGGTAGCGCTGCTGCCTCGCAGTTGGGAGACTCGGGTTCACTTCCTGGGCCCTTTCTGCGTGGAGTTTGCATGTTCTCCCTAGGGGCAAACTCTGATTCTTAGCACGATGAGAGAAGTTGCAAAATCAGCCGGAATGTTCGAGCCAATTATAGAAAAAAAATGATCTAAATCCATTAAGTACTGTAGTTCTGTCGTTCGCTAACTAAGCAGAGTTAAGGTTACGCCCCGAGGCAGACGCGTGAGTGAGGAGGGCCCGCCCCTCAGCAGTAAAAATTAGACCAACTAATCATATTTTTTAGACTCCAGGTCTAGAGTTTTGAAGTCATGGTAAAGTGTTTTATTGCCACAAACAATTGTTCATTACTTTCTCCAGATATTACTGACCACACAATGCAAATGCTTTAGACTTAAAGGGGACGTGAGTTACAAGTGAGTTAATTAAAAAATTAAGAATTTGGTTTTAAAAGCATGTTATATTGTGTGAGCTCTCTTTCTAACATTTCTTTAATATCTTTCAAGGCTTTATATTTTTTTACTTATTATTGGATCGACGCCTTTATCTGAGGTGAGTTACAACAACTGAGATACAAGTGGTTACATTTCTTTTTGTTTTTCCAATTGTAGCACAGGCATATGGAGTGACCTGCTCAAAGTGACATGGTGTCAGCAGTGGGATTCGAACACACAGCCTCAGTGTTTGAAGTCTTAACCCCTATGCCACACAATATGCTTTTTCTCCCACAATGAGTGTAATCTAATTGGAGTACAGCAACAGGCAAGTGAAGTGACTTGTTCATAGTTAGATGGTGTCAGCAGTGGGATTGAAATGCTTAACCTCAGGGCTTGAAGTCCAATGTCACAGTGTCTGCCTTATCCTTCAGGATGACTCTGATCTAATTGGAGCATAGCAGTATAAATTAGACTAACTAATCATATTTGTCAGACTCGAGGACTAGAGTTTTGAAGTTGTAGTAAAGTGTTTTATTACCAGAAACAACTGTTCATACCTTTCACCAGATATTACTGACCACGCCATGCAAATGCTTTAGATTTGAAGGAGATGTGAGATACAACTGAGGTAAATCAAAAATTGAGAATTTGGTTTGAAAAGCATCTTATATTTTGTGAGCTCTCGTTCTATCGTTGCTTTAATATCTTTCAATGCTTTATATTTTTAACTTATTATTGGATTGATGCTCCTAACTGAGGTGAGTTACAACAACTGAGATATGGTTGGTGACATTTCTTTTTGTTTTTCCAATTGTAGCACAGGCAGATGAAGTGATTTGCTCACAGTCAGATGGTGTCAGCAGTGGGATTGAAACACATAAACTCAGTCCTTGAATTTCAATGTCAAACTGCTTGCCTTATCTTTCAGAATCTGTAGGGTCTAATTGTTGGTTATGAGAGTCTAATGAACCTAAATTTTCTAGGGCAGGGGTGCCAGTCAGGACCGGTAGGAAGTGGAGAGCTGAGGATGCAGTGGATCAGGCGGAGTCATAGAGCCCCGAGGGTGGGAGAAGATAGCCAGAGGAAGAGCAGGCTAAGATCAGTCACAGTCACATAGTTGAATGGTGTCAGCAGTGGGATTGAAACACATAACCTCATGGCTTGAAGTTCAATGTCACACTCTCTGCTTATCTTTCAGACTGTCCGGTCTAATTGGAGCACAGCAGTATAAATTAGACCAACTAATCATATTTTTTAGACTCCAGGACTAGAGGTTTGAAGTCGTGATAAAGTGTTTTATTACCACAAACAATTGTTCATTACTTTCTCCAGGTATTGATGACCACGCAATGCAAATGATTTAGATTTGAAGAAGATGTGAGATACGATTGAGTTAATTAAAAAATTGAGAATTTGGTTTGAAAGGCATGTTATATTTTGTGAGCTCTCTTTCTAACGCGTCTTTAATATCTTTCAAGACTTTATATTTTTTTTACTTATTATTGGACGATGCCTTTATCTGGGGTGAATTACAACAACTGAGATACAGGTGGTTACATTTCTTTTTGTTTTTCCAATTGTAGCACAGGCATATGGAGTGACCTGCTCAAAGTGACATGGTGTCAGCAGTGGGATTCGAACACACAGCCTCAGTGTTTGAAGTCCAAACCCCTATGCCACACAATATGCTTTTTCTCCCACAATGAGTGTAATCTAATTGGAGCACAGCAACGGAAAAGTGAAGTGACCTGCCCATAGTCAGATGGTGTCAGAAGTGGGATTGAAATGCATAACCTCAGGGCTTGAAGTCCAAAATCTTAACCCCTATGCCACACTACATGATTTTTCTCCCAGAATGAGTGTAATCTAATTGGAGCACAGCAGCGGGCAAGTGAAGTGACTTGTTCATATTTAGATGGTGTCAGCAGTGGGAATGAAACACATAACCACAGGGCTAGAAGTCCAATGTCAAACTGCTTGCCTTTTCTTCCAGAATCAGTAGGATCTAATTGTTGTTCCGAGAGTCTAATGAACCTAAAGTTTCTAGGGCAGGGGTGTCAGTCAGGACTGGTAGGAAGTGGAGAGCTGAGGATGCAGTGGAGCAGGCAGAATTATGGAGCCCCGAGGGTGGGAGAAGATAGCCAGAGGAAGAGCAGGATAGGATCAGTCACAGTTACATAGCTGAATGGTGTCAGCAGTGGGATTGAAACACATAACTTCAGGGCTTGAAGTCCAATGTCACATTGTCTGCCTTATCTTTAAGAATGTCTGGTCTAATTGGAGCACAGGAGTATAAATTAGACCAACTAATCGTAGTTTTCAGACTCGAGGACTAGAGTTTTAATGTCGTAGTAAAGTGTTTGATTACCACAAACGACTGTTCATACCTTTCACCAGATATTACTGACCACACAATGCAAATGCTTTCAAACTACAAAACAAAATGTCCAGACACTACTTGGAAAATCGGAGGTCCTTGTGTGACTTTACTGAGATCTCTGCTGAAACTCAAGTGGAGATATTTGGGAGACTACCGGGGGGATTTTTTTCCTCAGCAGAAAAATCTGAGACAAATGAACGTGTCTCCATTTTATTTCTTTTTGATCTCATTGTCGTCTAGAAGAAACCAAAAAGGTATTAAAGAGAGCCCTTTATTTGATGTTTTGTTCGTTTTGGGCACCATTCAAGTGTCATTGTTTTAAAGTTGTAGTAAAATTTACAAGCAAACAGTAACCATGGATAATACAAAAGAAAAGTTCTTACGCGAGGGGTTTCTGCTCAAGTCTCACATATCGTGTTGTGTTTCTTTGAGTTGTTCTTGTAAGTTCTCCATGTTAAACATGCTGACGTGAAATGTGAATGGTCAGAAAACGGTATACCATCGATACCCGATTAAGAATGAGGAAAATCAAACAGTTCTGCTTCTAGCTAACTAAAGACTGACTGAAATTCTGCGACTGCAATTCAGATTAATTGGACAAATAAGGAAGTTCCATAACACGTTAGTTGGAAGGCTTAAAGAGAATCGTCCATTATCTGTGTAACTATGAAGAACTCACAATCTAAACGAATCAAGCACAACACTCATCTGAATTTTAACCTTAACATCAAACACTCAAATAGTGTTGTGTGCAGTTCTGGGGCCTCATGTATAAACGGTGCGTACGTACAGAAATGTTGCGTAAGAACTTTTCCACGTTCAAATCGCGATGTATAAAACCTACACTTGGCGTAAAGCCACGCACTTTTCCACGGTACCTCATGCCTTGTCGTACGCAAGTTCTCCGCTCGGTTTTGCAGACTGGCGGCACCCAGCGTCAAAGCAGTGCTACTGTTCTTGTGTGATTTTAATCCCAAGAACTTTAAATGCACTCAATCAATTGCTCCTTGTAGAACTATTAGGACTTATAAGTACAATCACCTCACTGTAAACTTGCACTACAGTTATAATATCTCATAACCTGAGCCACTTTATAAAGCGCGTATTTACATATGATGACGATATCATTTTTAAGATGAAATACAGCAAAATATGTTTGTTAAATTATACACATAAAACTTTAACTTCATTTAAATAATCTATATTCTTCACTGGGAGTGTCGTGAAGGATAGAATAATTAAACATGTACTACGAAGATATTTCAATGTTCTTTAACGCGTTTTGAAGAATCGCTAAGCTTACAGATGGCTTAACGTCTATTACAGAGCTGATTGTGTGGCGATCGGTTACTTGGGGAAAGAAAAGCAAGGACTCTTGGGGTGGCCACGCCAATATATATTGAATATAAAACAGAAAGAGAAAATAACACAGCTAAAAACACAGCGACAAATTTCGACAAAAGATAAATGCTTGTCATGAGCACGAGGCTCATGAAACCCATGTTTAATAACGTGCTTTAGCTCCTATCATCATGAAAATGACATCACGTATACATCTCAGTATTTTAGTTATTCAGAGAGCTGTAATATCACGAATGTAATGGACTCTGTGTCCAGTTGGAGGAAGAGAGCCAGTTTAAGAAGCAAGTAGTGATTCACACACATAGAGCACAAACGAGTAGAAGATCAAATACAAAACAAAGCATTTAACGTGCTACTTTAATTACGATGTAATTTTGAGAAACTGGTTAATTAAACGATTTTAAGATGAAGTTTATGATGCTCTACTAAATGACAAAATAAACTACGTGATTAAAGTGGAAATGTCGAGATTGAAGTTGACATTTCGTGCTTTTTCCCCACCGTGTGCCTTTTTTCTCTGTACCCTAATAAGCTTTCATATGACACTCAGACGGTGGGCTACAACTCGGCTTTTCACGGCGACTTTGATATGTGACTTCTTTTTATTTCCGGCACTGTGCGATTTTGTGGATGTGAGCTTTCAAGTTTCTCCAACACGCTATGTCACTCGATCAACTTCATTTTGTTAATTATATCACGGTTTATTTGAACAAATTGTATGTTTTTCCTTTGCCTCCACTTGGTATTCGCTGAAATTCTTATGTTTCCCCCCTGTGCTTTTTCCATTGTCTTTTCACAGAAGGCTGCGCTTAAGGGCGATTTATATTGATTTGCATATTCAAATAGGCGTAATTCTGGGAGGATTTGGGGTGTTACATAATGCGCGTGTGCGGCGTTAGTTTTCACGCTGATCAGGATTTATGTAACGAAAGAACGTGGAAGTTGGAGTACGCACAGATTCCTGCATCTGGATCTTTCTGTGCGTAAGCACATTTCGGCTTTTGTGCTTACGCCATGTTATAGTGCGAGTTCTAGGCGTTATACATGAGGCCCCAGGTCACTACTGAACAACAAAGACATACGTAGCAGCACTTGAAGCTGTGCAGAGGAGAGCAACCAGTGGCATCCCAGGAGTCTTTAAGGACATGTCCTACCGTGACAGACTCAAAGAACTAAATCCAAGGAGACTGCGTGGTGACCTCATCCAGGTCTTTAAAATTCTCAAAAGACTTTGATAAAGAAGATCCAGCAGAGTTCAAGTCAAGTCAAGTAAAGTCGAGTCGAGTCGAGTAGCTCTCTTAACATACTATCAATACAGCATATTGCAGCATACAGTGTGACAGACACATGCAAATAGGAGGCAGCCAATGGTCTTCAAAGATGGTAATTACATGTTGATCCAGGAAATGGCAGTGACTAAGTCACTAATCCCTACTCTCTTCCCCCTGCAGAACACTCGAGGGAAATCCCGTCTGAACTGACAGTTCCTGCCCTGATGTCATCATTTCCCTTCAACTCATCTATATAAATGTCAACTTGACACCATTAATTCAATTCTGTTCTGATCTCAGTCTGTAAAGACCTGTGATTGCAGATATTTTTTACATATTTTATTAAGTATACGGGGTGGCTACCCCAAACCTTTTTCTACCTCACAGTTGTCTTTTCACAAGTGGCCTGAACCAACTTTCTCAGTGCAACATATACATAAAATCAAGAGAAGGTAAAGATCTATACAATAGTATAAAAAGATAAATCAATAGATTATAGGCAAGCTAACAGAGAGAAATAAATTTTAAAAATCTGGACGTGAGAGTCAGTAGGCACCCTTGAGACCAAGTTACCCAAACTATTCTCTAACATTGCAGTAATTATTAACCACTCTGATGCTGATCTTTCTGATCATAAAATTGGTCATTACGATAGCAATTGACGAGAAGAATTCATCATTCATTGCAGAATTACGGTATTTCAAGGATCTTCTAGAGCACCTCTTTCTCTTGCACGGTTTGGCTCAAAAACTAATCAGCATCTTGTCAGCTCACAACAGGCTTAAAGTTTGAGTTTGGGATTTTTCTGTCCAGTCATTTCAACTCTAGAACGTCCTCAAGAAAACGTGACACACAGACAGACAGACAGCACAAACACAGACACAAACCCATCAGTGAGATATCAATGTTTTCGGTATGGGGACCCTAAAACATTCAGATCCATTGTAAAACTAGAGATCTGAATTTTAGATGAATCTAAAGACGATAGGTTATGGTGGGGGAGGGATAGATAGATAGATAGATAGATAGATATGAAAGGCACTATATGATAGATAGATAGATAGATAGATAGATAGATAGATAGATAGATAGATAGATAGATAGATAGATAGATAGATAGATCTTAAATATAGTATAGTAGGCAGGATAACATAGATAGATAGACAAATAGTGTGGCATACGGCCGGGGAGCCTCCACGCAGGAAGGACCAGGGAAGGAGTATATCCAGAGCATTATCTGGAGAGGGCTCCATGGGAGCTGGAGTTTGGAGCAGCCCTGTTGGGTTCTATGGGAAATAAGAGAAACCAATAAAAGCGTGTGTTTGTACTTGTGCCTCTGTGTATGTCTGTGTCGGGTTTGGGTGGCTGGAGCACCATGTGCTGGCCACAATAGATAGATAGATCTTAATTATAGTATAGTAGGCAGGATAACATACATAGATAGATAGATAGATAGATAGATAGATAGATAGATAGATAGATAGATAGATAGATAGATCTTAGTTATAGTATAGTAGGCAGGATTAGATAGATAAATAGTGTGAGATGTGGCCAGCTTGTCATCCTGGCCAATACCCCCAGGCCACCAGATGGAGCCCTCCCTGCAGTATGGAGGTGCCCTGAAGATCAGCAGGGAGTAATGGGACATGTAGTTTTTATACAACACCCTGCTGGATACCACAGGGGCCGCAAGAGGGAGCTTCAGGGAGGACCAAAGACTTCTTTGTGACCTTTAACCTGGAAGTTCATCAAAGGAAGAGCGACGGGCTTCCGGGGTGAAAAGAAAGGACTTGTACCTGAGACGGAAGTGATTGAGAGTCACATGGACTGGGGATTGGAATACTTCCAGGTCAGGGAATATAAAAGGACTATGGGAGCTCCCAGATGGCGAGCTGAGCTGGGTGGAAGGGTGGCAACGCATCTGGGAGTGGAGGATTTGTTTATTAGTGATTATTGTGATTGTGTTTATGAGTATTGTGAAGGAGAGGGTGCTTTGTGCACTGTGGCGAATTAATAAAGTCAGCATTTGGACTTTTACCTGGTGTCTGGAGTCGTGGACAAGGGTTCAAGGGAGCGAGAGCGCCCCCTATCTGCCACAATAGATAGATCTTAATTATAGTATAGTAGGCAGAATTAGATAGATAGATAGATAGATCTTAATTATATTATAGTAGGCAGGATTAGATAGATAGATAGATAGATAGATAGATAGATAGATAGATAGATAGATAGATAGATAGATTGTTTATGGCAAAGGCACAATTTTTCCTTAATTTTCCTTAATTTTTTGCTCTACTCCTAAGTTAAAAATTAGAAATCAAACCATTCAGATTTGATTAAAGTGCATATTACAGACTTTCATTTCAGGGAATTTGCACACAACACAATTTTTACAACACCCCATTTCAGGGCACAATAATAATAATAATAATGATTTTTTACATTTATACATTTATACTGTGTTAGCACTTTTCTCGCTGAAAAGTATTTTCATAGTGAGTGGGGAGCTGCTTCAACCACCAGGATGATGTGAAGGCTGCCATTTTTGCACCAGTACACTCACCACCCATGCATGAGCTGTTAGGTGGTGAAGGGGTGAGAGAGACAGATAGCCAATAAGAGACAGGGGATGATTAGAATGCCAGAATGACCAGGCCGTGGAGGGCTATCAAGCCAGGACATCGGGATACCCCCTACTCTTCACAAAGGATGTCCAGGGATCTTTCATGACCACAGAGAGTCATAACCTTGATTGTACGTCTCGTCTGAAAGAGGGTGCCATCTGCCAACCAGCCATAAAAACCAGACCACTTCCTGCTTTTCCTCTGTTCTGTTCTGGACTCAACTCTATACACATCAGTACTTAATATTTGCATTTTGCAGCCTGGATTCAAGTAAACGGGTGGCTATTCATTTCACTATATATATATATATATATAAATATAGTCATGTGTGTGCATTTGGGAGACAGCTTAAGGACTCAGTTGATGGTAATTCCCACTTAACCAGGGGTTGCCGCTGTGTGCTAATTCCTAATCATTTTTTCACTTTGGTGACCAGAAGCTTGATGGCCCTAACATCTCTGATGTCATTTCCAGTGTCCTGCCTCCTGGACACGCCCCTTCCTGCCAGAAGCACATAAGACCAGACGTTCGCCCATCTTGGGCAGTCCAGCTTTAAACTCTCATCTGGAAAGAAGTTATTTTGCTCCTTTTTTTAAAAGTCTATTATTTTTTTGTTGTTTTCAACAATATACGGGCAAGGCTTTTTATTTGTCCTTTCTCTTTCTTACTATATATATGTGTGTTTTTTTTTTTACTTTGACTTTTTCTGTCATTTTTGGTGCTTAAAATTCTTGCCTTTGTCCCAGCATGGATATTAACAAAAGATTTATTTTTTCTGGGGCTACTCAGTTCTCATTATATTAAAGTACTGTATTTTACAAAATTCCATGTCCATGTTTTGGAACAAGCGAGTTTAGAAAATGGATGACTAACTAAAATAAGCGCCTGATATTGTACGTATTGATTGAGTGACTGGGTTAAAGCCCTTCTCCACCTCATCAGTTGCTTTCCCAAATATATGTTGGTGCCGTAGCCTTTTGCCATTATGGTTTTCTAATTCCAAGCAAGTCACTTATTGTGTCAAAAAATGCTAACATGACCAGGCATCGGCTGTCGAAGAGGTACTTTCACGTTCTCGGCTTTCTTCAGTTTTAGGAGACAGCATACTGGGAAAGCACTTTGCTCAAGCTCTCTGCTGTTCTGTAACCTTGACATGTTTTGCTGTGTCTGAGATTTAAAATATTGCATAGTTGGCAGCCACTGTATACACCTCCTGTATGCGCATGAAAGGACTTTTATCAGAATAGCAGGAGAAGCTGTTAAGGCTCTGACAGCAAAATGGATTAAATTGGGTTTGCTGACTGAATACATATGAAATCTGCAGTGCATGTTTGTGGCTCAGGTATTTGCAAAGCTTATGACTTCTCCAAAAGCTTCAGATCAATCACGTCCCCTTCTGTGCTTCAGAGGAAGCGAAAGCTCTCTTGATCAGCTGCTTTGTCTGAAGCAAGTCACCTTGCAGAAATCTGAATAGAAAAACACAATGAGCCTAATCTGGAGGCCTGCTGGTGCGGCCAGCGATTTGCATACCTGCCAAGTGCCAACGTTCACAAAGTCTGCGGCCGCTCGGATTTATTACATCTTCTTGTTGAAGACGCCTGTTGTCTAAAGCAAGGACGGTGACAAAGAGGCAAAATGGACGCATCATCCGTACCTACTAAGAAATGTTATTCACTCAGCAATCAGGCCAAATCACACCAGATACACGGGCTCAAACTCCTGAAGAATTTATCATTTATATTCGGTTGAAAGGTTAGGCCAGCGTTTCTCAACCTTTGCGACTCGAGGTTTAATAACAGTTTAAATCGCGTCCCCCTAACGTTTTTTTGGAAGGAGCCCACTAGTACCAATTTGTTCTTTTTTAATTAATGATATATCATAGATGCATATTTTATTATACCTACTTAACTTTTAATAACTCTAGATTTATTTTTCCATTATCAGAATGTAGTTTAAGTTAATTTGTTTTGGTTTCAATACATGTATTTTTCATATTCTTGATTCTTGTTTTCTTTTTTTCACATCGTCGCGACCCCCTTTATGTTACTTCGTGCCCCCCTAGGGGAGCCCACCCCACAGGTTGAGAACCACTGGGTTAGGCTTTCACCTTAAAAGTGTATACTTTATTACTTTTGAGGTAAAATGAAATTTATACCAAAACACAAAATGAAGTGCCAAAAAAAAATACAATGGTCATCACCAAAATGTCCCGAAATGTCCGCAGAATATCCACAACTATCTGTTTTGTACATTTGTCACAGCTGTCTCGGATATGTTTGGCTATGCTAACCTGGGCATCGACGATTTTACTTCCTGAACACTTTTGGTGTCCACCTTCACAATTTCACTTTTTTTATTTTTTTGCACTCACCTATTTTTGTGATTTCCTCTCATATTAGCTAGATAGATAGATGTGAAAGGCACTATATGATAGATAGATAGATAGATAGATAAATAGATAGATATGAAAGGCACTATATGATAGATAGATAGATGTGAAAGGCACTATATGATAGATAGATAGATAGATAGATAGATAGATAGATAGATAGATAGATAGATAGATAGATAGATAGATAGTTGATTAATCCCAAGGAGTAATTCCCATAATCCAGCAGCAGCAAACTGATAAAAAACAATATTAAAGAGTGATAACAATGCAGGTATAACAGACAATAACTTTGTATAATGTTAACGTTTACCCCTCAGGTGGAATTAAAGAGTCGCATAGTGTGGGGTCTCCTCAGTCTGTCAGTGGAGCAGGATGGTGACAGCAGTCTGTCGCTGAAGCTGCTCCTCTGTCTGGAGATGATCCTGTTCAGTGGATGCAGTGGATTCTCCATGATTGACAGGAGTCTGCTCAGCGCCCATCGCTCTGCCACGGATGTCAAACTGTCCAGCTCCGTGCCTACAATAGAGCCTGCCTTCCTCACCAGTTTGTCAAGGCGTGAGGCGTCCCTCTTCTTTATGCTGCCTGCCCAGCATACCACCGCGAAGAACAGGGCGTTCGCCACAACTGTCTGATAGAACATCTGCAGCATCTTATTGCAGATGTTGAAGGACGCCAGCCTTCTAATGAAGTATAGTCGGCTCTGTACTCTCTTACACAGAACATCAGTGTTGGCAGTCCAGTCCAATTTATCATTATCTATTAGAAATATGCATACCGTGTTTCCCCAAAAATAAGACCTACTCTGAAAATAAACCCTAACATGATTTTCAGGCTGTTCTGTAATATAAGCCCTACCCCAAAAATAAGCCCTAATCAAGATCGTCATCTGAAAAGCAAGGTGGCCGGGTTGATACTTCACGTGATGCGACGTGCCTGCCTGAAACATCCATTCAATTCCGAGCCACAATATCTCTGAAAAGGATGTTTAATGATTAAATCCATCAATCCAGGGATGCGCCCATTCCAGCAAGCATTGGGCACAAGGTACAAAGAAAATCCTTGGACAGGGCATCAGCTCGTCGCAAAGTGAACACAAGCATACACACACACTGGTGTCATTGTAGCTTCACCAAATCCTCAAACCTTCATGTCTTTGGATGGAAAACTGAGCTCACTGTGGAAACCCACCAGGAAAAACATGCAAACTCCAGGCAGGGAACACAAGGGACGTGACTCCATACTGTGAGACAGCAGCGCTACTGCCCTGCCACCGTGTCACACCACATGTGTAACTACTAACAGTATTCACTATTTAAACAAAGTTAACGATTTATCTTTAAAATGTCACATACATACTTTAATGCATTTCATCATGAAAGTGATATTAAGTAGAAATCTAAGGATTCTAAATGTTCAGAGAGCTGGAATATCAGAAATGTAACGTGTTCTGTGTGGCGATTGCTGCTGTCTGCTCAGTAGGAAGCCCTAGAAGGACGTTAGCGATTAACAACTGGGTCGGTTTTAAGATGACGTTTACGACGGTCTGCTTTAATCTATACTAATAAAAGGCAAAGCCCTCACTGACTCACTGACTGACTGATTGACTGACTCACTGACTCATCACTAATTCTCCAACTTCCCGTGTAGGTAGAAGGCTGAAATTTGGCAGGTTCATTCCTTACAGCTCACTTACAAAAGTTAAGCAGGTTTCATTTCGAAATTCTACGCGTAATGGTCATAACTGGAACCTATTTTTTCGTCCATATACTATAATAGACTTCTGCTCGATGCCCGTGGGAGGCGTGATTTAGTGCCTGCCCATATAAGGCCGTCCGTCAGGGGCAATCCAATAGAAACACTGCCGCTAAATATTCACGGGTGAAGGACTGTGCTTATGCAGAGGAAGATGAGATGATCAGGGTGGTGTTTGGCACAAACTCAGCGAAACTGCGAGAGAAACTTTTAAGTGCTGGGTCTTAGCTAACATTAATTACAGCCATGGGGTGGAAAAAGTCAATGTCACGCTAAAGGAAGACAGTGTAAAATAAAACCCGTGCATGCAGTGTGTCACGTCTCAGATAAAGAGGAAGACGAGTTGTTTACTGATGCAGTAAGAAACAACCATCACACCGTGGCTTCGCCTCTAGCGCTGACGTCTGAGGTTCGATTCCCGAGAGGGGGTGCACTAAGTATGTACGCGTGCTTCCCGATTCATTTTAGCCTGGCATCCCCTTGGTTTGAGACGTATGAAAAAATATGCGGTTAACGCAGAAAGACAGATCACCAATTGAAGCTTTATGAATAATGGATACTTTATTCGCTATCAATGATTGTTTTGGTAAAGCCATACTCAGTGTATTCATTACATGAACGGTAAAAAAGTAAGAGCGAGGGGAGGATGACTTATTGAGGCACGCAGGCAAAACCACAATAGCACGCGGGCTCGATGTACTGTAGTGCGCGTCAACTTGATCTGAAATGTGCGATCACATTCGAAAAAATATATCTTTTCAAGTTCTATTTAGTCGACACAAATATCTTTGGTTGGAATGTAAGGCGAATTTACTCTTTACATTTGTATGGTGAAGAAAAATTTATGCAGTGATGCCTACATTTAACTTACATTCCTACCAAAGATTTCTGTCGACTAAATAAAAATTCCTTCTATTTAAAATTTAAATAGAACTTGAACAGATACGATAGTTCATAATATCCACGCAGACTTGGACGTAAGAGCGGGAGTTATCCGTTTTAACAAGCAGCATATTGCACTGATACGAAATAGCCTGCCCATTTAATTATTTAGGAATGGATAAATAAATTAAGATTTTGTACAAATAATGTTCTTCATTTTTCTTCCTTGATGGATTCTGGCACCCCCCAGCAACAGCTGCTCGCACCCCAAACACTGTATATACAGTGGGATGCAAAAGTTTGGGCAACCTTGTTAATAGTCATTATTTTCCTGTATAAATCGTTGGTTGTTACATTACAAAATGTCAGTTAAATATATCATATAGGAGACACACACAGTGAGATTTGAGAAGTGAAATGAAGTTTATTTACTGATTTGTTACAGCCTTACATTCCATCAAGATCACTCAGATCTACTAATTTTAATTTGTTGCAAGTGCCTAGGTCAAGACTAAAAACCAGAGGTGACCGTGCCTTTTCTGTTGTTGGTCCAAAGTTATGGAATGATCTCCCGTTTCACATTAGAACAGCTCCAACCTTGTCTGTTTTTAAGTCCACTCTTAAAACGTATCTATTTTCCTTGGCGTTCAACATCTCTTGAACTATTGTTCTGTGTTTTTGGCCTTAGGAACTTCGCCTGTGTTTACAGCTTGTGTGATATCATGTTTTATAATTTGTGTCTGTTTTACTGTGTATTTATTAATAGTGTTGTAAAGCACTTTGGTCAACCTCGGTTGTTTTTAAATTGTGCTCTATAAATAAAAATTGTATTGTATTGTATTATTGGATTTACAGAAAGTGTGCAATAATTGTTCAAACAAAATCAGGCAGGTGCATAAATTTGGGCACCGTTGTCATTTTATTGATTCCCAAACTTTTAGAACTAATTATTGGAACTCCAATTGGCTTGGTAAGCTCAGTGACCCCTGACCTACATACACAGGTGAATCCGAGTATTTAAGGGGGTCCATTGTAAGTTTCCCTCCTCCTTTAATTTTCTCTGAAGAGTAGCAACATGGGGTCACAAAACAACTCTCAAATGACCTGAAGACAAAGATTGTTCACCATCATGGTTTAGGGGAAGGATACAGAAAGCTGTCCCAGAGATTGAAGCTGTCTGTTTCCACAGTTAGGAACATATTGAGGAAATGGAAGACCACAGGCTCAGTTCAAGTTAAGGCTCGAAGTGGCAGACCAAGAAAGATTTCGGATAGACAGAAGCGACGAATGGTGAGAACAGTCAGAGTCAACCCACAGACCAGCACCAAAGACCTACAACATCATCTTGCAGCAGATGGAGTCACTGGGCATCGTTCAACCATTAGCACTTTACACAAGGAGATGCTGTATGCGAGAGTGATGAAGAGGAAGCACAAACAGAGCGCTTGAGGTCTGCTCAAGCACATTTGGACAAGCCAGCTTCATTTTGGAATAAGGTGCTGTGGACTGATGAAACTAAAATGGAGTTATTTGGGCATAACAAGGGGCGTTATGCATGGAGGAAAAAGAACACAGCATTCCAAGAAAAAACCTGCTACCTACAGTCAAATATGGTGGTGGTTCCATCATGCTGTGGGGCTGTGTGGCCAGTGCAGGGACTGGGAATCTTGTCAAAGTTAAGGACGCATGGATTCCACTCAGTATCAGCAGATTCTGGAGACCAATGTCCAGGAATCAGTGACAAAGCTGAAGCTGCGCCGGGCTGGATCTTTCAACAAGACAACGACCCGAAACACTGCTCAAAATCCACTAAGGCATTCATGCAGAGGAACAAGTACAACGTTCTGGAATGGCCATCTCAGTCCCCAGACCTGAATAGAATTGAAAATCTGTGGTGTGAGTTAAAGAGAGCTGTCCATGCTCGGAAGCCATCAAACCTGAATGAACTAGAGATGTTTTGTAAAGAGGAATGGTCCAAAATACCTTCAACCACAATCCAGACTCTCATTGGAACCTACAGGAAGCGTTTAGAGGCTGGAATTTCTGCAAAGGCGGATCTACTAAATATTGATTTCATTTCTTTTTGTGGTGCCCAAATTTATGCACCTGCCTGATTTTGTTTGAACAATTATTGCACACTTTCTGTAAATCCAATAAACTTCATTTCACTTCTCAAATATCACTGTGTGTGTCTCCTATATGATATATTTAACTGACATTTTTATCGTAACAACCAACGATTTATACAGGAAAATAATGACTATTAAAAAGGTTCCTCAAACGTTTGCATCCCACTGTATATATATATATATATATATATATATATATATATATATATATATATACATACATATATATATATATATATATATATATATATATGTATATATATGTGTGTGTGTGTGTGTGTGTATATATATAGATATGCATGTATATGTATATATATATATTGTAATAAAGACGCTATATAGGCGCCTGACCCGACACAGATAGCCACAGAGGCACGTATAAAAAGTACAAAGACTTTTATTTTTCTTCAGCTGTGGGACACGTCTTCCCCGTGTCACACAGCCTAAACACAGTCCCAAAGCACACACTGAAAACCCAACCAACAATCCTTCTTCTCTTCCACCGCTCCTCCTCAAGCGTAGTCCTCCTCCTCCCAACTCTGGCTCCTCGAGTGGTGGTGGCTGGCCCTTTTTATAACCCACCCGGAAGTGTTCCAGGCGCTTGACCACCTGGTCCTAATTGCACCTCCGGGTGGGGCTGAAGATTCGTCCAGCCAGACTGCTGAGTCCATGCAGCTCCCCCTAGCGGCCATCCGAGCCCCCAACAAGGCTGTGGAGGACTCCATCTCCCATGGAGCCCTGCGGGTGGTTGGAGAATCACCGTCAGCCATGGAGGCTGCCACCAAGCGTCCCGGGGGAGGTACTGGAGTGCCCATGGTGGCTCCCCCGGAAAATAAGCAGCAGGGGCGTCCCTGCCGGACATGGGACCCGGCTGTCCGTCACAATATATATGTATGTATATATGTATGGATATGTATATATGTATGTTTATATGTGTGTATATATGACAGCAACACTCATCACTCACAACAGTGACAAAACAATTACATTGACAATCATGTTACGTTATTTTTTAAATTTTTCCTTTTCTTTTTCATTACTTCTTTAACACACTACTTCTCCGCTGCGAAGCGCTGGTATTTTGCTAGTCTATACTAATAAAAGGCAAAGCCCTCACTGACTCACTCACTCATCACTCATCACTAATTCTCCAACTTCTCGTGTCGGTAGAAGGCTGACATTTGACAGGCTCATTCCTTACAGGTTACTTACAAAAGTTAAGCAGGTTTCATTTCGAAATTCTACGTGTAACTGTCATAATTGAATCCTACTTACGTACATATATACGCCCATAGCCTGCAGCTTGTTTGCCGTGTGAGGCGGCGTTGCGCCCCCCCAATCCCCACGCCTCCCATGTAATTGACTGCATGCCCATATAAGGCCGTCCGTCACTCAGGTCTCTACATTCCCTTCTTTGCTTCACCACGGGTTTCACGTCTCCCTGCTGATAACTGCAGCCTTTTTATTTAATCCACGACTTCTCCGCTGTTTTATTGTTCATTTATTATGATGCAAAGTTATCGATGAAGTTGGTTGTGTTTCCTTACAGAGCTTGACAGATGCCAAAGGTCACTTCAACACAAGTCCTGCAAATACTAAAGTAATTGAAACAAACCATGAAACTCAAACTGATTACAACAGCAGCAATTGAAGCTGTGAGAAAACAGTAAAAAGGAGGCATGTCAGATGTCGTGGTACATTTTCTGATGCGGCTAGACGGAAACAGCTTTGTGACGCTGCCACCAAATACTCGCAGGCAACTCCACAAGTTAATACCTGGAATGCCTGTTGTTAATAGTCATTATTTTCCTGTATAAATCGTTGGTTGTTACGATAAAACATGTCAGTTAAATCTATCTTATAGGAGACACACACAGTGATATTTGAGAAGTGAAATGAAGTTTATTGGATTTACAGAAAGTGTGTAATAATTGTTCAAACAAAATCAGGCAGGTGCATAAATTTGGGCACCGTTGTCATTTTATTGATTCCCAAACTTTTCGAACTAATTATTGGAACTCCAATTGGCTTGGTAAGCTCAGTGACCCCTGACCTACATACACAGACAGGTGAATCCGAGTATTTAAGGGGGTCCATTGTAAGTTTCCCTCCTCCTTTCATTTTCTCTGAAGAGTAGCAACATGGGGGTCACAAAACAACTCTCAAATGACCTGAAGACAAAGATTGTTCACCATCATGGTTTAGGGGAAGGATACAGAAAGCTGTCCCAGAGCTAACTGCAGCCTTTTTATTTAATCCACGACTTCTCCGCTGTTTTATTGTTCATTTATTATGATGCAAAGTTATCGATGAAGTTGGCTGTATGCTTACAGCGCTTGACAGATGCCAAATGTCACTTCAACACAAGTCCTGCAAATACTAACGTAATTGAAACAAACCATGAAACTAAAACCGATTACGACAGCAGCAATCGAAGCTGTGAGAAAATAGTAAAAAGGAGGCATGTCAGATGTCGTGGTACATTTTCTGATGCAGTTAGACGGAAACAGCTTTGTGACGCTGCCACCAAATCCTCGCAGGCAAATCCACAAGTTAATACCTGGAATGCCTGTTAAACATCTTAGATTCTCGAGTAGCGATTTGGGTAGTGAGATGTCTATTGAGGTGATCACCATCGATCAAAGAACTGTCACTTACCGAGTGGTTTCCATGCCCGGAGACGGCGCCTGCCTTTTCCATTCTCTGTGTTACATATTGCACGGCCATATCAGGCTCACTCTTGATATCCATTCTGTCTTATGTATTGAATGACTGGACAGGTTCAAGGTGTGGACTGATGACGGTACAGGAGATAATTAGACTACACAGGAGCACTAGAAGAGTGAAATGCTTAAGCCCTTCACCTATGGTTCTGCATGTGAGTTGATGGCTGCCGGTGAATTGTTCGGTTGTCGCTTTCAAGTGTACCGAAATGGCCAAATATTTTACACCTTTGGACAACCGCCAATGCCTCTTAAACATCTTAGATTGACAGGTGACGATTTCAGTAGTGGACACTTTGATGTTTATGAATGTTTAAACTCTCAAAAGCTGGATGTGAAGTTATCAATGAAACAGGTTGTATACTTACAATGCTTGACAGATGCCGAATGTCACTTCAACACAAGTCCTACAAATACTGTCATAATTGAAACAAACCATGAAACTCAAACCCATTATGACAGCAGCAATCCAAGCTGTGAGAAAACAGTAAAAAGGTGGCATGTCAGACGTCAGACGGTGGCGCAGTGGTAGCGCTGCTGCCTCGCAGTTAGGAGACCCGGGTTCGCTTCCCGGGTCCTCCCTGCGTGGAGTTTACATGTTCTTCCCGTGTCTGCGTGGGTTTCCTCCGGGCGCTCCGGGTTTCCTCCCACAATCCAAAGACATGCAGGTTAGGTGGATTGGCGATTCAAAATTGGCCCTAGTGTGTGCTTGGTGTGTGTGTGTGTGTGTGTGCCCTGCGGTGGGTTGGCACCCTGCCTGGGATTGGTTCCTGCCTTGTGCCCTGTGTTGGCTGGGTTTGGCTCCAGCAGTCCCCCGTGACCCTGTATTTGGATTCAGCGGGTTAGAAAATGGATGGATGGATAGACGAAAACAAGTTTGTGATGCTGCCGCCAAATATTTGCAGAAAAATCAGCAAGTTAGTAGAGACGCTGTCACTAAATACTCGCAGGCAAATCCACAACTTAATACCGGGAATGGCAGTTAAACATCTTAGATTCACGAGTAGCGAACACTTTGATGAATGAAGCCTGTTAACTTTACGACGGTTGACAAACACGGACTGTAACTTGAACACAACACGTCCTCCAAATACGAACCTGATTGAAAGAAATAATGAGAATCAAATCCTTGATGACGGCAACACTCGTAACAGTCACAAAACAATTACATTGACAATCAGGTTACGTTATTTTTAAAATGTTTCCTTTTCTTTTTCATAACTTCTCCAACACACTACTTCTCTGCTGCGAAGAGCGGGTATTTTGCTAGTGATAAAATAAACTACGAGGTTAAAGTGGACATTTTGAGACTAAAGCCGAAGTTTCCACTGTAATCACAAAACAGACAATTTCACCGTGTCCTTAATTTTTTTCTCTGTGGCTCAGATACACCGCCGTACATTCTGATGCTGTTGTGAAGTTAAAAAAAAGACGGCACAGGAGACGGTATGTGAGATTTTTAAAATCATTACGGTCATTACGATTGGGAATATAAAATCAGTACGAATGCATTTGTATGTCAGCATTTTGCTTCATTCATCAAACATCAAAGTGCGCACATCAATCTGCAAAGCGGCTGGAGTAGCAAAAAATTCAGGCTGGAATTCAGGGTTTGAATGTGGAGAGTTATGACGATATTCCAGAAGAAGATGGCATGACTGTATTTGGATTAATGAATATTGTTGTACATGAATAAACATAAGACATCCTCTGAAAATAAAAATAAGCCAGGGTGGTAGCGCTGCTGCCTTGCACTTAGGAGACCCGTCTGGGTTCGCTTTCCGGGTCCTCCCTGTGTGGAGTTTGCATGTCCTCCCCGTGTCTGCGTGACTTTCCTCCCACAGTCCAAAGACATGCAGGTTAGGTGCATTGGCGATTCTAAATTGTCCTGTGGGTGTGCTTGGTGTGTGTGTGTGTGTGCCCTGCGGTGGGCTGGCGCCCTGCCCGAGGTTTGTTTCCTGCCTTGGATTGGCTCCAGCAGACCCCCGTGACCCTGTAGTTAGGATATACCGGGTTGGATAATGGATGGATGATTGAAAATAAGCCCTAATGCATCCTTTGGAGTAAAAATTAATAAAAGACCTGGTTTTATTTTCAGGGAAACACGGTACACTGTCCAACAATTACATTATGCTGGCAACATTACTAAAGTTCAGAGACGTGATTGGTGGAAGAGACGTCATCAGGAAGGCAAAGAAGTTCAGTATTGGAAAGACATCTGCATCCGTAGTGGCTGTATACTGAGATACGAGTTTCCCCTTATGTTGCAGCTTGACAGGTTCAGTGAGATACGACTTAACGCATGCATTGCGTTCAAAGTGCCAAAAGAGTGAAACTGAAACTATTAAAAAAGCAAAAAGCAAAAAACAGCCAAATAATTCTAATTTGCCAGAAAATTGGACACTTCAGAAATGGATTAAAAAAAAATAACGCATTTGAAAGGTCTAAAGAGAAACAAAATTGCTAGTTAAGCGGAAGCAAACAGTGAGCGTTTTTTGGAGTACGACTCAAGTAAAAAGAAAAAACGATCAAAGAGCATTAGAGGACCTTCACGGACACAAAATCAGAAATCGCTGAAAGTGAGAAGGAAAGAGCAAATGAACTGAACAAATATTTCACCAAAACGTTTGTAAAGGAGGAAACAAATGGAAAGCCCCAGCTCTGAGTTTGTAGAGTTGATCCGCTGAAGAATTGATAAAACCCCTGGACCTGATCGGTTTTTAGCACTTGTATTGAAAGAAAAGAAAGACGTCATCTCTAAATTCTAAGCAGCCACTTGAGAAGGGAGAAATACCGGACGACTAGAAAGTTGCAAATGTGACTCCAGTCTTCAAGAAGGGAGACAAAAATGGATCCTGGACATTACACACCCATATGTTTTACTTCTGTGCTACGGAAATTTATGAAAGCTATAATAAGAAATAAATCAGAAAACTACCTGGAAGAAAGTCCATCCATCCATCCATTTTCCAACCTGCTGAATCCGAACACAGGGTCACGGGGGTCAACACAGGGCACAAGGCAGGAAACAATCCCGGGCAGGGTGCCAACCCACCACAGCTGTAAGAAAATAATATAAAAAATAATGACTAGCATGGTATAGAAAGGCGCTATATTGGCACCCGACCCAGCACAGAGAGACACGGAGGCACACGTAAAAAGTAAACACAAATTTATTGTCTTCACCTGTAGGGTATGTCTTCTCAGTGTCCCACAGGCAAAGGACAATCCCACAAAGCACAAACCAAAACACCAATACAGAAACACACTCTTCATCACCACTCTTCTCGACAAGCGTTGTCCACCTCTTCCCGACTCTGGCTTCCGGAGTGGTGACTGCTGGCTCCTTATATAGTCCACCCAGAAGTGCTCCAGGTGCTTGATGGTGAGGGTGATGGTGCGCGGAACCTCATCAGAACTGCCCGATGTTAAGAGTGGTGACCTGTTATTTGTAATATATATAAATGATTTAGATAGGAATATAAGTAACAAGCTGGTTAAGTTTGCAGATGATACCAAGATAGGTGGATTAGCAGATAATTTGGAATCCGTTATATCATTACAGAAGGACTTGGACAGCAGACAGGCTTGGGCAGATTTGTGGACGATGAAGTTTAATGTCAGTGAATGTAAAGAATTACATGCAGGAAGTCAAAATGTGAGGTTTGAATACACAATGGGAGGGCAGAAAATCGAGAGTCCACCTTATGAGAAGGATTTAAGAGTTGTAGTCGACTGCCAGACAGTGTTTAGAAGTCATTAAGAAGTCTAAGAGAATGTCAGGTTATATAGCGACTTGACGTGTGCAGTACAAGTCACAGGAGGTTCTGCTCAAACTTTATAACACACTGGTGAGGCATCATCTGTAGTACTGGGCGCAGTGTTGGTCTCTATTGAGAAGGACCTGGGAGTCAAAGTGGACTGGTCACTGTCTATGTATAGGCAGATGACAGAAGTGTTCAAAAATGCTAATAGGATATGAGGTTATATAGTGCCATGATATGTGGAGTACAAGTCAAGGGAGTTTCTCTTTAAGTAAATATAAAGTATTACATGTTGGAGCTAAAAATGTTAAGTTGGAATACACAATTGAAGGTCTGAAAATCGAGAGTCCACCTTCTGAGAAGGACTTAGAAGTCGTAGTGGACTCAACACGATCAACTGCCAGACTGTTCATAAGCCATTAAGAAGGCTAACAGAATGTCAGGTTATATAGCGCCTTGATGTGTGGAGTACAAGTCACAGGAGGTTCTGCTCAAGCTTTATAACACACTGGTGAGGCCTCATCTGGAGTACTGGGTGCAGTTTTGGTCTCCAGGCTACAAAAAGGACATAACAGCACAAGAGAAGGTCCAGAGAAGAGCGACTAGACTGATTCAGGGCTACAGGGGATGATTTCTGAGGAAACATTAAAAGAGCTGAGCCTTTACAGTTTAAGCAAAAGAAGATTAAGAGGAGACCTGACTGAAGTGTTTAAAATTATGAAGGGAATTAGTCCAGTGGATCGAGACGGTGACTTTAAAATGAGTTCATCAAGAACACGGGGACACAGTTAGAAACGTGTGGAGGGTAAATTTCACACAAACATTAGGAAGTTTTTCTTTACACAAACAATGACAGACACTTGGAATAAGCGACCAAGTAGTGTGGTAGACAGTAAGACGTTAGGGACTTTCAAAACTCGACTTGATGCTTTCTTGGAAGAATAAGTGGATAGGACTGGTGAGCATTGTTGGGCTGAATGGCCTGTTCTCTTCTAGAGTGTTCTAATTCGAATTCTAAATCTAATTTGATTACCCGTTTCCAGTTGCACTTCTAGGTGTGGCTGAAGAACCGCCCAGATGGGATCAGGAAACCTTCCATCATCCCCTGTTGGCCACCCCGGGTCCCAACAGGGCTGTGGAGAACTCCATCTCCCATGGAGCCCTGCAGGAATCTTAGGTACCACTGCCACACGGGGGGGCTGCCATCTAGTGACCCGTGGGAGGTATTGTGCAGCCCATGACTGTTCCCCCGGATTATATACAGAAGGGGCGCCCATTGGCTCTCCGTCACAATGGATTTACAAGAAATTGCCAAACCAATCTTTTAGATTTTTTTGGTAACATTTTAGTTTAGGTTCTGCAAAAAATCATGTATTTACTCATTCACTGTTACTTAAAAAGACCAAGTAATAGATGTGTGCATGTTTTTTAACTGGAGAAGAGATTGTAGCAGGATGCACCATGGGAAGAAGGCAAGGCGGTGGAGGTAATGTGAGGCTCTGGGTAATATTCTTGGTGATGTTACTTTGACACATATCACCTACCTAAAGATCATTGAAGACCATTCCTTCATGGCAACGGCATTCCCTGACGGCAGTGGCCTCATTCAGCAGAATAATGGGCCTTGTCGACCAGTAAAACTTGTTCTGGAACAGTTTGAGAACCATGACAAAGAGTTCAAGGATTGACATGATTTTTTAGTGACGTGATATTTAGTTGTATGAAATTAAATCAAATGTCAAAAACTGGCTGTGCACAAATGTGTGTCCCCTTGTCATTGAGCTCGTTTGAATGCCTGTCACTGCTCAATGCTGATTACTTGGTATGATGAGCTCGTCAAGCCTTGAACTTCATAGACATTTGTGTCCAATCATGAGTTGTAAAAGGTATTTAAGGTGGTCAATTGCAAGTTGTGCTTTCTTCCCTTTGACTCTCCTCTGAAGAGTGACAGACAGCATGGGATCCTCAAAGCAACTCTCCAAAGATCTGAAAACAAAGATTGTTGAGTCTCCTGGTTTAGGGGAAGCGAACAAAAAGCCATCTCAGAGGTTTAAACTGTCAGTTTCAACTGTAAGGAATGGAATCAGGAAATGGAAGGCCACAGGCACAGTTGATGTTAAACCAACTCAGCAGGTCTAGCAGGCCAAGAAAAGTACAGGAGCGGCATATGAAGAGGCAGGATTGTGAGAATGGTGACAGACAACCCACAGATCACCTCCAAAGACCTGCAAGAACATCTCGCTGCAGATGGTGTATCTGTACATCGTTCTACAATTAAGCACATCAGTATGGCAGGGTGATGAGAAAGAAGCCCTTTCTGCACTCACGCCACAAACAGAGTCGCTTGTTGTATGCCAATGCTCATTTAGACAAGTCAGATTCATTCTGGAACAAAGTGCTTTGGACTGATGAGACAAAAATGGAGTTATTTGGTCAGAACAAAAAGCACTTTGCATGACGGAAGAAGAACACCGCATTCCAAGAAGAACACCTGCTACCTCCTGTCAAATTTGGTGGAGGTCCCATCATACTGTGGGACTGTGTGGCCAGTTCAGGGACTGGGGCCCTTGTTAAAGTCGAGGGTCAGATGAATTCAACCCAATATCAACAAATTCTTCAGGATAATGTTCAAGCATCAGTCACAAAGTTGAAGTTACGCAGGGGTTGGATATTCCAACAAGACGATGACCCAAAACACAGTTGGAAATCTACAAAGACATTCATGAAGAGGGAGAAGTAGAATGTTCTGGAATGGCCATCACAGTCCCCTGACTTGAATATCATCGACAATCTATGGGATGATTTGAAGCAGGCTGTCCATCAAATTGAACTGAACTGGAGAGATTTTGTATGAAGAATGGTCAGAAATACCAACATCCAGAATCCAGACACTCATCACAGGCTACAGGAGGACAGCGTCTGGAGGGCAAAAGGAGGCTCAGCTAAGTATTGATGTCATATCTCTGTTGGGTGCCCACATTTATGCACCTGTCTAATTTTGTTATGATGCATATTGCATATTTTCCGTTAATCCAATAAATTTAATGTCACTGCTGAAATCCTACTGTCTTCATAAGGCATGTCAGATATTAAAAGGAAGTTCAGCCAATGAGAAACAAAAATCCAAAGAATTAAGAGGGGTTCCCAAACTTTTTCATATGACTGTATATAAAAAAATACTTTTTAAAAACCACGCTTATATAACTGTATTTTTTGCTCCAAAAGAATTGTCTGTGCGTCTTATGGAACAAATATTGCGTCACAGACCGTGATGTGTATTACCTGACAAAAGTCGACATCCAGGGGTAGAGGGCGACAATCAGCTGTTAATGGCGACAAAACTCACCGTTACGTCACAGGCATTCCGTCTCTTCTTGGTGGAACGTTAGACTCATTGACTCGGCATCTAATCCTTGCATGTGCTTGAGTTACGAAATGTAAACAAGTGTAAACAAAGGCAAGATGGCATCAACAAAGCGAGTGCAGAAAACAAAACACTCAGCAGACGATGTTTTGCGCATTATTGCTGAGTCGGACTCTGATTTTTCAGAATCTGATTTTGTTAAGAGCGATCAGCAGATCGAGCAACAGAGTGAGGAACTGGCATCAGCTGATCAGAAACCAGCTGATGCCACCCCAGCTGAGGGCATTCGCGCAGCCAACGCACCTACAGCAAGGTTCGTGTGGGAGGAATACCCAGACATTGATCCGTGGGAGCCTTACTGGCTAGCGGACCTCACAAGACGGAATGGCTTGCTGTTGGACATGACAGATTACCAGCCGCTGGATTACGTCAGGCTGTTCTTTCCTGAGGCTGCCTTTCAACTACTGTCAGACGAGACAAACAGATATGCAGAGTCGCAGGCTACGCTTGCACCACATTCTCGTTTTTCAAAGTGGAAACCCACAACAAAAGATGAGATGTAGGGCTTTGTGGCATTACAAATAGAGATGGGACTAGACTGGCGATTTAACTTCAGGGAGCATTGGTCCAAACGTGCTTTGTCCCCTGGTGGCTTTGGACAGGTTATGCCACGTGATACGCAAAGTGATTGAGAGCAGCTGAGCTTCATAAATTCTGACACTAGCGATGAGGAGTTCTTGGGGTTTCCAGCAAACTAGAAGAGCACTTGAACCTTAAAGTCTCTCCTCATTAGTTAATGACAGTGATGATGGTTCTTAATACCGCTGTTGACTTTACATGGTTCAAATATTATTCTGCTATAGTTTATGAAATATATTAATACACTATTTGGTTCAGAATGTTTTTTTCTTGTTTTCCTCCTCTAAACTTAGGTGCGTCTAAGGAGCGAAAAATACGGTAAGTTAAAAGTGTACTAAAAAGTAAAAAATAAGTCTCTCATACGTCACTCGTTAAAAAAATAAAAGGTGGCCGCTTTTGCTAAGATTTTAAGAAGTATTTTTAAAATGTTGATTGGTGAAAAGTGCCCACGCTTTTATTTTATGAGTGATGTATGAGAGAGTTATTTTTTACTTTTTAGTACACTTTTTAACTTAATACATACGTGGTTTTGAAAAAGAATCTATACTAATAAAAGGCAAAGCCCTCACTCACTCACTCACTCACTCACTGACTCACTCACTGACTCATCACTAATTCTCCAACTTCCCGTGTGGGTGGAAGGCTGAAATTTGGCAGGTTGATTCCTTACAGCTTCCTTACAAAAGTTGGGCAGGTTTTATATCGAAATTCTACGCGTAATGGTCATAACTGGAAGCAGTTTTTCTCCATTTACTGTAATGGAGATGAGCTTGAACGCCATGGGGGCGGAGTTTCGTGTGACATCATCACGCCTCCCACGTAATCACGCAGTACATAGAAAACCAGGAAGACCTCAAAAAAGCGCTGAAGAAAACATGCATTATATAATTGAGAAGGCAGCGAAACAATAAGAAGCGAGCGAGTGACATATACAACCATATTCATGAGTTGTGCTACTTCGGAAACAAAGCACGATGTAAACCTACACTTTAAATTAAGTTCATAGACAGGCTGCCGCTGGCGTTTGTAATTTAGTGCCTGCCCATAGAAGGCCGTCCGTCAGCGGCAATCCAATAGCAAACTGCCACGGGTAAATATTCACGGGTGAAGGACTGTGCTTATGGAGAGGAAGATGAGATGGTCAGGGTGGTGTTTGACACAAACTCAGCGAAACTGCGAGAGAAAGTTTTAAGTGCCAGGACTAAGGTAACATTAAATAAAGCTATGGACATAGCACGAGATGGCACCAGCACAGCTGGGAAACTTCGATGCAAGTACACCGAGTGGCTCACGTGAACTGATGCAGTGCACAGATAAAAGCAACAGTTCCAAGAGCTGAACAAAACCGAATTACACAGTTGAAAAGGCAGCAAAAATATGAAGCGTCTGATAAGCATATTCATAAATGCAGCTACTGTGGAAACAAAGCACACGGTGGAAAAAGTCAATGTCCGCTAAAGGAAGACAGTGTAAAAAACCGTGCATGCAGTGTGTCAGGTCTCAGATAAAGAAGAAGACGAGCTGTTTATTGATGCAGTAAGAAACGAATCGATGAATGAAACCTGTCATCTTTACAACGATTGACAAACACGGAATGTAACTTGAACACAACACATCCTACAAATACGAACCTGATTGAAAGAAATAATGATAATCAAATCCTTGATGACAGCAACATTCAATAACACTCACAAAACAATTACTGTATATTGACAATCATGTTACGTTATTTTTAAAATGTTCCCTTTTCTTTTTCATAACTTCTACTTCTCCACTGCGATACGCGGGTATATATTTAAATGTATATATATACCCCTATCTACAGTACATACTCTCTCATAGACAAGCCACATGTTGTGGCTCAATTGTAGAGTCTTCGCCTCTAATGCCGACATTCGAGGTTCGATTCCCGAGAGGGGATGCATTGAGTATGAACGCGCGCTACTGATTCATTTTACCTTCGCATCTCCTTGGTTTGGGACGTATGAAAAAATATTAGGTTAACGCAGAATCATGTTACGTTATTTTTAAAATGTTTCCCTTTATTAGCACAAGCACAGCTGAGAAGCTTGATGCATGTACTCCATAACGCGTTAAAAAATAACGCATTTAATCACACTTTCAATTCCAAGCAAACGGGAACTTTTGTCAATGCATGATTTCCTGGTACATCCATTACACTGATGCACACATCACAGCTACAAAAATGTTAGAGTCGGAATAAAGCGCGTTCCTACGACTGATCATTTCGACTACCCGAGCGAAGCCTTGATAAAAGCATGGTTTTGTGCACACTGAAAAGCAAGCAAAATTAGATGCATTACAGAAAGCGGACTTTGTGGCTCTTACTGGGGATCATTGGACTTCCGTGACCGTTAGTAATTCTAAATACATCTAATTACAAAATGTTCAATGATCACACTGTTTTAGCCTAATGTACAAAATAATTTTGGCTAATGTTACTCAGAGTTTAAAGAGTAAGATGGTCAAATTACCTTTTATGTTTCTGACTTATTTTTTAAGAAGAAAAACTGCACTTTATGTTGAAATTTTGGTTATTATTATTTAAAGACAATACTATTCTGAAAATCTACTTAAAGTACTTAAACTACCACTTTATTTTTAAGTCTGCCCAATTTTAACCAGGGATGATATTTTTGTTTCTGTTTTGAATTCAAATGCAGTTTAAAGGCTTTTTTTCAGAAATTAAAACAGCTTCAGTTTACAATATTCATGTCCATGTCTATTATTTGATTCTGTCGCCCACTAAAACACTTTTAAATTAAAAAAAACCATTTGCGATTTGGGGCAAATTTACGTGTGCGATTACATACGATTAATCAAGATTAATTCTTACACAGCCTCTAATTAATTGGATTAATTTTTTTATCGAGTCCCACCTAATATATATATATGTGTATAGATGTATATATATATATATATATTTATATATATATGCCAGCAACACTCATGACAATGACAAAACAATTACATTGTCAATCATGTTACGTTATTATTAAAATGTTTCCTTTTCTTTTTACTTCTCCGCTGCCAATGCAGGTATTTTTATATATATATATATATATATATATATATATATATATATATATATATATATACAGATATATACAGATATATATATATATATACAGATATATATAAATATATATATACAGATATATATAAATATATATATATATATATAAATAGATAGATATGACAACAACACTCATATCAATGACAAAACAATTACATTAGCAATCATCTTACGTTATTTTTAAAATGTTTGCTTTTCATTTTCATAACTTCTTTAACACACTACTTCTCCATTGGCCTTGGTATTTTGCTAGTTTTTATATATACTGTATATATTATTTTCAACTTTTTTTGTTTTAGTATCATTTTGTAATCAATATTTTAACACTTCCTTTGACGATGATATGCACACATCTTCATAAAAGATCCGTTACTAACGCCATCTATTGGTGAAATCTTGAACTATTCTTCATATGAAAATGTAACTTCTTAATTAACATGGATTAATTGATCGATTAGTGAAACTGATTATTGATTCATGTATTGTTATCAGAAGTGAGTAAGAGTTCAAAATTTCAATTTTTTGGACAATAGGAAGTGAGTTAAATATCGATTACAAGATTTGAACCAGACAACAAACAGGTGAAGTTAAAAAAAGCGTGGTAATAATAATAATAATAATAACAAATTGCATTTATTGTGGAGTCAATTGCAAAACAGAACTGGCGAACATGGTGGAAGAATCCATCATTATACTTAGAAGTTAAATATGGTGTCCTGCAGGGCTCAAAACTGGGGTTTTTACTTGAAATGCTTCTATTGGGAGTGTGGAAATAATTAAAAAAAAGTGGACAGAAGGATGCAAAATGATCAAAAAGTGAAAAACAAGTAACAGTTGACAACATGGTTTTTACAAAATGGTGTTTATATATGAAATGGATGATGGGAACAGGAACTGTTTGGCAGGAAATGATGATGTAATCAGGAACCGGAAACAGCATCATTATCGAGGAAGCGGAAGTGATGTCCATGGGGTTAACCGGAAGTGATGCCAAACAGAGTCGCCGAAAGTGACGTTATGGCGGCCATTTTGAAAGTCGGAAATGGCTGCGATTATCTTTCTTCTGTTTTCCTGTTGGGAGAAGAGGTTCAAGTAAGTACCACGTGATAATCCTTCATCTCGCGATGTTTCACTCACATTTGGGCTTTTTGACTGCCTCTCAATCACACGTGTGTGACAGGAGCTATGATTAGAAAACATAACATTAATTTTCACTTATAGGTAGATGACACCCAGTTATACATTTCTTTTAGACCAAATCACATTTTTCTGATGATGTCCTAAATTCATTGTATCAGTGGAAGGATTAGAATGACTTGTCTTTCTTTCTTCTTCTTCTTCTTTCGGCTGCTCCCGTTAGGGGTCGCTACAGCAGACCATCTTCTTCCATATCTTTCTGTCTTCGTCATCTTGCTCTGTCACACCCATCACCCACATGTCCTCTCTCACCACATCCATAAATCTTCGCTTAGGCCTTCCTCTTTTCCTATTCCCTGGCAGCTCTATCCTTAGCATCCTTCTCCCAATATACCCCTCATCTCTCCTCTGCACATGTCCAAACCAACACAATCTCACCTCTCTGACTTTGCCTCCCAACTTTCCAACCTGAGCTGACCCTCTAATGTCCTCTTTTCTAATCCTGTCCATCCTCGTCACACCCAATGCAAATCTTAGCATCTTTAGCTCTGCCACCTCCAGCTCTGTCTCCTGTGCCACCGTCTCCAACTCATATAACACAGCTGGTCTCACTACCATCCTGTAGACCTTCCCTGTCACTCTTGCTGATACCCGTCTGTCGCAAATCACTCCTGACACTCTTCTCCACCCACTCCACCCTGCCTGCACTCTCTTCTTCACTTCTCTTCCACATTCCCCATTACTCTGTACTGTTGATCCCAAGTATTTAAATTCATCCACCTTCACCAGCTCTACTCTCCTCATCCTCACCATTCCACTGACCTCCCTCTCATTCACACACATGTATTCTGTCTTGGTGGTCCTACTGACCTTCATTCCTCTCCTCTCATATCTCCACCTCTCCAGGGTCTCCTCAACCTGCTCCCTACTCTCACTACAGATCACAATGTCATCAGCAAACATCACAGTCCACGGGGACTCCTGTCTAATCTCGTCTGTCAACCTGTCCATCACCATTACAAATAAGAAAGGGCTCAGAGCGGATCCCTGATGTAATCCAACCTCCGTCACTCCTACCGCAGACCTCACCACGGTCACACTTCCCTCGTACATATCCTGTACAACTCTTATATACTTCTCTGCCATTCCCGACTTAATCATACAATACCACAGCTCCTCTCATTCACCCTGTCATATGCTTTCTCCAGGTCCACAAAGATGCAAATGCAACTCCTTCTGATCTTCTCTCTACTTCTCCACCGACATCCTCAGAGCAAACATCACATCTGTGGTGCTCTTTCTTGGCATGAAACCATCCTGCTCCTCACTAATCATCACCTCACTTCTTAACTGAGCTTCCACTACTCTTTCCCGTAACTTCATGCTGTGGCTCTTCCATTTTATCCCCCTGTAGTTCCTACAGCTCTGCACATCCCCCTTATTCTTAAATATCGGCTCCAGTCCACTTCTTCTCCTCTCCTCAGGCATCCTCTCACTTTCCAAGATTCCATTAAACAATCTGGTTAGAAACTCCATTGCCATCCCTTCTAAACACCTCCATGCTTCCATAGGTATGTCATCTGGGCCGACGGCCTTTCCATTTTTCATCCTCTTCATAGCTGCCCTTACTTCCTCCTTGCTAATCCATTGCACTTCCTGATTCACTATCTCCATATCATCCAACCTCTTCTCTGTCTCATTCTCTTCATTCATCAGCCTCTCAAAGTACTCTTTCCATCTGCTCAACACACTCTCCTCTCTTGTGAGTACGTTCCCATCTTTATCCTTTATCACCCTAACCTGCTGCACATCTTTCCCAGCTCGGCCCCTCTGTCTCGCCCATCGGTCCTTTTCTCCCTCCTTAGTGTCCAAACTCTCATACAACTCATCATACGCCTTTTCTTTAGCCTTCGCCACCTCTCTCTTCATCTTGCACCTTATCTCCTTGTACTCTTGCCTACTTTCTGCATCTCTCTGACTATCCCACTTCTTCTTTGCCATCCTCTTCCTCTGTATATTCTCCTGTATGTCCTCATTCCACCACCAGGTTTCCTTTTCCTCCTTCTTTTTTCCAGATGTCATGCCAAGCACCTTTTTGCTTTCACCCTTACTACATCTGCTGTAGTTGCCCAGCTGTCTGGTGATTCTTCACTGCCACCCAGTGCCCGTCTCTCCTCCTCCCTAAACTCAACCTTGCAGTCGTCCTTTTTCAACTTCCACCATTTGATCCTTGGCTCTGCCCTCACTCTCTTCCTCTTCTTGATCTCCAACATCATCCTACAGACCACCATCCTATGCTGCTTAACTACAGTTTCCCCTGCCACCACTTTGTAGTCTTCAATCTCCTTCAGCATAGGATGTAATCCACCTGTATGCATCTTCCTCCACTCTTCTACATCACTCTATGTTCCTCCCTCTTCTTAAAATACGTATTCACTAGAGCCATGTCCATCCTTTTGGTAAAATCCACTATCCTCTGACCTTCCTCATTCCTCTCCTTGACACCATACCTACCCATCACCTCCTCGTCTCCACTGTTCCCTTCACAAACATTTCCATTGAAATTTGCTCCAATCAATTAGAATGACTTGACTTTAAACACTGAAAAAGCAGAAATGTGAGTTATTGAAGGGAATGATGAGACCACAACAACATTTTGTCACTCTTTAACTCAGTTGGAATGATCATTCGTTTTACTGACACTAGCATGTCACTTACATTACAAAACAAATGAAAAAAAATCCAAAATATATTTTTTCCATCTTGAAAATATTGGAAGAGTAAGGTGTTTTATAAATGTGCAAGATACAGAGAAATGAATTCATGCATATATTTCTAATAGGACTGAGGACTGCAGTGAGTTATTCACTGGCTGTTCAAAATGTTCTTTATACATCTTTCAGTTAATTCAAAATTATGCTGCAAGAATCATTGAAAGTGTGCAAGTCCTTACACTCCCAGTTAAGTTTAGGGAAGATTTTAAAATACTCTTTCTGATTTATAAAGCCTTAAATTGCCAAGATCCTGTTTACTCATCTGAGCTTATCGTTACTTACAAACCAGAGTGTGCATTGAGATCTCAAGATACCGGCCTACTTGAGATTCCAAGAATTTCAAAAAGCAGTGGGAGGTCGAGCGTTTAGTTGCACGGCACTTAAGCTGTGGAATGATCTGCCATTATAAGTGGTGCCTCTTCAGTCTCAGCTTTTAAATCAGGCTGAAGAGTCCAACATACCCTGACTAGAGCTGCTGATTCACTGTACATACTGCATTTCAATCAATTAATCAATCAACATTTATTTATATAGCACATATTCATACAAAAAAATGTAGCTTAAAGTGCTTTACAAAATGAATAGAAAAATAGAAGACACAATAAAAAATAAACATAAGTCAACATTAATTAACATAGAATAAGAGTAAGGTCCGATGGCCAGGGTGGACAGAAAAACAAAAAACTCCAAAGGCTGGAGAAAAAAATAAAATCTGTAGGGGTTCCAGACCAAGAGACCGCCCAGTCCCCTCTGGGCAATCTACCTAGCATAAGTCAAACAGTCCTCTTTGGATTTAGGGTTTTCATGGAAGGACCTGATGATGATGGTCATGTAGACTTCTGGCTTTCAGTCCATCAATGTTAGAGCATCATGAAGCTTTGAGTAGGTGGTGGTGGCGCAGGCCGCCACCACAAAGAAACCGGAAAAAGAAACAGAAGAGAGAGTTGGGGTCAGTATGGATTTTGGAGCCACTGTGAATAGTTATTATGATGAACTGAACATACAGAGTATCAGGATTAAGTTAAAGTGAAGTTATAAAAAGGCCATGTTAAAGTAATGTGTTTTCAGCAGTGTTTTAAACTGCTCTACTGTATCAGCCTGGTGAATTCCTATTGGCAGGCTATTCCAGATTTTAGGTGCATAACAGCAGAAGGCCGCCTGCCCACCTCACCACTTCTTTTAAGTTTAGCTTTTGGAATTCTAAGGAGACACTCATTTGAGAATCTAAGGCTACGATTTGGAATATAACGTGTCAGGCATTCCGATATATAAGATGGAGCAGATTATTTAAGGCTTTATAAACCATAAGCAGTATTTTAAAGTCAATCCTGAAAGACACAGGCAACCAGTGTAGTGACATCAAAACTGGAGAAATGTGTTCGGATTTTTTTTTTCCCAGTTAGGATTCTAGCAGCTCCATTCTGCACTCGTTGCAAGTGATTTATGTCTTTTTTGGGTGGTCCTGAGAGGAGTGCGTTACAGTAATCTAGTCGACTGAAAACAAAAGTGTGAATTAATTTCTCCGCATCTTTCAATGATATAAGAGGTCTAACTTTACTTATGTTTCTTAAGTGAAAAAATGCTGTCCTAGTGGTCTGATGAATATGTGATTTAAAATTCAGATTACAGTCAACAGTTACCCCTAAATTTTTTACTTCCGTCTTAACTTTTAATCCTAGTGCATCAAGTTTATTTCTGATAACCTCATTGAATCCATTATTGCCGATTACAAAAATTTCAGTTTTCTCTTCATTTAGTTTGAGAAAATTATTATTCATCCATTCAGAAATACCAGTAAGACATTGTGTTAGTGTATTGAAAGAGTCGGAGTCATCAGGAGCTATTGATAAGTACAGCTGTGTGTCATCAGCATAGCTGTGGTAGCTCACGTTGTGCTCTGAGATAATCTGACCTAACGGAAGCATGTAGATTGATTTCTGTAAATATATGTGATACAATATTTATAAACCTTTACTAAACCTCCTCTATTCTGTTTCTCTTCTCAGTATACTGATGTGGCACTTGGTGCCACTGCTCCACTGCTAGGATGCTCTTCTGCGTATGGATAAGACATATCAGATAAAGGAGTGTCGGGATAATCAGATGAAAAGATTCCCTCTTCAGATTGGTGTTTGCTGCTTTTATGATGTCAGCGGAAGTCTTCTATAAATACGGTGGCAACACCACATAGCCTACTCTCTTGGTGAATAATTCCTGTCAAACAGCTAGGGTACTTTTTCCAGTACGCCAAGCATGAGATGTCATTATCAGTAAAGAACTGTTACTGCTTGTCATTGTCTCTCAGTTTTTCCAGGTTGTTGTTGTTTTAAGTAATGTTATATTTTCTGGGGCCTCATATATAAATGGTGCGTACGCACAAAAATGTTGCGTACTCCCGTTTCCACGCTCACGTCGCGATGTATAAAAAGTAAACTTGGCATAAAGCCATGCACATTTTCACACCAGCTCAATCCCTGGCATACTCAAGCTCTCCACTTGGTTTTGCAAACTGGCGGCACTCAGCGTCAAAGCAGTGCTTTTGTTCCAGTGTGGTTTCCCTTTCTTTTTTAGATCCTCATCCCTGACGCGGCTTTATCAAATACACTGAAATTAACTGCATATTGTTTATTAGTTTAAGGTATCTGATTGTAATTACCCAGCAACAATATAATGGTCCACAGAATGGCCAAACTATTCCAATTACCTTAACTGCTTTAGTGTTGTTACTCTGACTGAACCTTCTTCTTCTTCATACAGCTGCCCCCATTAGAAGTTGCCACAGCGGATCATCTTTTTCCATATTACTCTCACTGCACCACTCGGAGCATTTATATCACTGTATCTGAGTGTGAATCACAACTCTACAGCAGCTGATTGGAAAGAGAATTATCAGTATACAACAACAAACACACGCTGCCTCAGCCATGCTGTCTATTTGAACTTCTTCCATACAGCACATGCTTCAGAGCCTTTCCTGTACGGACCTCGCAATTTAGAAACAGTTTCATCCCAAGAACTCTAAATGCACTTAATCAGTCCATCAAGTGCTCCTTGTAGAACTGTTGGTACTTATAAGTACAATCACCTCACTGTAAACTTGCACTACAGTTATAATATTTCGCAACCTAGAGCCACTTTAGAAAGTGCGTATTTACATATGATGACAATATAATTTTTATGATGAAATGCAGCAAAATATGTTTATTATATTATACAGATAAAATGTTAACATCATTTAAATAATCTATTTTGTTAATAATTAAACATGTGAGGACACGGTGGATAGCGGTGGTGATGAGCTGGTGCCTCGCTCACGGATTGTTCCTGCCTCGGGCTGTATTCTTGCTAGGACTGGCGCGACACTGGAAGGATAGATGGATGGAATAATTAAACATGTACTATGAAGATATTTCAATGTTCCTTAAAAGTTTTGAAGAATCTGCATTCTCAGCTTACGAATGGCTTATCGTCTATTACAGAGCTGATTGTGTGGCGATTGGTTATTTGGAGAAAGAAAAGGAAGGACAGGAATTGGAGGTTAGTATGTTGGAAAGAGACAGTACTGCTGCAATAAATAATTTCCTCAAAGGTCGCACAGGGTGCAGCAAGCATCTTGCATGAGGCAGGAACAATCACTGCACCACCGTGTTCCCATGCTTAATAACATGCTTTAATTCCTATCATTATGAAAATGATATTATGTATACATCTTAGTATTTTAATTATTCAGAGAGCTGTAATATCACAAATGTAATGGATTCTGTGTCCTGTCGGAGGAAGAGAAAGCCAGTTTAAGAAGCACGTAGTGATTCACACACAGAGGGCACATAGAAGAATAAATATAAAAGAAAGCATTTAATGTGCTACTTTAGTTACGATGGGATTTGAGAAACTAGTAAATTAGACGATTTTAAGATGAAGTTTATGATGTTCTACTTTAATGACAAAATAAACTACGTGATTAAAGTGGAAATTTCGAGATTAAAGTTACATGCTTTTTTCCCACTGTGTTCCTATTTTTTTTGTCTGTACTTTAATAAGCTTTCATATGACACTCAGACGGTGGGCTACGACTCACCTTTTCACGGCGTCTTTGATGTCTGACAACTTCAGGCACTGTGCGACTTTGTGAACTTGAGCTTTCGAGTTTCTCCGACACGCTATGTCACTCAATCAGCTTCCTTTTGTTGTTTATATCACCGTTTAAACCAACAAATAGTACGTTTTTCTCCACTTGGTATTCACTGAAATTCTTCTTTTTCCACCGTGCTTTTGCCATTGCCTTTTCACAGAACATTGAGCTTAAGGGCTATTTATGTTGATTTGCATATTCAAAGAGGCGTAATTCTGGGAGGAGTTGGGTGGGGTAGCAGGTGCGTTCATGTGCGTAACTTTTCACATTGGCCAGGATTTATGGAGCAGAAGAATGTAGAAGTTGGCGAACGCACAGTTTTATGCATCTGGATTTTTTTTGTGCATGCGTACATTTCTGCTTTTGTCCATACGCCATGTTTTAGTGTGAATTCGTTATGCATGAGGCCCCTGGTCTTATTGTTCTTCCTTACAACAATATCTGGAGTCGCTCTCTTCACACTTAGGCTTGTTGTTCCAAGGCAGCTTAATACGAGTTTATCTGTGGTTTAGCTTACACTCCTACTGGAAAATGCTGGAATTTAGACTTTGAAATTTATGGGATCTTTCTTTTGTAAGTCAAAACTAAATTGAAATATGTTTCCAGATCACCAAACCTTCACCAGGGTTAGACATTATAAAAAAGTGGGAAACAAATGTACCTTGTACCATCCTAAAAAAGAATTCTGAAAACATCTATTTATGATCATCATGGCCTACCAATACCAGCATATAAATCAATAATGGGGCACCTAATAATGTTTAGGAAAATGTCCCAATTATTGAGTTATGAAAAAGTGTCAATGTGAAGCATATTATTATGTCATTATGTGTCACTTCAAGCACACACAACTGAAAATGACAACAGCTGGACTGACAAAACCTGGTGACATCAACATTACAATGAAAATCGAACAAGATAGCAGGAAAAAATAAATTTCCTCCTCATAGAAATCAAATTAGCTGAAACACCAATAATGGTAATAATATCTAAAATCCAACAGTTCATTTATGGTATGTTGGTTGCATGACAGAATGACACAGCAAAATCCCTCAGTCGTATAATAATGTATTGTAGTTCTGTTTTAGCTTTAATACTGGAAAAATGTAACATTATGAATTAAACCATTGACACACACTGTAGCAATGTACTACCATGGTGTTTGGATCAAGTTAGCCTGTGATTCAGCATCCATTGCTACTGGATACTCCTGGAATTCAGACCTTGAAAATTCAGAAACCTTTGTCATGTAAGGTGTAAGTAAGTTAAGACGCATTTCAGGATCACCAAACTGTTTTAAAAAAATGTATCTTGCACCAGCTTATCAAATGATTCTGATAACATCTACTCATGGTCACCATCGTCTACTAATACTAACACAGGTCATCTAAAAATTGATAATAGGACACCTAAAATACATAATTATTAGGAAAATTTCCAAATTATTGAATTTTGTAAGGACATCAATGTAAAGCCTAGCATCATATCATTCCACGTTGGTTTTGAGCACACACACCTGGAGGTGACAACAGCTGGACTGACAAAAATTGATGTGTGGTAACATCTACTGATGATGATCATCATCCACTTATACCAATATATACGTTGGCTACCTAAAAATCATTAATTTAGGTAAACCTTTCCTATCATCGAGATGTGAACACAACCACCTGGAGACAGCAACAAAAAATTGATGTATGGTAACATCTACTCATGATCATTGTCATCTACTTATACAAACACAGGCCAACTAAAAATCGATTATTTGAACATTTCCTGATCATCAAGATGTAAAAATGGCACCAATATAAAGCCTACAATCACATCATTGCAAGTCTTTTCCATCATGCACACCTGAGGAAAAGAACAGCTGGACTGACTACCAAAACTGGTGTTATTAATATTAGACGAAAATACAAGAAAAGAGCAATAAAAATGAATTTCCTTAAATCCCATTTGTAGAAATCAAACAGGATCCAACACCAATAACGTTAAGAATGTATAAAATCTGTCATTTCAGCTATGCTATCTTAGATCCTCCACATTTTTGTTCTATGACAAGATGACACAGCAATGCTCCTCACTCATATAATAATGCATCATAGTCCTATCTTAGCTCTAATAGTTGAGAGATTGCATATTATAAATAAAACCATTCACACGACCTTTGTAATTTTAGTCCTACCTGAATCACTCCAATCATGGTTTTACCGACATGTCGATTTGCACAGGACAAATTTGTTATGGATGCTTTATAGGCTTCAATGTGGTGCAATCCATACCGTGGACCTCCATCTTCTCTGATAGCAGATTTGTAAACTACAGGTTTGTAAGATGGCACCAATATTTGTGGTCAACTAATTAACACAATCAGATGAGCCCTTCCCACAATAGTTTGTGGTTGAACGAAAATGTATATACAGTACCCTGGAGTAGGAGCAAAAAAAAGTACCAATTAACTACAAATGTTCCTGCGGTGGGAATGCTGCAGAAGTTCCTGATTTCCTGAAAAAAGGTCCTGAGGTGGGAAAGCACCTTACTGTATATGCCCATCGGACGCCCACCCCCTGTGATTCAATATAAATAGTGCATACCAAATCTCATTCAGACCTTCAAAGGGATACTCCGTCAGAACGTACGACAAGGAATACCAGCAGTTCATTTCTTCCACTTCAAGCACTTTAGAGTAAGGTCATTTTTACTAGAGGACCTCTGTGATTTTAGTCCACCTCATATCACTCCAGTCATGGTTTTACGAAACTGTCGATTCACTTGGGACAAGTCTAACCGGGGAGTGATTTATTATGGACTTTTTATACGAGGCGAAAGGCTCTGTAATCTTTATTGAGTTCACGGGGGAGATTATTGCTTAAGTGCAGTGCGGTGCATGTCACAGAGCCCCATCTTCTCTAATGGCAGATCTGTAAGCTACTAACAGGTTAGTAAGATGGCACCAATGTTTGTAGTCAACCGATCAGTCCCGTCCACGATATTTCCTGGTTGAACCCTGGAGTAGAAGCTAAAAAAATTACCAGGCATGACATATCAGGAACTGCAAATAGCGTGAGTTCCTGTGGTGGGAATGTTACAAAAGTTCCTGAGGTGTGAAAGTCCCTTATATGTCCATTGGTACCTCCAAGGGGATCTCTGCCCGCAGTGTCTCAATATAAATAACACAAATCAGTTTGCCTTCAGACCTTCAAGGGGATACCCCATCAGAACGTACGACAAGGAGTACCAGCAGTTCATTTCTTCCACTTCAAGTACTTCAGAGTAAGATCATTCTTACCGGAGGACCTCTGTGATTTTAGTCCACCTCAAATCACTCCAGTCATGGTTTTACCAAACTGTCGATTCACTTGAGACAAGTCTAACTGGGGAGTGATTTATTATGGACTTTTTATAGGAGGTAAAAGACTCTGTAATCTTTATTGAGTTCACAGGGGAGATTATTGCTTCAGTGCAGTGCGGGGCATGCCACGGAGCCCCATCTTCTCTAATGGCAGATCTGTATGCTACTAACAGGTTAGTAAGATGCCACCAATGTTTGTCGTCAACCGATCAGTCCCGTCCACGATATTTCCTGGTTGAACCCTGGAGTAGAAGCTAAAAAAAGTACCAAACATGACATACCAGGAAAGCCAAATAATGTAGGTTTCTGTGGTGGGAATGCTACAAAAGTTCCTGAGGTGTGAAAGTGGCCAATATGTCCATTGGTACCTCCAAGGAGGACCTCTGCCTGTAGTGTTTCAATATAAATAATGCATATCAGTTTGCCTTCAGACCTTCAAGGGGATACTCCATCAGAACGTACGACAAGGAATACTAGCAGTTCATTTCTTCCACTTCAAGCACTTCAGAGTAAGGTCATTCTTTCAGGAGGACCCCTATGATTTTAGTCCACCTCAAATCACTCCAGTCATGGTTTTATCAAACTGTCGATTCACTTGGGACAAGTCTTACTGGGGAGTGATTTATTATTGGACTTTTTATAGGAGGCGAAAGGCTCTGTAATCTTTATTGAGTTCACAGGGGAGATTATTGCTTCAGTGCAGTGCGGGGCATGCCACGGAGCCCCATCTTCTCTAATGGCAGATCTGTAAGCTACTAACAGGTTACTAAGATGGCACCAATGTTTGTAGTCAACCGATCAGTCCTGTCCACGATATTTCCTGGTTGAACCCTGGAGTAGAAGCTAAAAAAAAGTACCAGGCATGACATACCAGGAACTATTAATGGAGTGAGTTCCTGTAGTGAGAATGCTACAAATGTTTCTGAGGTGTGAAAGTGCCCTATATGTCCATTGGTACCTCCAAGGGGGATCTCTGCCCACAGTGTCTCAATATAAATAACGCATATCAATATGCATTCAGACCTTCAAGGGGATACTCCGTCAGAACGTATGACAAGGTGTACCAGCAGTTCATTTCTTCCACTTCAGGAAGGTCATTCTTACTGGAAGGACCCTTGTGATTTTAGTCCCATCAGTTTTATCGATATGCGGATTCGCATGGGACAAGTTTAACCAGGGGGGAGATTTGTTACGGACTTTTTATAGGATGCAAAAGACTCCGTAATCTTTACTGAAATGCGGAACATGTAGTCCATGAAAAGTTACCGACACGAGTAATTCAGATGGGAGAAAAAATTACAGATGTCCGCCAATAATAATTTACTCCACCCTACCCTCCTGCTGCGAAAATAACCCCATCCTCACAGGCCTCTAGTTCCTCTGGCTTTTCATTCTATGACAGGATGACACAGCAGACCATTTGTATAATAATGCATTGTGATTCTGTTTTAGCTTTAATAATTGAGACGTTAAAGATTCTGAATAAAAACCATTCACCCTGTAGCAGTGTGTCAACGTGATATTTGGGGCAACTGATTTTGTTCCCACTTCTGCTGGATGCTGCTGGAGTTGAGACCTTGAGATTTCAGAGAGATCTTTGTCACATAAGGCCTGATTAAATTAAGAACATGACAGCCATCATGCAGTAGGCAGACGGCACACCAAAGCCCCGGTCTGAGGCCATCATGTGAGAAGTGCACATTAATAAATCTATTAAGGGGGTGTTTGTGGAAGGGCAGAGGGAGTGCAATAAGCGCATTCAGCCACATCTTCTTCCCCACTAACCTTGTAGAAACTCATTTATGCTGGGTCCAAAGAATTCATGTCTCCCCAATGACAGCTTGGGCTGCATTTCCAATAAGGTAGAAATCAAAGCTGAAGCTATCAGTCAACTGAAGCTCTTCACACACAATGGAGGCTCCCTGAGGAGCCCACAGCAGCTTCAACGTCCCATCCTACTTGTGTGGAATGAGAGGCCGAAATCTTTCTTGCAGCTTGCATTTGAACTGCTGTGATTTCCTTATTACAAATCAACATATTTTACTCTCTTGAGATGTCTTACTGTTTCCATCTTTGCTATTCTTTTCAAAAATAATAAATAAAAGCCCGACTCCTCTCACTGCCAAGTTCTGTCATAAATTACATGCGGTTTGTAACGTGCAGAGGTCGGTCTGGGGTTGCAGGCGGTTGCTACTGTCATTAGGGTCCATGACGGCATTTTTATTTTAGCAGGTGGAGCTGTTAATAATGATCATCGAGGAAAGAAAAAAGGAGAAAGTCTGTCTGCAGGTCAATAAAGGAAGGCATCTCACCTTTACAAAAACAGAAAACAAAAAGTAAAGACCCCGTGGTGTGTCCTGCTGTCTGATGCGTCCGTTGTTCCGGTTTTGAATCTCACACCTTGCTGTGGAGAGTGTGGGCTCTGACTGTCCCTCTGTCTATGTGGGAGGTTCTCTCAAGACTCAGCCCGAGGACATACACGTTAGGTTGATTAGGGAGGGCGGGTGTGATTCTGTGTTGAGTTATCTATCACATTCGGAGAAGCAAAGCAAAAAATGGAAGTGAGCAGGAGACGAAACGTTAAATAAACCAGAAGTCCTTCACCAGGAATCTGTCCTACCCCTGGTCCAATTAGAAAATCAAAAGCCAAGAATCGTAGTCAGAAATAGAAGTCAAAACCTGATGGTTGTGATGCACTTTATTACACAATACTGGGGATCCTTCATACCACCAAATAAAGGTCTATTTATCTATCTATTGTCACACATCGGCGAATGGGTGACATCTTCAGAGCTTGTATACTTCTTGCAAAATCACTCCATGTCATGGGTCTCTACTGTCATTCACATGTATTCATTCCCATTTTGTCTTGAGACTGGAGGATCGAAGGCATGAGGACTAGTGATGTCATAACCTCTTCCACCAACATTCCCACCTTTATCTCATGGGACCAGATATCGGAACAACACCACCGGATGGAGTCAGTCAGTTTGGGACTCACGTCATTCAAGGTGGAGGTGGGATTACAGTCATCTGAAAAAGTTTGTGAACCCCTCTCAGCCTGCATAAAAATTGACTCTCCTTTCAACAAACAAGATAACAATGGCTTGTCTTTCATTTCCTAGGAACATCTGAGTACTGCGGTGTTTTCTGAACAAAGAGTTTTAGTGACACAGTATTTAGTTGCAAGAAATTAAATCAAATGTGGAAAACTGGCTGCGCAAAAACGTGTGTCCCCTTGTCATTGTGCTGATCTGAATGCCTGTCACTGCTCAATGCTGATTACTTGGTTGGATGAGCTCGATTACAAGTTGTGCTTCCTTCCCTTTGACTCTCCTCTGAAGAGTGACAGACAGCATGGGATCCTCAAAGCAACTCTCCAAAGATTTGAAAACAAAGATTGCTGAGTCTCCTGGTTTAGGGGAAGGCTACAAAAAGCCATCTCAGAGGTTTAAACTGTCAGGTTCAACTGTAAGGAATGGAATCAGGAAATGGAAGGCCACAGGCACAGTTGCTGTTAAACCAACCCAGCAGGTCTGGCAGGCCAAGAGAAATACAGGAGCGGCATATGAAGAGGCAGGATTGTGAGAATGGTGACAGACAACCCACAGATCACCTCCAAAGACCTGCAAGAACATCTCGCTGCAGATGGTGTATCTGTACATCGTTCTACAATTCAGCACAATTTACACAAAGAACATCAGTATGGCAGGGTGATGAGAAAGAAGCCCTTTCTGCACTTACGCCACAAACAGAGTCGCTTGTTGTATCAAATGCTCATTTAGACAAGCCAGATTCATTTTGGAACAAAGTGCTTTGGACTGATGAGACAAAAATGGAGTTATTTGGTCAAAATAAAAAGCGCTTTGCATGGTAGAAGAAGAACACCACATTCCAAGAAAAACACCTGCTACCTCCTGTCAAATTTGGTGGAGGTTCCATCATACGGTGGGGCTGTGTGGCCAGTTCAGGGACTGGGGCCCTTGTTAAAGTCGAGGGTCGGATGAATTCAACCCAATATCAACAGATTCTTCAGGATAATGTTCAAGTATCAGTCACAGAGTTGAAGTTACGCAGGGGTTGGATATTCCAACAAGACAATGAGCCAAAACACAGTTGGAAATCTACAAAGGCATTCACGCAGAGGGAGAAGTAGAATGTTCTGGGATGGCCGTCACAGTCCACTGACTTGAATATCATCCACAATCTATGGGATGATTTGAAGCAGGCTGTCCATCAAATTGAACTGAACTGGAGAGATTTTGTATGAAGAATGGTCAGAAATACCTCCATCCAGAATCCAGACACTCATCACATGCTATAGGAGCAAAAGGAGGATCAACTAAGTATTGATGTCATATCTCTGTTGAGGTGCCCACATTTATGCACCTGTCTAATTTTGTTATGATGCATATCTATCTATCTATCTATCTATCTATCTATCTATCTATCTATCTATCTATCTATCTATCTATCTATTGCATATTTACTGTTTATCCAATAAACTTAATGTCACTGCTGAAATCCTACTGTGTCCATAAGGCATGTCAGATATTAAAAGGACGTTGCTACTTTGAAAGCTCAGCCAATGAGAAACAAAAATCCAAAGAATTAAGAGGGGTGCCCAAACTTTTTCATATGACTGTACATCAGGGATTCTTATTTGCAATGGTGATAGACTGGTTGACAGATGAGATTAGACAGGAGACCCCGTGGACTGTGATGTTTGCTGATCTGTAGCAAGAGTAGGGAGCAGGTTGAGGAGACCCTGGAGAGGTGGAGATCTGCTCTAGAGAGGAGAGGAGTGAAGGTCAGTAGGACCACCAAGACAGAATACATGTGTGTGAATGAGAGGGAGGTCAGAGGAATGGTGAGGATGCTGGGAGTAGAGTTGGCGAAGGTGGATGAGTTTAAATACTTGGGATCAATAATTCAGAGTAACGGGGATTGTGGGAGAGAAGTGAAAAAGAGAGTGCAGGCAGGGTGGAGTGGGTGGAGAAGAGTGTCAGGAGTGATTTGTGACAGACGATTATCAGCAAGAGTGAAAGGGAAGGTCTACAGGAACGGTAGTGAGACCAGCTATGCTATATGGGCTGGAGACAATGGCACTGACCAGAAAGCAGGAGACAGAGCTGGAGATGGCAGAGTTAATGATGCTAAAATATGCATAGGGTGTGACGAGGATGGACAGAATTAAAAATGAAGACATTAGAGGGTCAGCTTAGGTGGGAGAGATGCTGAATATATTGGGAGAAGGGTGCTAAGGATAGAACTGCCAGGAAAGAGAAGAAGAAGGCCTAAGAGACGGTTTATGGCTGTGGTGAGAGAGGACATTCAGGTGATGGGTGTAACAGAGCAAGATGAAGAGGACAGGAAGATATGGAACAAGATGATCTGCTGTGGTGGCCCCTAACAGGAACAGCTAAAAGAAGAAGAATAGACTAGATATATAGTGTCTGTACACTGATCACAGTCCAAGTGCTGCCAGGGCAGACAGTGATACATCCCATGACTACTGCGCGGTACTTAGGCTTGCTGTTTCAGCCACATTAACACAAGGAAAGCTGGCATAGTGTGTCTCATAACAGCCATGATTTTCTGGCCCTTGCCTGTTTTATTGTTGCTTGCTGAGGCAGATGGGCTTCAGATGTCAGCTCTCAGGGTCTTCAAGTTTTACAAATGAGTGACCAAAAGGTTCATGAAAAGGCTGAGTTGTGCCGTCCTCATTATGTGAAGTTACTGACACAAAGAAACACTAAGCTGATTCTCTGTTAAGAGCTGAAAGGCTGAGCATTTTTTAAACAATAAAGGTTAACGACATCAATGGACCAAATGTTTTCAACAGTTATGGAAGGTCAACCCAAAGTCATCTTTTAACCAATAGGTAAGATAGAAGCCGTCCATTTACTGAGCAGGCTAAGCCAATGCTGTATGTGACACATGAGCTGGCCATCTTCTTCTTCTTCTTCATCTTCCTCTTCATCTTTTCCCACTTCTATGTGGGGTCGATGGTTTTCAGGTGTCTGAATGATTTTTATGGGCAGAAGCCTTACTTGCTTTTCTTGATGCCAACCCTCCTCATTTATCTGAGCTTCACACCAGCCGTCCATCTTCTTAAGAAGGGTTTCATCATTTTTTTTTTTTTGTTGTGACTCAATCTTGCCCTTTTCAGTGTCATTGAGACTCATTCCATGTTGAATGTCCAGATCACTGTGAGTGTGAGGAACTGTTCAACTTGAAGAATCAGGAAGAATCATCCTAGTGGCAGGGGATGGTGCCCCTTGTAGAACTATTGCCAGGGTGGTCCCCTTTGGAGAAATGTGAACGGTCATCATAGTGATGGGCGGTGATTCCCCCTTGTTGAATCATGGCCAGGGTAATCCCCCTTGGAAAATTTTGGACAATTGTCATTGCAGTGGGGGATGGTGCCCCTTATAGAACTGTGGCCAGGGTGGTCCACCTTGAAGAATTGTGGATGATTGTCATAGTGGCATAGCAGTGGGCTATGGTCCCCCTTGTAGTATCTTGGCCAGGGTAATCCCCCTGGAGAATTGTGGGCAGTTTTCATAGCACTGGGGGAGGGACCACCTTGTAGAATCCTTTCCAGTGGTCCAATGTGTAGAACTGTGGACAATTATCATAGCAGTAAAGTAGGGTGGTCCCCCTTGTAGAATCATGGCCAGGGTGGTCCCACTTGGAGAATTGTGGGCGATTGTCATTACGGCATAGTGGTGGGCTATGGTGCCTCTTGTACAATCATGGTCAGGGTGGTCCCCCTTGGAGATTTTGGACAATTGTCATAGAGGCATAACGGTGGGCTATGGTCCCTTTTGTAGAATCATGGCCACGGTGGTCCCCTTTGCAAAACTGTAGATGATCATCATTCTGGTGGGGGATTGTTCCCCTTGTAGAATCATGGTCAGGGGGGTCTACCTTGGAGAATGTGGGCAATCATCATAGTGATAGGCGGTGGTCCCCCTTGGAGAATTGCAGACATTCTTAAGAGGAGAGGACAATCATCGGAGCAATACTGACCCACCGTGACTCAATTCGCAAGCAATCCACGATCCATTACCATTAAATACATCTCATCCAGTTGTGTGCTGACAATGGGCAGAGGCATGCAAAAAAAAAACTTCCAGAATATCTGAGAAGAACACGCAGTGGAAACGCGTTCACATGGGAAAAAGTGTCACAATTGAAGACAGGACTCTTAACCAATGCATGGGAGAGAAGAGAGTGAAACCAAACATCAAACCTAAAATGGCCAACTCTGGGAAGTGGGAGGACAGCTGGAGAACGTTGACACAGGGCAAATATCTAAAAAATACAGTTGGGTTCAGAAAGAACTGAGACCCCCTTCACATTCTGCACAATTTATTGTGTGGTAATTCAGAATGGATACAACTGAAAATTTTGCTCATCAGTCTACACTCAATATCCCATAATGACAAAGTGACACACATGATTTCAGAAAGGGTTTGCAAATGTTTTAGAAATCAAAAACCAAAATCTCCCAAATCGTAGAAGTGTTCAGACCCTTTAGTGTGACACTAAACATTGTGCCTAAATGCTGTTTGCTTTAGTTCTCCTTGAGATGCTCTGAGAATGTGATTATAGCCAACCTGCGGTAAATTGAACTGATTGGACATCATTTAGAAAGGCACATGTGACCCTGGGTATAGAAGGTCCCACCATTCACACCGCATGTCAGGACAGACACCAAGTCCGATGAACTCTCTGGAGATCAAATGGTGGTGAGGCACAGATCAGGCAGGGCAAGGGGATTAAAGCTTTTGTAAAGCTTTGAAAGTTCCCAGGAGTACAGTGGCCTCAAGAATGGAAGAGATCTGGAACCACCAGCATTCTTTGGTCAAGAAGATGACAAAAAAAAAACCAACAATAGTCACACTAACAGAGCTTCAGAAATCCTCAGCTGAGATGAGAGAACATGTCAGAAGGACGACCATCTTCGGCAGCACTCCATCAGTCAGGCATTTATGGTAGAGGGGCAAACCAGAAGGCATGTTCAGAAGTTCAAAGTTTATTGTCATTTGCACAGTAGAAACACGTTTCCCTGTATAATGAAATTCTTTCTTTGCTGTCCACACCAAATGCCAATGGTTAACAAACCAACGTATAAAGATCTTCTTCTTCTTTCAGCTGCTCCCGTTAGGGGTTGCCACAGCGGATCATTTTCTTCCATATCTTCCTGTCTTCGTCATCTTGATCTGTTACACCCATCACCTGCATGTCCTCTCTCATCACATCCATAAACCTTCTCTTAGGCCTTCCTCTTCTCCTCTTTCCTGGCAGCTCTATCCTTAGCACCCTTCTCCCAACATACCCAGCATCTCTCCTCTGCACCTCTCCAAACCAACACAGTCTCACCTCTCTGACTTTGTCTCCCAGCTTGAGCTGACCCTCTAATGTCCTCATTTCTAATCCTGTCCATCCTTGTTACACACAATGCAAACCTTAACTTCTTTAACTCTGCCACCTCCAGCTCTGTCTCCTGTTTTCTGGTCAGTGCCACCGTCTCCAGCCCATATATCATAGCTGGTCTCACTAATAATAAGTAGCAAATAGATAATAACTAATAGAGTAACAGCATAAAGTATAAAAACAGAATAGAAATATAAAGTGTAATTGTGCAGGTAGGTGTGTGATAGACAAGTCAAATACAGTTGTGTCAGGTCGATAGAATGAGGTGGCCTACAATTATAAACTCCAGTCAGTTATTTAGGAGTCTAATGGCCTTGGGGAAGAAAGAGTTCTTTAGCCTGGACGTCCTGCATTTCATACTTCTGTACCTTCTGCCTGAGGGTAGAAGTGTGAACAGTTCATGTTAGGGGTGAGTTGAAGAAGACTCTGCAGTTGTAGATGATCTGCAGAGAGAGCAGTGGAGTCCTGGTGATCTTCTCAGCAGTCTTTACCACTCTCTGCAGGCGTTTGCGGTCCATAGTAGTAGTGTTGCCGTACCACACGGTGATGCAGCTGCTCAAGATGCTCTCAACAATGCAGCTGTTGAAGTTGCTGAGGATCTTAGTCGACGTACCAAACTTCTTCAGCCTCCTCAGAAAGTACAGCCGCTGTTGAGCCCTCTTGACCAGCTGTGTGGTGTTAATTGTCCAAGTGAGGTCCTCACTGATGGAGACGCCCAGGTATTTATATATATATATAATGAGAGAATTTCTCATATATTAGATTAGATTAGATTAGATTCAACTTTATTGTCATTACACATGTACAAGTACAAGGCAACGAAATGCAGTTTAGGTCCAACCAGAAGTGCAATTAGCAGAAAGTGCAGGATAAAGTTCTACTGTAAGTGCACCTAAAAGGGATATGTGAGGGAGCGCAGTCCATATTAAATAGTATAGTGGTAATGGGAAGAGTATAGGGGTGTGTAAGGTATGGGCAGGTGTCAGTGGGAGGCAGAGTTCAATAAGGAGACAGCTCTGGGAAAGAAGCTGTTCCTCAGTCCACTAGTTCTTGACCTGAGACACCTGAAGTGCCTACCAGAAGGCAGGAGAGAAAACAGTTTGTGGGCAGAGTGAGAGTAATCCTTCAGAATACTGTGTGCTCGACGCACACAGTGTTTCTTTTGAATGTCCTCAATGGTGGGAAGTGGAGTCCCTATAATACGCTGGGCAGTTTTCACCACCCGCTGCAGTGCCTTACGCTCAGCAACAGAGCAGCTTCCGTACCAAACTGTGACACAGTTGGTTAGAATGTTTTCTATTGTGCAGCGATAGAAGTTCACCAGAGTAGTTGAAGACAGCAGATTCTTCTTAAGTGTTCTCAAGAAGAATAGGCGCTGGTGAGCCTTCTTGACCAGGCTAGAGGTGTTGGTGGACCAGGATAGGTTCTCTGAAATGTGGATGAACCAGGCTCAACAACCATTCCGTTGATGTGAATCGGTTCATGTGAACCTCTTCTTCCTTTCCTGAAGTCCACAATGAGCTCCTTGGTCTTATTGGTGTTAAGGAGCAGATTGTTGTCCGTGCACCAAGTGGCCAGGTGCTTGATCTCCTCCCTGTAGGTAGACTCGTCGTTGTTGCTGATGAGGCCGATCACCGTAGTATCGTCTGCAAACTTGATGATGTTGTTATATGCTATATATATGCTAAAACATCTGCCATTTAATAATAAGAAAAAAATGTTTAGATAATGAAACACACGGTTTCTTAAATATTTTGACTGGCACAGTAAATTACCTTTGCGGTTTTTGTATTATTTAGACATCCTGAGAGACACCCCCAGGCTACAGTTGATGAGGAGGGAGTTCAGGTACCCCTTTTAGTAGCAGGAGACCCAGCCTATCCGCTATTGCATTGGCTCATCACGAGAAATAACGAGTCTCTTCATCAGACCACGCGAACCGCTCCGCTATTCTCGTTTTGATTGCACGTGATGAAAATGTATCATGTGACACATTTATTTGCGTTAAAGCCCTTTTTTTCCGACAAAAAGTGTTTCCAATGTAGTTTTTGCGACATCTGAAGTATCGCTATGGAATTTATGCGCTAAAGTTAAACGGAAAAACTTTATGTCGACATGTACAACATTTTATCGATAATTAGCATTTCCATCAGCTAAAATTTGAAGCGCTAAATATTTTTTTGCAAAAACTCCTTGGATGGAAACCTGGTTATTATTGTGTAACACACGGTGTTCAGAAGCCATTAAGAAGGCTCACAGAATGTCCGGTTATATAGCGCCTTGATGTGTGAAGTACAAGTTCTGCTCAACCTTTATAATACACTGGTGAGGCCTCATCTGGAGTCCTGTGTGCAGTTTTGGTCTCCAGGCTACAAAAAGGACATAGCAGCACAAGAGAAGGTCCAGAGAAGAGCGACTAGGCTGATTCAGGACTACAGGGGTTGAATTATGAGGAAAGATTAAAAGAGCTGAGCCTTCACAGTTTAAGCAAAAGAAGATTAAGAGGAGACCTGACTGAAGTGTTTAAAATTATGAAGGGAATTAGTCAAGTGGATCGAGACTTGTATTTTAAAATAAGTTCATCAAGAACACGGGGACACAGTTGGAAACTTGTGAAGGGTAAATTTCGCACAAACATTAGGAAGTTTTTCTTTACACAAAGAACGATAGACACTTGGAATAAGCGACCAAGTAGTGTGGTAGACAGTAAGACGTTAGGGACTTTCAAAACTCGACTTGATGTTTTCTTGGAGGAAACAAGTGGATAGGACTGGCGAGCTTTGTTGGGCTGAATGGCCTGTTCTCGTCTAGATTGTTCTAATGTTCTAATGTTCTAATTTAATGCTGCTCACCCTCTCCACTTCAAGCCCTCGGATGAACAGTGGCCGGCGAGGTCTCCTCTCCTTCCTCATGTCCACTATCATCTCCTTCGTCTTGTCTGTGTTGAGGGCGATGTTGTTATCCTCACACCATGACACCAGACTGGCCACCTCCCTCTTGTAGGCCATCTCGTCCCCACCAGTGATGCGTCCTATCACGGCGGTGTCATCTGCTAACTTTAGGATGACGTTATCTTTGTGGGAGACGACACAGTCGTGGGTGAACAGGGTGTAGACGATGGGGCTGAGGACACATCCTTGTGGGGCGCCTGTGTTTGTGATAATGCAGGCTGACATCCTATTACCAATCCTGACAGACTGGGGCCTGCCAGTCAGAAAGTCTAGGAGCCAGTCACAGAGGGTGGGCTGCATGCCAAGTGCAGACAGTTTATGGGGGATAACTGTGTTAAAGGCGGAGCTGTAGTCAACAAAGAGCATCCTGATGTAGGAGTTTTTGTTCTCCAGATGGGAGAGGGAATAATATAGTGTGGCTGCAATGGCATCTGAGGAGGACCGGTATGCTGCTCTGAATGTGGGCCAGCACCACTCTCTCAAAACACTTCATGATGATTGGAGTGAGTGCTACCGGCCTGTAATGTGACAGCTTAAATGACTTTGATAGCACGTGGGAAAAGATCCAGTGCTCAGATGGGAAAATCTGTTGAAAAGATTCACCATCTCAACCAGACATTTATGGTAGGGTGACTAGACGGACGCCCCTCTTGAAAGAAAGGCATACGACAGCCCGCTTGGACTTTGCCAAATGGCTTTTAAAGCAGGGGTCCCCAACTCTGCTCCTGGAGGACCACAGTGGCTGCAAGTTTTCATTCTCACCCTTTTCTTAATTGGTGACCAGTTTTTGTTGCTAATTATCTCCTTTTCCTTTCATTTTAACTGACTTGTCTTTTTAAGATTTGTTCCCCTGAATCTCTTCATTTATTTCCTTCAATGGCACCAAAAGTGAAATGAAACGTGAAGTGAGGGAGCCAACAGAAGACCAACTAAGTCAGGGCCTCAAACTCCAACCAGTTGCTTAATTAGATGCCGAGTCTTGTCGTTAGTTAAACCCGTTCTTTAATTCCATGGCTTGTTGCTGCTCTCATTGTGCAAAGGCAGATTTTCTCTTTTCAAAGAGCAGCAACTGTTAAAATGTTTTGGGGACCTGAGCAGATCAGCATTCCTTAGATTTTCATCTTTCTTTATTTTCAGATATTGTATGATGTCCTTCCTCATCACACCCAACGCAAATCTTAGCATCTTTAACTCTGCCACCTCCAGTTCTGTCTCCTGTGCCACCGTCTCCAGCCCATATACCATAGCTGGTCTCACTACCATCCTGTAGACAGACCTTCCCTGTCACTCTTGCTGATACCCATCTGTCACAAATCACTCCTGACACTCTTCTCCAGCCACTCCACCCTGCCTGCACTCTCCTCTTCACTTCTCTTCCACAATCCCCGTTACTTTGTACTGTCGATCCCAAGTATTTAAACTCAGCCGCCCCTCCGCATCCTCACCATTCCACTGACCTCCCGCTCATTCACACACATGTATTCCATCTTGCTGGTCCTGCTGACCTTCATTCCTCTCCTCTCTAGAGTATGTAAAAGAATGAGTCTCATCACACTATAAAGGTTTGGTGCAGCTAAACGTATATTGTCCCTGGCTGCATAAGGGTATGAAAATTGGCACAAACTGTCCTTGTTGAGTTCCAGACTGAATAGTCTTAGTGGTGGAGAAGATGGCAGATTTAAAGGATGAAACTGGATGTGATGTCATCGGAGGCCAGAAACCTGAAGTGACGTCTTTCTTGGAGCCTGGAGCCGGAAGTGATGTCGTCGATGTTATGTAAATCAGATACGTTTTCCGTATCTGGTCTGCAGAGACAACAGAAGAAGGTTTAGCGCACCCCGCCACCCCCTGGCCTGATGGATAATCACCTCCACTTGGTCCACTCAGCTTCCTCCTAATCGCACGTGTGTGACACCACTAACACTGCACAACAACGTTTTTGCTTCTTGAACACTGTTGGGTGTTTCTTATAGATTTTTGGGTGCTGATCACGAATATCACATCAAAATGTACCCATCACGCACCGTTTCAGATTTTTTCTTCTATTTGTATCCAAACATTTTCACTCCTGTAAGTGACTTCTCAGCAACAGTTTGTGCAGCCTTGACATGTCCACGCATGGCATCAGGTCAGGTTGGAAGCTGTTCTGTAGAAGTTTTCATCCTGAGCAGGTCTGAAACAGCTTGACGCTGTCTCCGCATGCTATAAAGGTGGCTTGTATACGCCGATCCTGCTCATTCGGTTTATATAGATAGTCAGTGTATACGTATAGTATCAGTATAGTAAAGTATAGTATCTGTAGCAATATAACAGTAAGTACGCTTGATGCTATAAACGTTGTGGTGTCTCGTCAATGTCGTACCAGCTGCGATACATCCTTCTATAGTGTGGCGAATATACACTTGCGCCTCAGAGACGTTGGATGACTGCTCTTGTGAAGAAAGCTTATCATCTGTATTTCGGCTGGTGATCAAGACAAGGACTGGGCGCCTCAAATTTGCTGTGCGACATGTGCTGTCAGTCTGAGAGCCTGGCTCAGAGGCACTCGAAAGACGACGCCGTTTGTTGTTCCGATGATATGGCAAGAACAGAACGACCATGTGACAGACTGTTACTTCTGTTTGACTAATGTGTCTGGTTTCTCTTCTAAAAACAAGAAGTCATTTGAAAATCCTAATCTGCCTTCAGCAATGAGACCCGTGCCACATGACGAGAGTCTTCTAATTCCGAAACCACCAGAGAATTGGACCTTAGACGAACCAGATGAAGAAACTGCAATGCAGGGTACTGACAGTGACATTGACCCGGATTTTGAACCGCGCTCATCAAGAGATCCACAGTCCGAATTGTGATTTGCTCAGAGATTTGAGTCTGTCAAAAGCAAAAGCCGAGCTGCTGGGTTCGAGACTGCAGGAATGGTGTTTGCTGTCACCAGGTACGAAAATGTCTGTGTGTCGAGGCCGACATCATGATATAACCACATTTTTTGCAGAAGTCGACAGTCTCTGTTTCTGTTGTGACATTGAAGGATTGTTCTCAGCCTTGGGTTGTGATCATAACCTGGCAGAGTGGCGTCCCTTCATTGATTGGTCAATGTTAAGCCTGAAAGCTGTTCTGCTACACAATGGCAACGTTTATCCTTCAGTACCTGTTGGCTATGCAGCACACATGAAAGAAACGTATGAGAATAAGGAACTGTTACTGACGCACGTCCAGTATAGCAGGTACAACTGGAATATCTGTGGAGATCTTCAAGTCGTTGCTCTCTTACTAGGACTGCAGTTCGGCTATACAAAGTATTGCTGTCTCCTCTGTGAATGGGACAGCCGTGCCAAAGAGTCGCACTATTCTCAACAGGGCTGGCCACTCCGTAAAAAGTTAGTCCCCGGACAGAAAAATGTGGCACATGAATCGCTTGTCGACCCGGCAAAGATATGTTTGCCTCCTCTTCACATAAAACTGAGACTCATGAAGAATTTCGTGAAAGCACTGAACAAGGAAGGTGAAGGTTTGCGTTATTTAAGACAGATGTTCCCAAGAATAACTGACGCCAAGATCAAAGAGGGCATTTTTCTTGGCCCCCAGATCAGACATGTTCTGAGTGACAAGCGGTTTGAAGATCTGTTAGTTGAAAGCCTTCAAAGACGTTGTTGACAATTTTCTGGGCAATTGCAGAGCCCCAAACTCCATTCAGCTGGTAGACAAACTTCTCAAAGCATACAAGACAATGAAGTGCAACATGTCAGTCAAGATTCATTTCTTCCACTCACACTTGGACTTCTTCCCCACAAATCTCGGAGCTGTCAGCGACAAACACGGTGGAAGGTTTCACCAGGACATTGCTACGATGGAGAGACGATACCAGGGCAGCTGGAACCCGTCAATGCTTGCTGACTACTGTTGGACACTGCAACGTGATGCATCCATCCATCCATTATCCAACCCGCTATATCATAACTACAGGGTCACGGGGGTCTGCTGGAGCCAATCCCACCCAACACAGGGCGCAAGGCAGGAAACAAACCCCGAGCAGGGATGCCAGCTCACCACAATGCACCAGACATTGAATACAAAAGAAAATCAGGAGCAAAACACTTTGAATTCTGTTGAATTTAATAGCTTATGCGAAACATAAACGTGTCAGTAAACACATAAATGTCTATTTCTCAGAGTTCCTGCGTGATGCAGTAAAACCAAAACTATATTTGTGCATACCCAGTAGGTACCTGTCACAATCAGCAAAAATCGGCTTTTCAGGAAGCAAGACTTGTCAAAAAAATGGTTGTGCAGTGTTATCATTATCATTCCTGGTGGCTCCACAATCCCTACTGATCCCTACTCTCTCTTCTGTTCTTTTTCTGGTTTTCTGAGTTATTGTGATCTGCACCACCACCACCTGATCAAAGCACCGTGATGTCCCTCCATTGATGGATTAGAGGCCAGAAGTCCACATGACCGTCATCATCAAGTTCTTCCATGAGAACCCTGAACACCATGAGGACTGATTGTGAGGTCATTTGTGTGAGGTAGAATGCCTAGAGGGGGCTGGGTGGTCTTGTGGCCTGGAACCCCTGCAGATTTTTCTTTTCTCCAGCCAGTTTTTTTTTTAGTTTTTTCTGTCCTCCCTGGCCATCGGACCTTACTTATATTCTATGTTAAGTATCCATCCATCCATTATGCAACCTGCTATATCCTAACTACAGGGTCACGGGGGTCCGCTGCAGCCAATCCCAGCCAACACAGGGCGCAAGGCAGGAAACAAACCCCGGGCAGGGACGCCAGCTCACCACAATGCACCAGACATTAAATACAAAAGAAAATCAGGAGCAAAACACTTTGAATTCTGTTGAATTTAATAGCTTATGCGAAACATAAACGTGTCAGTAAACACATAAATGTCTATTTCTCAGAGTTCCTACGTGATGCAGTAAAACCAAAACTATATTTGTGCATACCCAGTAGGTACCTGTCACAATCAGCAAAAATCGGCTTTTCAGGAAGCAAGACTTGTCAAAAAAATGGTTGTGCAGTGTAATTAAGGAAAAAGAAACAATTTAGGGGTCTGAGTCTCCCAAAGAAAGTCAATTAAAATGAACTCAAAAGAAGATAATTACAAATTATAAAAACAGGTCACTAATTAAGAAAAGGGTGAGAATGAAAACCCTGCAGCCACTGAGGACCACCAGGACCGGAGATGGGGACCCCTGTTTTAAAGGATTCTAAGAGCTTGAGGACAAAGATTCTCTGATCTGATGAGACAAGAATTGAACAGTCTGGACACAACTTCAAGGACCCTGTGTGACAAAGATCAGGCACTACTCCCCACCTGACTAATAACGTCTCTACGGAGAAGCATGGCAGCGGCAAAATCATGCTGTGGAGGTGGTCCTCAGTAGTTGAGACAAGGACGTTGGGGAGCACGCTCTGATACAGCATGTTTTTGCACCCACCACATGACGAACCACCTCAGCATCCCATATTAGGACCCGAGTGCAGCCGTACAACAGGAGACACCTCAGCACCACCTTAGTTCAAGTGGAGTGGAACAGTGAGAGTTTTTTTTTTTACAGTGGCTGGAGTGCCAATGCAAGATGGAGGACCTGCAGGTTAATGTCATACTAAGGACGGAGCAGTTGCAGGTTAAGAGCCTCGTTCAAGTGCCCAATGGAGTGGAATCACTTCTGCCGTTTATGGGATTTGAACCAGCAACCTAGCCTCAGAGCCACCACTCCACCTGGAGTCAAGGAGACTGACTACAATTGTAAGATGGATGAATGCAGTGAAAAACAGAGAAGTTAGTTAAGAAAACCTGAGTGTACTTCAACCAGGGACTGGTGCCACCATTAAGACAAATTAGTCATTTACCTAGGGCATCGATCATAGGAGGGTGTGAGGGGGCAGCCGTCCAGGTAAGCTACTGAAGAGTGGGTTGGTGCACGAATAAACCTGGCCTAGGGCACAAAATAACCTAGTACCAGCACTGATGCCACCTCTTTTACTTTTCAGTATGACAATGACCTAAAGCATACAGCCAGGACAGTGCTGGCATGGTTTGGGATACGTCTCTAATTCTCAAAGTCCAACAAAACATGTGGTAGGAGATCTGAAGATGGCAGTTCACAGACACTTCCCCTTGAACCTAACGAAGCTTGAGAGGATCTGCCAGGGAGAATGGGATCAACTGCCAACATCCAGGTGTGCAAAGCTTGTAGAGACTCAACCAAGAAGAACTGAGGCTGGACTCGCTGCCGAAGGGGGCTTTCCTCAAAGTACTCAATTTAGGGTCTGAATACTTCTAGGAGAAAAGAGATTTCAGTGTTTGATTTTCAACACATTTGCTAACCTTCCTGAAGACACGTTGTCAAGATGGCTCATTGAGTGTAGATTAAAGGGCAAAAATGTGCCCATTCAAAATGAGATCTACAACAGAAGAAAAGTGGGCAGGAACTGAAAAGATTTGAAGACTTTCTGAACTCCCTGTATGTTAATAATTATTATCGCTACATGTTTGGTAAACCGTCACTCCATTTTGTGCAAGCATTGGCACCGCCATTTTGGATGCGGGTCTCGGTTGCCAGCTGTTGATATCACATGACATCATTGGCGTGCCACTTTAAAAGCTGGCACCGCATATTCAGTGATATCCAAAATTAGTGTAAACAGTCTTCTAGTGTTCTTCAGTTAAGAATTATAGTCACTGGTATTGGGGTCTGGTTCTCATGATCTTCTGCTTTTGACTTTGTCTACGTTGAAGGTTATCATTCATCTCCTGATCCCTTTTCGACAACTTCTTTTTGTAGTAGATGGCCTTTGCCTATGCTGTGCCCCCAAATTAACTGCTAGCTCTTCTATCTGCCGCTCGTTTATTTATTTATTTGAATTTTTTTTGTATGCCTTTTTAACTCCACTGGGATGCAGGAGGAACTTTGAAGAAACGAATGGCTTGCAAGCAGAGTGAGATAATCTTTTTGCTAGCCTTATGCTGACATCGTTAAATTTACGACGTCTTCCTTCTGTTTTGGGGTGTTTGTTAGAAAAAGTTGTTTGCCTGATAACTGGCTAAGACCCTCCATAAAAATGTCACCAGTCATAATACTTCATCATTGTAACTGATCTTGTGAAACGACCTCACATTCCATTGTCGATTTCAAAAAGCTTTGTTCTGCTGCACTGTGAACTTCCTTTCTGAGAAGTAAAAGAGCTGATTGACCTGACTTGAGCTCCTTAAGGAGACTGACGATTACACGGTGGGTGCATTTCTAGAGGCTGTAATGGCAGGGCCAGGCGATGGTGGGCACAGAAGGTAACCAGAAAAATACCTGAAAAAAGGAAAACCAGGAGACGAGCGATGTCCAGCCACTCTACCACCACCATGCTTCACCGCAGGGTTGGCATTAGGCAGGTGATGGGCCGTGCCTGGTCTTTGCCAGACACGGTGTTTGGAGTTCTACCCAAAGAGTTGAATTTTTCTCTCCTCAAACCACAATCTTTTGTCCTCAAGCACTCAGAGTCCTTTAGATGCCAAATGACAGGAAGGGACTCTACCACAAACGTCTGATTGATGGAGTGCGGCTGAGATGGCCTTTCCTCTGACAGGTTCTCCCATGCCAACAGAATGACCATGGGGTTCTTTGTCACCTCCCTGACCAAGACCCTTCTTGTCCGGTTACTCACTGGACAGCCAACACTGGTAAGAATCATGGTGGGTCCAAACTTCTTCCATTTCCCAATTTCCTCATGATCTCAGAGTCCTTCAGATGCCAACTGGCAAACTTCAAGTTGGAGGAAGGCACTCTACCACAAATTGAGATGATTGTCCTTCTTATAGATTCTCCCATGTCAACAGAGTGACCCTGGGATTCTTTGTCATCTTTCTGACCAAGACACTTCTTGCCCAGTTACTCAGTTTGACTGGACAGCCAACCATAAGAAGAGTCTGGGTGGTTCCAAACTTCTTCCATTTCACAATTTCCTCATGATCTCAGAGTCCTTTAGATGCCAACTGGCAAACTCCAAGTAGTAGGTAGGCACTCTACCACAAATGCCAGATTGATGGAGTGCTGCTGAGATGATTGTCCTACTTAGAGATTCTCCCATGTCAATAGAGTGCCCCTGGGGTTCTTTGTCACCTCCCTGACCAAGACCCTTCTTATCCGGTTACTCACTGGACAGGCAACCCCAGTAAGAGTCATGGTGGTTCCAAACTTCTTCCATTTCCCAATTTCCTCACGCTCTCAGAGTCCTTATGATGCCAACTGGCAAACTCCAAGTGAGAGGAAGGCACTCTACCACAAACATCTGATTGATGGAGTGCTGCTGAGATGGCCTTTCTTCTGACAGGTTCTCCCATGTCAACAGAGTGCCCCTGGGGTTCTTTGTCACCTCCCTGACCAAGACCCTTCTTGTCCGGTTATTCACTGGACAGCCAACCCCAGTAAGAGTCATGGTGTTTCTAGACTTCTTCTATTTCCCAATTTCCTCATGTTCTTATAGTCCTTTAGATGCCAACTGGCAAAATCGAAGTAGAAGGTAGGCAGCACAAATGCCAGATTGATGGAGTGCTGCTGAGATTTCCTTTCTTCTGACAGGTTCTCCCATGTCAACAGAGTGACCATGGGGTTCTTTGTCATCTCTCTGACCAAAGGCCTTCTTGTCCAGTTACTCAGTTTAACTGGACAGCCAACCCCAGTAAGAGTCATGGTGGTTCCAAACTTCTTCCATTTCAAAATTTCCTCATGCTCTCAGAGCCCTTATGATGCCAACTGGCAAACTCAAAGTAAGAGAAAGGCACTCTACCACAAGTGCCTGATTGAAGGTCCTCCTTCTGACAGGTTCTTCCATTCAATAGAGTGACCAGTGGGCTCTTTGTCACATCTCTGACCAAGGATCCTTCTTGCTGTTTTACTCAGTTTGACTGAACAGCAAACCCTAAGAAGAGTTGTGGTGGTTCCAAACATTTTATGGGTCACTGAGTTTGTATAGCAAACCAGACTGGAAACAAAAAGCAAGAATGTTCAGTCCTCAGAGTTCGCCTGTGTAGTGTTTGGCAAGTCAAGAAGACTCAACGCTGGAATTACTGACATAGGGGCTTCTATAAAGCATTGAATTAAGGGTCTGCATACTTCTAGGAATGAGAAATTTCACACTGAAATAAAATCGACAACACAACAAAGTGTGCAGAACGTGAAGGGGTCTCAATACTTTCTGAATCTGCCGTCTTTCAGCAGGTTGTTAGAATAGCAAACTGCTGATATTTTGGGCTCCACTTACTGCGTCTCCTAAAAAGCATATAAACAGTGTAAATAAATTAATAAAATGTGAGTTGGTAAAAAGCAAATTAACATCTAAGCCATTGTGTTCATGGAGAGAAAAAAAAACTAAAGGACCAAAAACAGAGCAACCTGCAGATCCATCCTTGGGCGCATTGTTATAAAACTCAAACCTTGACAGCCTCAAGAGACGAAGGCTGAGCGGAGATTTAATGGGCACTTTTACACTTCAGAGCGTTATATGGCAAGGCTGACTCTGACAATAATTCTTCACAGAAAACAGGCCATTGAACCAAAAGCAACAAAATGAGAGTGAAGAGAAGGGTGCAGCACCTTTTTAAACACAGCTTGACGCCATACAATGGACACCCTGAGAAGACATTAGATATGTGCTTATAGAGAAGAATGGATGTGACCTTCGCTTAAACCTAGCAGGTGAGCTTTCTCCCAGGCAAAGATGTTTCTGGCATCAAAAATTAAAACCCTGAATGGGCAAAAGAATTAAATCAGTCAACGCAGAAAAAATAAAAACAGCGAACAAGCTTTCTAATCAAAGAACAAGCTGACGTTGGCACTGTCAGTGATGATGGCAACCAAAAAGGCATAAAGAGTTTGGTGGCACAGCAGTTAGTTCCTTTTGTTTCCTTTTAAAAGTTTCTTCCTTTTTAGTCATTCTGGTGTGTGTTCAGACCATAGTGTGTGTGTGTGAATATATTTATTTATTTATGTATTTATTTATTAAAAGAGCTTCTGTAAAAAGCAACATATCTCCCTGGTGACAAATAAAATCTATCTATCTATCTATCTATCTATCTATCTATCTATCTATCTATCTATCTATCTATCCAATCCTGCCAACTATGCTATCTATCTATCTATCTATCTATCCAATCCTGCCAACTATGCTATCTATCTATCTATCCAATCCTGCCAACTATGCTATCTATCTATCTATCTATCTATCTATCTATCTAATCCTGCCAACTATGCTATCTATCTATCTATCTATCTATCTATCTATCTATCTATCTATCTATCTATCTATCTATCTATCTATCTATCTCACATTCATCACCTGACCCAGTCTCTGTGGAGTTTGTTTGTGGAATTCTGATTTCCACACTCAGATGCGCAGACGTGCAGTGCCCTCCATATTGTTCATAACAAAGAGACATTTTTCTTTAATTTAACACTCACTTCAAAACTACAAATCAAACAATTCAGACTTGTGATTAAAGTGCACATTGGACACTTTTATTTAAGGGGGTAAAGAATAAATCTTTTTCTTTATAACGATTCTCTCTGGCCCTCTGTGTTACTAGCCAGGGTTTTATTTTAATGGGAATTCCCCCTCTAGTGGGCATTTTTGGAACTCGCGAGCGACATAACAGTTTCTTGCTAGCCGAATAAAATTTTTAGGTTCAATTTTCAGCGAAGAGAGCTATATACAAAATGAATCGTATTGTATTTATTTTTCACAAATTTGTAGGAGCTTTGATAAAAATGAAAACCTAGGAATGCTAAAAACTAGAAATGTCCTCTGCAGATTCCAAGTATATTCAGACATGATCTTCATCTATCTGCAAGCAAGGTGTCTTTTACAATTACATTTTATTGGAGTTTTTCCTCAGGGTTCTCCCACAAGGTTTCATGTAACATGAGTGAAGAAACAGGAGGAAGGAGCTGACGAGTGTTTTATACTAATTTAAATGAAGATTTTTGTTACATATATTCTTATTTACTGGGACACTAAAGAACAGCAACATGTTGTGTGATGGTTGGATATCCAAGTTGGAATTTCACTTGTGAAGTGAAAAGACGCGGTGCAGGGTAAGAGTTAGGACACCAGGGAGACCATTTAATAGCAACAATACTAATTAAAATTAAGACAAAAAAATTAGGTGAACAAAAACTTCATTAACTCTCATAGATCTTCTTGTGTGCCTGGATGGCATTGACTAGGTGTCCCTGGAACTAAAAGCACTTCCAATATTGCCCACCAGAGGGCGTACACCTCCAAACTTCAGCTAGAATAAGGGCAAGAAGAGAATCTTTATATAAGATTTAAAAAAAACAGCTCTGAGGGGGCACAAAAGGCAAAAAGGAGTTGACTGAAGAACAAAAGAACAAAATTGCAATGGAAACTCCAAAAATGTAATCAAAAGGAGCAGAGAGGAAGGTGAAATGATCCTTAACCCTTAAACTGCCACATACCTGGGGTTAATGCACCCCAGGGGACACCGAATACTTTTTTGCTGCACTTTTTAAGTAAACATCACAATTCACACAGAAAACAAAGCACTTTTTTCATGCAAAGAGCATCCCAATTACTGCAGTACGGATCATTTTACACACTGCCAATGAACTGTAAAAACTATAAAAATGACTGCAACAATCTATTATGATATGTACAAGGGGCAACTGATGCCATGGATGAAATTCAGTAAATCACAGAGCCAACTGCGCTTGAACTGGCTGCACGCAGAGAGGCCAACGCCGATGCTCGCAGGCCAGTCTAGTGCAGCGACTCCATCCCAGGGACAGTGAGACTGACCCGCTAGGGGGCGCCAGTGGTCATGAGCTGGCTACTCAACAAATGTGCGGCACAAACTGATCAGCTCCGCCGTGCTGGCAAATTGCACTAGGAACCGACTAGAGCCGATTGTGGCATTCAACCAATGTACATCGCCCAATATACTCGGCCCCAGCGTGCTGGCAAATTACATTGCAGTGGCGGTTTAAGGGTTAAATCTCAAAAAAGTGAACCCACCAACTCCGGAGCGCATTCACAGGAACTGAGGGAGACCCCCCAGATTTATCCAGGCAGTGATTGGCAGGTGGCCCCGCCTCTTAGGGGGACCGCCCACAAAACACAAGGAACATAACAAAGGCAGCTTACATACATAAACAAAATCAATAAGCAAAGAACAATGCCCAGAATCCACAGAAGTAACAGCAACGTAATCGACATAAATCAAAAATGAATCTGAACCCCAGCCCTATAGAAGGAGAACCCTAGCTGAGACCTGACCTCGACCATCACGGCCTTCCGACCACATGACTTCTTTTGAGGTCTGGTGGGGTCACACACTCGTCACCAGAAGGCTGGTTGGTGGCCATGTCTCACTCCCCCCGAGCTGAGCCTGTCACCTACTCCTGTAGGGTGCATGTGTGACACCCAGAATATGTGACATGACTGCTGCTACTGATAACTTCCTAAACGGGTTTTTAGTTGAATCTTCAGATTGACTGATGTGTGCCTTTGGTGGTCTGCGGTGGTCTCGGAGTATTAAGTGCATTTTGTTTTTTACCTGGAAGATTTGTGTGGCATGTCTTATTGAGGTTAGCTTTAGGATGAATGGCACTGCCATCTCCTTCTAGCAAGTTCTCCATTGCTGTGGGTGGTGAGCCGATGGCGGAGCTCATGAGCCATTGTTATGTTGGACAATGACGGTCCGTTCTTTATTAAATACAGCCTTCCATCTCCATCAAACAACATAACAAATAGTTCCGTAGGACGCCTGCAGGTCATAATCAGCGGCGCTGTATACAACACAATATCTGATGACATACATCTATCTGTCCTTGATACCTCCAGCGAGGAATCTCCCACTCAAACATGTCTTAAATATGTTAAATAAAGACTCTGGACTGTCTGGCACTTGAGAAGAAATGTGCAATTTCTGCAGCTGCTAATCATTTCAGGAAAACGAAAGACATTTGAAATAAAAGGAAAAAAACAAAACAAAACAAAGGACTCCTTGTTCTCCATGAGGAAGAATGACACGGATGTCAGAATAGCTGTGACGTCAAGAAGACGTCTGCAGGTACTTTATAAGGTGCTGAGCTTTGAAGAACAAAGAGACTGAAAATTATAAACTCAAAAACATGGCACCCTAGCCCCCCCTTTCTGAATGTAAAATGGTGATCTAGGATTTAAAGAATGGGTACAACGAATTGAGAACACAGATGTGTTGTAACAGGACCCCGTAATGACAATAATGACCCTACAAACCTTCGATGTTGCTTCTGTATTTTCTGCTTATCACACGTCACCATTGTCAGGACCCCCTTACAGTGATTCTGCCTGAAATTAGCACTCAATCAATAAGCGATACCACCCAGGGACCAGTGGGGGGGGCGCTGGTGCTGTTTCTTAATCCAGTAAGATGGCTCAGGACGACATCAAGTCCCACCCACAGTGTTCCGTGGAGGCTCCGCCCTTTCCATCTGGTACACCATAAAGACAGACGGTTCCTGAAAAGAGGCATCCATTCTGCACCTGGACCTCAAGAGTGACTGACAGAACTCTCACTCAAGTGCCATGCCTCTTGGCTGCTGCAAGGCGCTGTACTTTGAGTGCCAAGGGTTCTTGTTTTCTTTATTTTTTTGGCAAATAATTAAACGGGGCATAATTGGTTGGCACCCCAATCTTTTCTTCTGGCATCCTTGGTCTGTTCTCCTGGTCATGCCACCTTAATAAAAGGACAAGTTTCTGTGTGTCCTTCTGGTTGCTTTCTCTCTGTCTTTCCAACGGGTGGTGCCTCACAAACATTTGTCATAAAAAAATGCACCATCTGTTAGAATGGATCATGCAATGCATATGTCTCTGTTACTATGGGATTTTTAAAAGCAGTAAACGGGGCTTAATTGGTTGGCACCCCAATCTTTTCTTCTGGTATCCTCGGTCTCTTCTCCTGGTCATGCCACCTTAATAAAAGAACAAGTTCCTGTGTGTCCTTCTGGTTGCTTTCTCTCTGTCATTCCAACAGATGGTGCCTCACAAACATCTGTCATAATTAAATGGACCGTCTACTGGAATGGCAAATGCAATGCATATGTCTCTGTTAGTATAGGATTTGGAAAAGCAGTGTTGATGTTTGGGGTGCGCCATCTGTTGTAATGACAAATTAAATGCATTTTATTGCTGAAAAATGTTTGTAAAGTGCTATCTGTTGGGATGAAAGAGGTATAACGTCCTTTAGCTAGGGTTCAAATGCTTGTTTTTTGTCTTGATTTATTTGTATGTTTTGCTTATCCCAAGAGCCAGGCCTTCAATGACTTCTTAGGCACAGCCATCAGCAGTGTGTCTGTCTGCAGAGAGAGTGTCGACTGCGTCGAGAGGTTTACTTACCTCGGCAGTGACATTCATGACTCTGGTGACTCTTCCTATAAAGTCAGTAGGCCGATTGGGAGAACATGGGGGGTCATGAGGTCACCATTAAGGGTTGTGTGCCGCTCCTAATATCTACAAAAGGACGAAGGTCCAAGTCTTTAGAGTCCTGGTGCTCCCTGTATGCGAGACATGGACGCTATCCAGTGACCTGAGATGAAGACTGGACTCCTTCATGTGTGTCTCTCTGGAAAATCCTTTTGTCCCGTTGGTTTGACTTTGTGCTGCTCATGGAGTCCTGAATGAGGCACATTACATGCAGTGTGAGAGAGCGTCAGTTATGGCACTACAGCCATGTGGTGTGATTACCCGAGGGTGATCCAGCTCACAGAACCCTCATTGTTGGGGACCTGAGTATCTGGACCAGGCCAAGGGGTCGCCCACGTAACACCTGACTAAGGCAGATAGAGGGTCTTTTCTGGAGGGTGGGGTTGCCAACCGGTTTCCGGAGTTGTTTCGTCGTGTGGTGGGTGCAGTAAGGCGCTATACCAGTGCATGATCCCCAACTTGACTTGACTTGACGTGCTGCTATATCTTTTCTTTTTGATTTGCAGTATTCTTTACGTTTTATGTATCTGTAACCTACTCCATTTGTTTTGTGGGTGGTCTCCATGTCAATCACCACCATGGTTCATTTCATTTTAGTGAGCTCTTCTGCCTTTTGTGTGCTTTGTAATTACTGGATTTTTAACATTTTGCTTTGTATTTTGATTATTCTTGGGTTTTCTCATGGGAATTATTGCTTGTATCGGAGTGCCTTATTGTTTTGGACAAAATCCTTTTGCCTTTGTGATCTACAGAGCGTGACTGGTATTGTTGTTTGGTGAAGAATCCATCGTTTATTTTACAAAGATTCTACGAGGCCCTTTTTGTGTCTAGCCAGGGTTTTTGACAGGAGTTCCCCCTCCACATGGGCATTTGTGACTTATGCACATGGGACTCCTAGTTCATGACACATGGCCACCAGATGGACACACAGCCTTTTATTAAGGTGGATTATTCAACTGATGCCTGTTATCTAAGGTGGCTTTTTTAGTTTAGATGTACTCTGTTTGTCCCTAAGGGAGAAAAACATATAAAAATTGTGAGACATGCCCGGACACCACTAGACTGAGGCCACATCTTTATAAAACACACACGTTTATTTAACACAGTCCCACACAGCACACAGTGCTCCCCGCACTAATCACCCCTAATCCGGGCCTTTCTCTCAATGTCCGTGGCTGCCTTTCCTCTCCTCACAGGAGCCTCGTCCTGCTCCCACTCCCGACTCTACCTCCCTGATTGTAGAGAGGCGAGCCCTTTTATTCCCACCAGGATGTGCTCCAGGTGCCTGACGATGTTCTTCCGGCAGCAATTCCTGGTGTGGCGGAAGTGCTGCTCTTGCATCCGGAAGCACATCCCTGAAAGGAACTTCCTCCATCTTCCCGGGTGTGGCGGAAGTGAATGTTTCCTGGGCTCTCTGAGGCTCGGGGCGCCCCCTGACGATGGCTACGGGTCCCAATGGGCTTGAGCCTACTTGCTTCTCTCCCGTGGTCCTCTCCAGATCCAGGTCGGTTGCCGCCTCGTGGCCTGGATGATGTATATGCCACCTCCCAGTCTTCCAGGCGTTCTGACTGGATCTGTTCCCCAGCCTTATATATATTTCTCTTCTGGTTCGTCCTGCTTCCTCTTCAAAACCGGTCCCGCCCACACGCAGCCGACATGGCATTTCTCGATTCCTATTCGTCCTCTTCCAAACCTTTACCCACGCTGCCTGAGGCCTCCCATACACCCCCATGATGCTTTTCTCGATTCCTATTCCTCTTTCGGACTACCACGCTCCTTCCTCTTCAAAACCGGTCCCGCCCACACGCAGCCGACATGGCATTTCTCGATTCCTATTCGTCCTCTTCCAAACCAATCCCCACGCTGCCTGTGGCCTTCCATACTCCTTGCTATTTTCGTTATATTGCGATGGTTGTTTCCTAAGCCTTTGTTATAAAATGAACGACAGCATCTTCTCTGTCGACGGGTTTTTATACAACGTCATCTCTATTCCGGGATCCGGCAACTGCCTGTTCTTATCAGTGGGTTATTTCTTGACACCAACGGTTGATGAGAGGCAATGCACTGTTTTCCGTTCCTATTCTTAAACCGCCGTATGCTACGGCAGGCGTCGGCTATCTAGTATATATATACAGTACGTATATCTACTCTATATATATAAAATCCTAAGCCTAAAAGTGCAACGATTTTATGTGTCGTTTTTATGTGAAATTTTGTGTCACGCTTTAAATTTTAAAACCTACATATATATGTTTGGTATCATTCTTTTCAGAATTTATCAAACTTTAATGGGATGTTGTTAGATTTTCAGATTCTTATTCCGTTTTTAAATTATAACGTAAAAAATATCAAGAACTCACGTCCCGCGAGACGAGACTTTGAGATTTAACCAAACCCAGGGCCGTAAATAAAAGACAAAGAGTGGGACAGCTGCTGTACAGGCTTTTAAATGTTCGAAGCGTCACGCGAGATGAAGATCACGCAGCACAGCAGCAGCAGCAGCAAGCCAGCAGCTGATCGATCAAAGAGGGAGTAAAAAAACTATTTGTTTCATCATTGTATCACCGTTTAAGAGGGGGCTTCTGAGGAGCCAGCTCATCTCCGTCGGGTGTGTTCAGCCCGCCTGTTCACAATGCGAGCAGCAGAGATGCGAAGTGGCTGGCACATAGTGCAGGCCAGGTTGGTCAGCGAAGCGAACAGGGGACGAACCCCCTATAAGTAATAATTTCCCTTTTGTACATTTACAAATTTTACGAATATTCTGGCCGCAACTGGGGGTTGTGTACCGAAGGCGCCAGGGGGGGCTTGCCCCCCCTAGTAAAATATATAAATAAGAAAAATGCTTACAACTTTTGAGATACGATTGGTTAGATTTTCTGTTGTTTTTCCATTTGGAGCACTTGCTCGGGTCCACATGGTGTCAGAAGTGGGATTTGAATGCACAAACACAGGGTTTGAAGTCCAAAGGCTTCAACACACCACACCGCCATCCCATAATAAGAGCCCAAGTACTGCATATAGAGAAGTACAGTCCTTAGTTACACAGGAGTTCTGATCCATCTGATTAACCGATGGAACGATAACTGATGCCCAGATCTCCCAGGGGAAGCTGGGTTACCCAGCTAGTTATAAAATAGATGGACAATTACACATACTGGATGACCTTTGCAATGAACTTCTAGGGATGCTACAGGACCACCACCCAGTTTACCAGATAGCTTTTAGCTAATGAGCCGTGTTGTGACGTGTGCGGATTACCGGATTACCTCCCATCATCCTCTCATTTCTGTGGCCGTCTTCTCTCGTTTGTGTGGTTGCCAGCTGCGCGTTGCCGGCGCTAAAAACGTCGAATCAGCGGAGCGCATGTAAAACACTTCCAATCCCGGCAAATCTGACATGGCGCTTCCTTTGTCAGGGAGTAAGCTGGTCAGAACTGGGAGGTGAACTATTACTCTGTGAGGCCCCCGAGGTCCTCCTTTGTGCAGGCTGAAATATGAGCTGCTGGCAAGGGGCCGCCGCTTTCCTGAAGCCTTTCATCCTGACTTATGGTGGAACCAGCTCAGGAAGACATCCAGCAGAATGGAAAAAAACAACAAGAAAAAAAATGGAAACTTTGTCTGTCAGCCACGTCCACGTATCACTTGTCGAATTCCCTGTACCCTCATAATTGATCAATTTTTACATATTTTTGAAAAAGGGTACGTAGGAATCAAGATACTGGTGGACGCAAGCACAACAGATGCTCACAAAAGCAAGCAATTACAGGAAAATATGGGCCGACTCCGCTCACATCTGCTGCCCCGTTACACGCTGCACGTTATGCCATATGGCTTGACTAGCCGGCCGTTAGAGCGTCACTTTCAGGCAAAACCAGCGAGGAGCTCTGATCAGGGTGCCCTACTCTCTCTGGCTGCTCTGCTTTTAAATACGGTCGTGGGAAAAAGTAAATGCACCCCATGTTGTTGACGTTTTCATCACATTTGAACATTTAAACATCAGGTCTTCATGCAAAGGGGGGCCTACAGCTCAACAAATGACACGGTGTATTCATGCTCATCATCTAAAGCAGGGGCATCGAACTCTGGGCCTGGAGGGCCACAATGGCTACAGGTTTTCTTTCTAACCATCTTCTTCATTACTGACCTTTTTTTTGCTACTAATTAACTTGTTCTGCCTTAGTTTTAATTAACTTGACTCAGACCCCCTTAGTTCTTTCTTTTTCCTTAATTAGCAGCCAAACAATAATGAGACACAAAACAAGCAAACAAGTGACCAGCTAACCACAGGCCTGGTGATGGCCTCGGTAAGGTTGATCTCTCAGGTATATAATCAAAAACAGGAAATCAACAGTTTGGGAAAAGTCTACAGTAGCAGAATGCGGAATTAAGTAACGGGTTTAGTTAACAGCAAGAATCGGCTTCTCATTAAGGAACTGGTTGGTGTGAAATTGGCTGGAGTTTGAAGCCCCAGTTTAGCTGGTCATCTGTTGGCTCGTTTCACATCTCATTTCTGTTTGGCTGCCATTTAATGAAGAAAAGAATCAATGGACTGAATCCTTCAAAACAGGGGAAAGGCAGTTAATTAGCAATGAAAACTGGTCACTGATTTGGAAAAGGGTCTGAATGAAAACCTGCAGTCACTGCGGCCCTCCAGGCCCGGAGGGCGACACCTGTGATCTAAAGGAACAAAAATGAAGATTTGTCACACTGGACAAAGTAAATCCAAACCTTACATTTATCATCAAGACTTGAAATCCGTCAAATTAGAATCAGGTGTTCCAGATGAGGTGCAAATGACAAGAACCCCCTTAATGGAGTCAGCAGGTGGACCTGACTGTCTTAGCTAAACCACATATAGCGAGGATCTGGTGCTCTCTTTGCTATCGATGTATATGTGGTGTCATCATGCCGAGATCAAAAGAGCTCTCTTAAGCAGTGTGGGGCACGAAAATAAAATGGAAATCGAAGTAGAAGCTTTTTATTGAAACAAACTCACTTATTGCAACTGTTTGTGGTAGAAAAATCACACCGAGTATGAGGCGAGACACAAAAATAACCAAATTGGCAAATAAAATATATCTATTGATGAATTCCAGCATTCTAAACATCATGTCACCTTCTCTATACTCCCCGTCCCGATCTCTACACCTCTCCAGGCGTACCTTCCATTGATGGAAACAGAGCTGCAAGTCTTCTTGCTTGAGGCTCTTCAACAGGCTTCTCTCTTCACTTCATCCATTCAAAAAAAATGCGTTCCCTTCAGGTTACTTCTGATTTTCGGGAACAAGTAAAAAATCACAGGGAGCTAAATCGGGCGAATAGAGACGATGATCGAGGACAGGAATGTTTTTGTCAGTCAAAGACTGCTTTATGGAAAAAGCAGTCCGATCATTTTGAAACAAACTGATTCACCGCTCTGATGTTTTCATCCGTCCACGACGAGCGTAAGCGACCTGGGCGTTGAACGTCTTCCACGTTTTCATGTCCTTCCTTGAAACGTTTGTGCCACTCAGAAACTGTGCGAGACAAACCATACGCTGTTTTTATCATTTCATAGGTTTCTGTGGCCATTTTGTTCCATTTTGCAAGAAATTTGATGTTGATTCGCTGTTCGATTTTTTATTATAGCGGCAACTCGTGTAGCGATTTTTGTGCAAATCCTGACTGGGCCCTTCACAGGATATACGTAGTCGGTTGGCGGTTTGAGAGGGCGTGTAGGAGGGTAAGATACGGTTCTATGATTCACATCCGGCCAAACTTCAGACGGTTTTCCAGGAAAGCCCCAAGCCCAGTCCGGCTGTTTTTGTGTTTCACCTCGTATGTCGACTGTCCACTCTGTGGAATTCGTGTAAGTAACCGCAAAATCATTCCACGCGTAAGGGACGTAATGACAAAGAATAACGGAAGTGTGGAGAAACTATTAATGGAAGGCAAATGCTGATCTCTAAGACGGTAATCTTTAAAATTGTTGCCCCCTTGGTGAATGGAGCAAGGTACGCGATTGATTATTTGTTGTTTCATTTATTCATTTATTCTGTTTCTTTGTAGAATGTTAAAAATGTATGTGTTAGTTTTCACGGTGCTCGTGATGGTATGATAACGTTAATAAAGAACGTAAAGTTTGAGACATGAATGAAGATAAAGGTACCAGTCTGCGATTCTCTGTGTGTCGATTCAATTAAATGAAGGGCTGCTACAATTAGTGGCGTCACTTGTCACTTGTCACTTGTGGACTCATCCAGACACATGTATAGGTGGGCCTGTCCGCCCGTAAGCAAACATCGGAGTTCAAGTTACAACTCATCCGTCTCTCTTACCATTAGACGGAATTTCTGTAATCACTAATATGTCAGTTCTTGTTTTTAGAAATAAGAAGTGTTTGGATTCGTATTTATAGCATTTGTAATTTAATTTATTAATTATTACAGACTGGAATAATTTAAAATGTGGAATTATTAAAATTACTAAAAACTTTCATGAAATTTAATGAAAACTGGAGAAATGTTTGAATTTTCCGCATATTTTATCACATGGATTTTAATTTGAAATGTGTCACATGTGTGACTGTATATTTTGGTGATTAAAAAAAAAATAGCGATACCCCAGTCTGATCCAGACTTGAGCACTTCTGCCAAGAGTGCATTACCCAAATAAAAATCTATCTATCTATCTATCTATCCAATCCTGCCAACTATGCTATCTATCTATCTATCTATCTATCTATCTATCTATCTATCTATCTATCTATCTATCTATCTATCTATCTATCTATCTATCCAATCCTGCCAACTATGCTATCTATCTATCTATCTATCTATCTATCTATCTATCTATCTATCTATCTATCTATCTATCTATCTATCTATCCATCCAGTCCTGCCAACTACGCTATCTATCTATCTATCTATCTATCTATCTATCTATCTATCTATCTATCTATCTATCTATCTATCTATCTATGATATTTGAGTTGAAGTTACAGATTTCTTAGTCATCATATTCGTTTTGTTCCTCCCTAATTACATAATAAAGCCCTGAGAATGCAGTATAAAGCAGTGAGCATTTCCTGCTAATTCTTTAATAACGCATGCAGGTTTTTGACCGGCCCGTGGTGATGCGCTCAGTGGCCAGTTTGTTGTTCAGTTATTACTGATAATAAACTCTGCGTGTGATTATTTATTCCCTATTGAGCTCAGTTTTCAGTTGAATTGCTAGTTGACGAGTGAATTGCTTTCAGGGTGTCTGTGTGTCACCTCAGTTGATGAAAAGTAAATATTGTTCTTTGACTAACCGATTGAAAATGCACTTCAGAAGCCAACGCTGTCTCGTCCAGGCACTTTGTTGAGGTTTCTGCTTCAGCTCCATGCCTCAGTAGTTTGTTCCAGAGTCCCACTATGCTTTGTGTGAAGAAGTGCAGTCCTAAATTCTCTTCCCCTTCATTTCCGCTGGTGTCCGTGAGGACCTGATTCACCAATAAGATAAAAGAAGTCTGCTGGACCTAAATTATCAATGGCTTGGAGGATTTTGAAGGCCTGGATGTGGTCCCCAGGCAGTCACCTCTGCTCGAGACTGCACAGGTTTAATTCTCTCAGTCTGTCCTTAAGTTCTCGGATGCTCCTGGTGGCTCTCCTCTGGACCTCTTCTAGTAGTGTGGTGACCAGAATTGCACACCTTACTCCTGTAATAGCCAATCTTAGAGCGTTTGATGTTAATGTTAAAATGCAGACAAGTGTTGATTTGTTTAGAAAGTGAGATTTTCATAGCTACATCGATAAAGGACCCCTCGAGCTAACGTGTGTCATATGAATGAACAGGAGACATCAAAGGTTTGGGGTAGACACCTGTATATTATGCCTTGCCTGCAGAATTTGGGATTAATAAAGTATCTATCTATCTATCTATCTATCTATCTATCTATCTATCTATCTATCTATCTATCTATCTATCTATCTATCTATCTAGAAGGGTAAATTTAGTTGAGTTGTGTTCAGCTCAATGTCCAAAACAGAACTGCCTCATAGGGGTAAAGATGACGGCTTTAAAGGTTGGAATCGGAAGTATAACATAAGATCGGAAGGGAACATAAGTGATGTCATCATGGGCGCCAGGAGCGGAAGTGACGTCATAATGGGCGCTGGAACCGCAAGTGATATCATCATGAGTGCTGGGAACAAAAGTGACATTATCATGGGCGCTGGGAGAAGAAGTGACATCATAATGGGCACCGGGAACAGAAGTGACGTCATCATGGGCGCCAGGAATGGAAGTGACATGCAGGAGCCACGTCATCAGAAGGTCACTCACCACTTCAGCTCCGTCTGTTTCTGTCTCTCACCAGCTCTTCTCAGACTGCACTCCACTCAGCTGCAGCTGCTAACAGCTTGCAGCTCCCTCTAGTGATCTTGAGTGGCATGACGGCACCAGACTCAGCCAGCTGGTGGTCAGCTGACAGTAATGGATGCTGCTGTGCACCTCTGCAAAGTTGGGCAGCCCCTTTAGGAAAGCTCACGTGGCCTTCTGGAGGTCACCATCTCTTTTGCTTTTTATTTCTTTTCTCTCCTGCCTGGCAAAAGGTTTCAGATCATTAAATGTGAAGGAGTTTAGGTTTGAGGGTACTATGAAAACCCCCACCTAGCCATCTTCTTAAATAAGCTTATCCAGGGCAAAGCAGTGACTGCGATGGGCTGGCGCCCTGCCCGGGGTTTGTTTACTGCCTTATGCCCTGTGTTGGCTGGGATTGGCTCCAGCAGACCCCCATGACCCTGTAGATGGGATATAGCAGGTTGGACAATGGATGGATGATTGCAGTGATCAACAGGTTTGATGTTTTAAGGCAGGGGGTTCCTAACCTGTAATAACACTGAGGGGCACTGTTTAGGCAACTCAAGGGGTGCGCATTACCCATCAACCCCCTCGCCTAGGGCTTCATGTGGGCTTTGAGCAGCACTGTCTAGAGCACACACCTATTTCTGCATTCTCAATCATGCTTAATCTAGTTTAGAGTTTTGGGAGACCCTACCCCTGTAGCACGTGATGCAAGGCAGGAACCAGACCTTTACAGCCATTCCATAGCTGGACCCCACAATAATAATCTTCTTCTTCTTCTTCTTCTTCTTCTTCTTCTTCTTCTTCCAGCTCCTCTCATTTAGGGGATCCTGACTGGATGTAACACTAAATGTACAAATGCTTTAAGCACCTATGCTTTAAACACATAAACGAAAGAGCACAACGGCATTACGCAGGCGTGCAATCTCCATCTACCCCTGTCTTTTACATCATTTTCTGCCCCACCAACTGCCTTCATCTTCTCCCTCACCTTCTCATTGACCTTCTTCTTCTCTTCTTGCCTGGCGGTTCCATTCCCAATATTCTTTTCCCAATGTCCCCCTCATCTCTCCTTTACACGTGCCCAGACCGTCTCTCAATCTTGACTCACTCACTTAGTCACCAAACCGTCACACCGGTGTTGTCCCTCTAATATCCTCGTTCCTAATCCTGTGCACCCCCATTACTGCGAGCGAAAATCGTAGCATCTTCAACCCCGGCACTTTCAGCTCTGCCTCCCGTCTTCTCGTTCGTACCACCGTCTCCAAACCATACAACATGGCAGGTCTCACTACCGTTTAATAGACCTTCACCTTTCACTCTTGCAGATACTCTTCTATTATAGACTCACACCTGACACTCTTCTTCACCCAGTCCACCCTACCTGCCCTCTCTTCTTCACCTCTCTGCCATACTCTCCGTTGCTTTGAACTGTTGAACCCAAGTATTTAAATTTGTCGACCTTCACCACCTCAGCTCCTTGGAGTCTCACCCTTCCACCGCCTTCCCTCTCATTCCCACACTTGAACTCTGTCTTACAGACTCTCATTCCCCTTGTTTCAAGTGCGGACCTCCACCTCTCTGGGTTCACCTCGACCTGCCGTCTCCTCTCACTGAAGATCACAATGTCATCCGCGAACATCACAGTCCTGTCTGACCTCACATGTACATCACCATTGGAAACAGGAAAGAGCTAATAATCATCATCATCATCATCATCATTATTATCATCATCACAAAGGACTAATTTAGAATCAGCAATCAGCAATGGTAGACCTACATTTCTGGGGCCCAGAAGCTTGAACTATTATGGGACCTTCTTCACAACCAGCAACAAGGTCTGGGTGACCACTGTTTTCTTCTGGAATGGAGTTGACTCATGACAGATCACCATAAATGTTTCAAAAATGTAACCACTACATTAAAATTGCTGCACCGAATTACACTATATTATTATTATTATTATCCATCCATTATCCAGCCCGCTATATCCTAACTACAGGGTCACGGGGGTCTGCTACAGCCAAGCCCAGCCAACACAGGGCACAAGGAAGGAAACAAACCCTGGGCAGGGCACCAGCCCACCACAGTATTATTATTATTATTATTATTATTTATAAAATTGACAGATGGACAGGCGAGATTAGACAGGAGTCGTTGTGGATTGTGATGTTTGCTGATGACATTGTGATCTGTAGCAAGAGTAGGGAGCAGGCTGAGGAGACCTTGGATAGGTGGAGATCTGCTCTAGAGAGAAGATGAATGAAGGTCAGTAGGACCACCAAGACAGAGTACATGTGTGTGAATGAGAGGGAGGTCAGTGGAATGGTGAGGATGAGGAAGGTGGAGGAGTTTAAATACTTGGGATCGACAATACAGAGTAATGAGGATTATGTAAGAGAAGTGAAAAACAGAGTGCAGGGAGGGTGGAGTTGGTGGAGAAGAGTGTCAGGAGTGATTTGTGACAGACAGGTATCAGTAAGAGTGACAGGGAAGGTCTACAGGACGGTAGAGAGAAGGCTGTGTTATATGGGCTGGAGACAGTGGCACAGGAGTCAGAGCTGGAGGTGGCAGAGTTAAATATGCTAAGATTTGCATTGGATGTGACGAGGATGGACAGATGAGGACATTAGAGGGTCAGCTCAGGTTGGACGGTTGGGAGACAAAGTCAGAGAGGTGAGATTGTGTTGGTTTGGACATGTGCAGAGGAGAGATGCTGGGGATATTAGGAGAAGGGTACTAAGGATAGAGCTGACAGGGAAGAGGAGAAGAGGAAGGCCTAAGAGAAGGTTTATGGATGTGGTGAGGGAGGACATGCAGGTCTCTCTCTCTCTCTTTCTCTCTCTCTCTCTCTCTCCAGGCTCCACCAACAGGGTCTCCTTTTCTCTTTCTCTCTTGCTCGCTCCCTCTCTCTTTTTCCAGGCTCCACCCCTTTGACTGGCTCTCTCTTTCATTCTCTCTCTCTCTCTCTCTTGCTCAGGTCCATGTTGTCTCATCAGAATTTTCAGGCCACCTCTATTAAGCTCAAAGTGCTTTACAGAAGCATTCAGAAGATACAACAGGAATAGAAGAACAGACAAAGCTCAATAAATAAAAGTGAAAAGAAAAAAGCAGCAAAGCATCCAGCTCCAAATAAATGATAAATACTTTCATTAGAGAAGAAACATTAAATAACATCCATTTCTTGCAACATTAACAGCTAATGAGAAGATATGCTTAGTGCTGTTTTATCAGGTGTCCTCAAAAGGGGATTTGACTGCTGGCTTGGTCAATATAATATAATATAATATAATATAATATAATATAATATAATATAATATAATATAATATAATATAATCTTTGAGGGCATGCAGTTATCTGTAACATTCGAACACAGACACATAACTCCATGCCCCACTTTGTGCAAATGGTTCACTCTATGAAAAATGTAATTTAAGCCTTTTTAAATTAGTTTTTGGGTTTGTCGTGCAGCTAGAATTTTAATGTTGCAAGAAGTAGAAAAATCATTTAAAACATCAATCCTGTAGAATACAACTCCATATTTAAAGGGCTAAGGATTAATTAATTTGGCTAAAAAGAAGCTTTTTCCCTGAGTCCGCTATTGGTGATATTAATTAAATTGTGATTTATTTCTTGATTCTTTTATATTTATTCCATTGTACAGTACAATGTCAAGGCAGAGGCTGACATAAAGCAGTGCAGATGAGACGTAGTGCTAGACGCCATGGTGGCAGAGAGGTTAGAGTCCTAAATTCAAATGATGTCCGGGTTAGGGATGCATGGAGACTCCTTCTTTTATCTGACTTGGCTTTCTGGAGGCGCTTTGTGTTTTGCCCCAGCGTCATTTTGCTGTTAGTGAAATTGCTGACTGAACACTCGCTGGATGTTTCATTTTCTTGTATCGGGCTGATCTTCCTTTGTCTCCAGAACAGCCTTCTGCACTCTTGTTTGTCTTCTAGATTTGTGTTTCAAATGGATCCATTTGCCATTTTTTGCCCATCAATCTACCATTTCTTCAAGTTCATGGATTCAATGAGCTGCTAGAAGCATTTTCTGCGGACTCAATAGCATCATGGAATACCGGTAGATTTACTTGCTGTGAACTTCTCGTTTCAAACTCAAGGTGCCATCTGTCACACACGTGCACATGGGAGGCAGCTAAAGGGCTTGAATGAGACCGGGAGTGCACTGACTCTTTTTCTCGCTTTTCTGAAGAAGGGAATTCCGCCTGGCCCTGATGACGTCAATTCTGGTTCCGACCCCTTTGACGTCACTTCCGGGTCTGAGCCTATGGATGAAGACCCTTCCAGTTCAGGTTGAGGTCACTTCCTATACTGGCCTTTAAAGCCACCACCTTTGCTCTATCCCCTCAGTTCTGCTCATATCAGGACAACAGTTCATTTAATTTAGCAGCCAGGAGGGTGTCCCAAACCTTTCTATGGCTCTTTGTCGACGTTGTGACACCTGATGGATTCAGATCTGCGGACCATACAGGCGCCACTGGAGGAAACTGAAGCCACCGTCAAGTCCATGAAACCTGCATGAGATGATGTGTTCTTTATTAAAACAGAAAGGCCGACCTTAAAGGGGCCATACATGACAGTTACAAGGGGATTCAGAATGTCTTCAAACTGCCCTTCACTTCAGTACGTTGTTTATTTCATTTTAAATGGATAGATTTTGCCCATCAGCCTACTCTCTAATCCAACGTTAACCTGTGGGCCATGAAGGCATTGCAGGGGGGCCGTGGCCAACCTCAGACAAAACATCCAACCACTTCAATCAGTCGCCATCCACTGTTTTCTGAACAAGAACTATGACCTCAGAGTTGGAGGTGCTGATCCTAATTCTCAGCCACTTCATACTCATCAGCAAAACGTTCAAGTTTGTGCCAAACGCCACAGTCAGATGTGACAAATAGGATAACCTCATTCACATAAAATGACAATGCCACCTCTTGGCACCCCAACTGGGAATTCTCACATCCTTGGCAGTGTCTGGTGACAAGACGTAGCCTCGGTGGAGTCCAACACCCAGAGTGTGGATAAACCCAACTTAACGCAGAGTATTCTGAGTATTCTGCATTCTGTCTTCTTCCCCAAAGTTTCCGTTCTGCTGCGGTCTGTTCATTTCAGGTGCATGCAGCTCTAGCTTTATCATTTTGAAGCGTATTCCATCAATCACAGAAACTCTTTTCTATTTTACAATTTCTCGTCACTTAGCACTTTTCGTTTGAGCACATTCAGTTAAACTTGGCACTTCTTTTCCAATTTTTGTCCTCTGAAAAAATTCAAGACATAAAACACTTATCAGATATTCCTTTGTAAAAGCTTTTCTGGGAATGACTTGAAAATGTGAAGATTGATATCAGAAAGAAGCTGTAAGCCATCAAATCCTTAGTCTTCCTTCTCTGCCTATAAATGACAATTGTGTATTTTACGAGAACCTTGAGTGTTGAAGTCTAGGGCATTGTGCCCGTTGGGTTAGCTAATTCAGAGTTGACAGGGCCGTTATAAAGCAGCCTCCATGCTAAGAAACAAGAGATGTCTGATATTTACACAAGAAGGGTATCTGGGAATTTTTATGCATTAGCTCCTGCTGCCTCTTATCTGTCGGTACATGTGTGAAATAGTTTGCAAGACAAGAATACATAAAAGGCTGAAGCTGTTTATTGTAATACTGTAAAGCACACTAGCTGAAAGCAGAAAGATGTTAAAGTAATAAGGAAAAAACAACACAAAGTGTTATTCTCTGTTGACATCTTGGACATTAACAGATTTGAAAACTCCTTTCGCGTCCTCTGTTTTTCTGTTTAGCTTGGAATGGAAGGCAAGGACAGTCTGACATCCCAGTTAGGACTGATAATCAGCTAGCTGGCTGGGAGGTCCTCATAGTGGACAGACAACAATGATAGATAGATAGATAGATAGAAAGATAGATAGATGGATAGCGTAGTTGGCAGGATAGATAGATAGATAGATAGATAGATAGATAGATAGATAGATAGATAGATAGATAGATAGATAGATAGATAGATAGATAGATAGATAGATAGATAGATATGAATTTTGTTATAGCTGGTAGGATAGTATTATTTCTATTATAAATAGATAAATAGAAATAGAAAAATGTTAGTCCCCTAAGCACTGTCCACAATGCAGTATCCTCAATGCTGGTGTCAGGAGGAATGTGGCAGTCACTTAGCCTCGCACTGTGGTAGCCTGTAGTAGATCACGCAGATCGGGAACTGACATTCTAGCATCTCATCTGAATGCAGCAGAAAAATGTATTATAAGAAAAGTGCACAAAGAAACACGCATCTACTGTCCTGATTGTGACGTCTCAAAACATGTCACATGAAGGACGTGTGCTAAATGCATCAGTACAGCAGTGGATGCTAGACCTGCCTTTCCTGCTGTAATTATGTTGACGCTTTGGTATTTATATGTTTCTGTTACATGTAATAACATTTTTTTCTTGTTGAAAGGACTTTTTCTGATTTGTTTTTCCAGCGTTAAACATAACACTAAAAAGGTTAATGGAGCCAAACAAGTTAAAGAGGGAGTTCTGCTCTACCTAAGGACCAAAAGTGCAGCCAGGAAAGAGGAGTTTTCGGTAACAGCTTCTCTTTTTTTACCTCCAGGACCGTTCCCTCCCAAGAGTAATGACATCATTTCCTCTGTCCACAAACCAAAACTACCGCCTCTTCCTCCCTGATGGTATATAAAAAGCCCCAACACCAGAAGACGGTGATCATTTGTGGAGCCCACATCAGTGATTAATATTTACTGCACCAGGGGTAAACTTTTGTTTCCATTCTTTGTAATGACCTCTACATTCTAGCGTTGTTCTTGTATTTACTTTCTAATTTTCACTTCATTATTTGGGCCAAAGCTTCAGGTAACCCAACCTTTCTTTTTGTGTCTTTTGCATTTTATTACAATTGTTAGAATCATCTAAGTGGAAAAGAAAGGAAGAGTAAGACAAATAGAATGGATGTTGGATGAAAGAGAGAAAGAGATTAGGAGTGGCTTACGATGGAAAAGAGACTGGAGCTCCACCTCAGGATGGCTGTCCTGACAACTGTAGGGATTTCTTTGGGCAGAAGTGTGCCTGGCTACATTCAATCGCTGTTCTGTTAAAGGCGCTACGACATCAGATAATTGTGTTTAGAAATACAAACAAATAAGCAGACATTTTCAAACCAGCTTAAAAAACAAAAAAATAAATAAATAAACAGACTCCCCTGGCCACATGTTTTGACTTTACCCAAAAACTCTTACTGAGCAACTCTTCTCATCAAACTGTCAGAGGCCTGTCATGCTTTGGTTAAAAGACATGTTATTTTATCTAAAAAACTGAGAATATAAATTTTACATAAAGAAGATCTGTCTAGGCATTCTGCAGGATTTGATAGCTCCTCTTCTTTTTCAATCTCTAGAGCAATAACAGATTATAGATTTTAGTCTATTTCATTCTGTTTAGCTCTTATATATATATATATATATATATATATATATAAAGTTCCACTTAAGGGCAACAGAGGGGCGGACAGATAGATATTTTAGTGTAATTGGTGGGATAGATAGATAGATAGATAGATAGATAGATAGATAGATAGATAGATAGATAGATAGATAGATAGATAGATATGAAAGGCACTATATAATACATTGATAGATAGATAGATAGATAGATAGATAGATAGATAGATAGATAGATAGATATGAAAGGCACTATATAATAAATAGATAGATATTAATTTTGGTATTTTCGGTAGGATAGTATTAGCTCTCTGATAGACAGATAGATAGGCTGATAGATAGATATTAATTTTGGTATAGTCGGTAGGATAGTATTTTCTCTATGATAGATAGATAGGCGCTGCACCACACACAATTATATATTTGAAGACGTGTGACACAAAGCCAGTTGCTTTTGGTATTCAGGATGACAGGTTGCAGATGTCATTTGAAAGGGACACTTTTGCCATTTTTGCCCATCAATCTACACTTAGTACCCCATAATGACAAAGTGTTTTCAGGGAGGTTTCCAAATTCAGGACACGGACCCATGATCTCCTTACTGGGAGTCAGTAGCGCTACCACTGCACCACCTCACTCAGCAGAAGATTTTACAATAGGATATAATTGATCACACCGTGCAATACTGGAGAAACAACTACATTGGCTTATTGACTTCCTGTGGAAGAACACATTAAGTTTGAATCTTTGATGTTTGCCTACCAGAATAGTCAATGGGTCAGCACCTGTGAATATGAAGGCACTGGCTGCCATGTTTTAGCCAGGGATTCTCCTCTGCTGGGCTTTAAATTTTTGTTTTATGTTTAATTTTATGTTTTCCTATGTATCACTACCTTGGTTATGTCTCATGTGTTTTGTGAGTGGTTCCCCAAGAGGCAGGGCCACCTGCCAATCACCACCCTATCACTCTTGTGCCCACTCCAGTCACCAGCACCGTGGCTCCATTGCTGCAATGGACATCCTATGCACTCATCTCTGTGCTGCAAAAAGTAATAAATTAATAAATAAATAAAGAGTAAGTGCATCCTTTACTCTTTACAAAAAGTATAAGTTATAAATAAGTAGCTATCATTCCAGGCAGGTGGTGATACTGCAGAGAAGTGCCAAGGTGCTTCACCACACGCAGCTGTATATTTGAAGATATGTGACACAAAGCCAGTTGCTTTTGGTGTTCAAGATGACAGGTTAGTCATTCTTTTGGTTTCATTAAAGTTTATTTTGGACTTAACTTATTCAGTCTCTGGAGGAAATGCTGAGGCTTTCGGTTCTTTATATCGTAAAATATGTAAGTGTACTGATGCACAGTTTCAGGATCTGAAATAAGCTAAAAGGAAGTTAGACGTGTCACAGGGACTATTCATTGAACAATTAGTCAATCGGTCATTTGGCTTTTCCAAGTCCCTGTCTGATTTGGGTGGCCCTTTACTTTGTTTTCTTGTTTCATTTCTTTTTTAGCTTTGACTGATGCACACCGACTAACGAGACACTGAGGCTGGTCCAAATGTCATCCTGCATTAGGCATTTTGGAGGAGACATTATGACTAAGAAAAGAAACGAGAAGAGGGATTTCTGGGTTTTTTTTGGACTATGTCAGCCACTTCTCAGATCTTAATAGGGCAGCAGATGTCATCTGTAGAATCCTCTGCTTGAAGTGACACCACTGAAAAGCTTTCTGGGTGTGATGCAGCTGAAGTGTTGGCATGGAGGAGAAGTCAAAAGTGATGCTTGGGCCCTAAGTGTGGGACTGGGTTGTGTAAGTTGAGGACGTGGAAGTGGAATACAGCGGACTCGGAACCCTTAATGTTCTGCACACTTCCTTGGGTTGCAGTTGTCATATGAAATGGACACATTTGACATTTTTGCCCATCAATCTTCACTCAGTATACTGGCTATAATGGATCTAATGAGGTTCCATCCATCCATTTTCTAACCCGCTGAATCCGAATACAGGGTCACGGGGGTCTGCTGGAGCCAATCCCAGCCAACACAGGGCACAAGGCAGGAACCAATCCTGGGCAGGGTGCCAACCCACCACAGGACACACACAAACACACCCACACACCAAGCACACACTAGGGCCAATTTAGAATCGCCAATCCACCTAACCTGCATGTCTTTGGATTGTGGGAGGAAACCGGAGCGCCCGGAGGAAACCCACGCAGACACGGGAGAACATGCAAACTCCACGCAGGGAGGACCCGGGAAGCGAACCCGGGTCTCCTAACTGCGAGGCAGCAGCGCTACCACTGCGCCACCGTGCCACCCTCTAATGAGGTTATTAGAAATAAACTTGATGCATTAGGATTAAAAGTCAAGATGGAGGTAAAGAATTTAGGGGTAACTATTGACTCTGACTTGAATTTTAAATTGCATATTCATCAGAACACTCAGACGGCATTTTTTCACTTAAGAAATATAAAAAAAGTTAGACCTCTTATATCATTGAAAGATGCTGAGAAATGAGTTCACAATTTTGTTTTCAGTCGACTAGATTACTGTAACACACTCCTCTCAGGACCACCCAAAGAAAGACATCCATCGATTGCTACGTGCAGAATGGAGCTGCTAGAATCCTAACTAGGAAAAGAAAATCCAAGCACATTTCTCCAGTTTTGATGTCACTACACTGGTTACCTGTGTCATTCAGAATTGTCTTTAAAACAGTGTTTCTCAACCTTTAAGTATTTGCGACCCGAGTTGTCATAACAGTTTTAATCGTGCCCCCCTAGCATTTTTTTGAAATGTATTATTCCTACTTAACTTTTATTGACATTTATCTAACTCTATATTTATTTTTCTAGTATCAGAATGTAGTTTAAGTTAATTTGTTTTGGTTTCAACAGATTTTGTTTTCATATTTTTGATTATTGTTTTCTTTTTTTCACATCTTCGCGCCCCCCTTTTTGTTAATTCGCGCCCCCCTAGGGGGCCCGCCCCACAGGTTGAGAACCACTGCTTTAAAATATTGCTTATGGTTTACAAAGCCTTAAATAATCTCACTCCATTTTATATTTCGGAATGTCTGACACCTTACACTCCAAATCGTAACCCTAGATCTTCAAATGAGGGTCTGCTTAGAATTCTGGGAGCTAAACTTAAAAGAAGTGGTGAGGCGGGCGGGCGGGCGGCCTTCTGCTGTTAGGCACCTAAAATCTGGAATAGCCTGCCAATAGGAATTCACCAGGCTGATACGGTAGAGCAGTTTAAAACACTGCTGAAACACATTACTTTAACATGGCCTTCTCATAACTTTATTTTAGTTTAATCCTGATTGTCTGTATACTCAATTAATTATCATTACTATTCATGGTGGCTCCAAAATCTGTACTAACCCCTACCAATCTGCGCCGCCACCACTTGATCAAAGCACTGTGATGTCCCTCCATTGATGGATTAAAGGCCAGACGTCCACGTGACTGTCATCATCAAGTCCTACCATAAGAACCCTAAATACAATGAGGACTGATCAGTTATGTTAGGTAGAATGCCCAGAGGGGGCTGGGTGGTCTCTTGGCCTCAGAACCCCTGCAGATTTTATTTTTTCTCCAGTCGTCTGGAGTTTTTTTTGTTTTTTCTGTCCTCCCTGGCCATCGGACCTTATTTTTATTCTATGTTGAGTTTTGTCTTATTTTAATTCAAATTTTTTTGTCTTTTTTCTCTTTGCTTTACATGATGAGCTACATTATTTGTATGAAAATCCATCCATTGTCTAACCCGCTGAATCCGAATACAGGGTCACGGGGGTCTGCTGGAGCCAATCCCAGCCAACACAGGGCACAAGGAAGGAACCAATCCAGGGCAGGGTGCCAACCCACCGCAGGACACACACAAACACACCCACACACCAAGCACACACTAGGGCCAATTCAGAATCGCCAATCCACCTAACCTGCATGTCTTTGGATCGTGGGAGGAAACCGGAGCACCCGGAGGAAACCCACGCAGACACGGGGAGAACATGCAAACTCCACGCAGGGAGGACCCGGGAAGCGAACCCAGGTCTCCTAACTGCGAGGCAGCAGCGCTACCACTGCGCCACCATGCCGCCCTTGTATGAAAATGTGCTATAGAAATAAATGTTGTTGTTGTTGTAATGACAAAGTGAAATACGTGTTTTTGGGGAGGTTTGCAAATTCATTAAAAATCAAAATCAGAAATCCCACATTCCTAGAAGTACTCGGACCCTTTGCTTTAGTACTCCAGTGCCACCTGTTTGCTTTAAATCTCCTTGAGATGTTTCCTCAACTTGATCGGAGTCCACCTGTGACCAACTGAATTGATTGGACATCATTTAGAAAGGCACACATGTTCCTGTTGTCACACACATATGCCTTAGGTACAGCTTAAAGGCTCTGGTGATGCATATTTCTTGTAAATCCACCATTTGGCACTGTATTCTAACACATCTTCTCTTCCTCCCTCTACAAACTGGATGATTGACAAACTCACTACCTCTGACGTTAATTCTGGTGTCCGTCACCCGGGACTCACCTCTTCCTGCCTGCCTAGCATTTAACCATCTTGGATAGTCTGATCTGAGACTCGAGTCTGTAGTGACCTTGTCATTTGCTGAAACTCTGGATTTATTTTGCCTTTATAAGATACATGATGTCATCCCATCTCTTTATCTTTGTTTTGTCGTTTTTTACACTGTGTATAGAGGGCCCCACAATTTACAGTGTATGTCAGGACAAAAACCAAAACCATAAAGTCCAGGGAACTCCCTGTAGACCTCCACAGTCAAATTATGGTAAGGTAAAGATCAGGACAAGGGGATGCAACCATTTATGTACAGTACATATTCAAATCTTTGCCGTTGTACCCCATGCAACGTGTCGCAACGTGTCACAATAGTCAGGTGTGTCCTGCTTTCTGTAATTCTCCCTGAGATGTATCTAGAACTTGATTGGAGTCCACACATTAAATTGATAGGATGTCATTTAGAAAGACACACATGTGAACCTGTGTAGAGAAGGTGCCACAACTCACACTGCATGTCAGAACAAAAACCAAGCCATGAAGTCCAGGGAACTCCCTGTAGACCTCTACAATCAAACTGTGGTGAGGTAAAGATCAGGACAAGGGGATACAACCATTTCTAAAGCTTTGAGTGATACCACCTCTGTGTGAGATCAGATCTCATTTGAGATCTTATCTCTTAGCTGGTGAAACAAGCATTCCACCTCCATCTGAACTGCAGACCCCAAATGTTTCCTAAACTCAGAGTTACTAATTCTCTTTTTCTGTGAATGTCTTTCTAATTGATAGCAGTTGTGAATCTTGGTAGTTAAGAGTATCTAATCTAAGAGTATCTAATTAAAATCACTATTTTAGAGGAACAATGTATTAAAACTATAAAAACAGATCACAGATTAAACAAAAAATACACACAGAGCGGCGCTAATAATAATAATTTAGTTCCTATTCCAAATATCAATAACGCACATAGTACTCATCTCTGCACCTCCGAAACATTAAATATGGCACTATTGAATGTTAGAGCTTTAACTAACAAAACAGTTTTTATCAACGATCTTATTAGTGATAAAAAAATAGATCTTATTGCACTAAATGAAACATGGCTGAATTCAGATGCGCAGTTTTAATCGAATCTGCCTCCGGATTACAGTTTTACTCTGCAAACCGCCAGGGAAAAGGGGCGGATTGGCTAACATTTACTCGAGCCGATTAAAATGTAAAGATGTCAGTTTTGGTAAGTTCAAGTCCTTTGAGTATCTCGCCGTTGTTATTCATGGAGATTCTCAAGTTCTAGTACTATCCGTGTATAGACCTCCTAAATATAACGCATCGTTTTTTGAGGAATTCTCTGACTTAATGTCAATTTTAATTACTAACTATGACACACTCCTAATAGTTGGCGACTTTAATTTTCATATAGATAATCAGTGTGATCTAAAAGTAAAAGAATTTATGAACCTCCTGGATTCTTTTGATTTGAGACAACTCATAAATCAGCCTACACATAAAGCAGGTCATACATTAGACTTAGTGATTACTAAAGGACTGAAAGTTGATATAAAACAGATCATTGATATTGGTCTATCAGACCATTTTCTTCTACTTTTAATATAGAAATAATGATAAAAACACTCATGAGAAGCATATTGTTAAAAACGCTTCTTTGATTCGCAGCAGCTTTAAAACTTACAAACATTTTAAGCAATCAGTCCGTTTATAGTGCCAGCTATAATAGCGAGGACAATGTAAATAGTAAGGTGGAAAGATTTAATTCTAAAGTGAGAGCTGCTGTTGACATAGTTGCACCTGAAAAGACAGTGAAAAAATCTTCTAGCATTGTTATACCATGGAAGACCCAAAGAGTGTCTGATTTAAAGAGAACATGCCGTAGAGCTGAGCGTCAATGGAGGAAGACTAAACTTACTATCCACCACGAAATATTAAAAGTCAAAATAACAGAATACAATAACACTGTCCGTCTTGAGAGACGCTGCTATTTCTCAAGATTATAAATAACAATGCTAGTAATCCCAGAGTCTTATTTTCAACAATTGATCGCCTACTAAACCCAGGTAGCTCAAAGGAATGCCTCCTAAGTGCTTCCAGTGAAACCTGTGAGGCTGTCGCTGTATTTTCAATCAAAAAATTAATGATATTAGAAATAACATAGTATATCTCCCCAACACTAAGGATCCTCCTAAACCCCAGCATCCTGTTATAAACAAATTAAACTCTTTCACTAGGATAGATTTACCTGATTTAAAAAAATAATCTCTCAATTAAAACCTCCAGCGCCCTTGACCCGATACCAACAAGGTTTTTCAAAGAAGTATCAGGCGTGCTAATTGATAATGTTCTTGACATAGTAAATTCGTCACTAGATACTGGGGTCTTCCCAGACTGTCTTAAGACTGCTGTAGTTAAACCCCTACTTAAGAAACATAATCTTGACCCTCAGCTCTTGAAAATTTTAGACCCATCTCTAACCTGCCTTCTTAAGTAAAGTTCTAGAGAAGGCAGTCATTATGCAGTTAAATGACCACCTAAATAAACATGCTATTCTTGATAAATTTCAGTCAGGTTTTAGAACAAATCACAGCACAGAAACTGCACTCGTTAAAGTAGTAAATGACTTGCGGTAAATGCAGACAGAGGCCATTTATCTGTTCTCATCCTCTTAGATCTGAGTGCTGCATTTGACACCATTGATCACAACATTCTTAGAAATCGCCTTAGTCAATGGGTGGGCCTCTCTGGCAGTGTCTTAAATTGGTTTGAATCCTACCTGACAGGGAGAAAAATTTTGTTAGTTGTGGGAATTACAACTCAAGACACATGATATCCAATATGGTGTTCCACAAGGCTCTATCCTGGGTCCGCTGTTATTCTCAATCTACATGCTTCCGTTAGGTCAGATTATCTCAGGGCACAACGTGAGCTACCACAGCTATGCTGATGACACACAGCTGTACTTATCAATAGCACCTGATGACCCTGATTCTATTGATTCACTAACACAATGTCTGACTGTATCTCAGAATGGATGAATAGTAATTTTCTCAAGTTAAATAAAGAGAAAACTGAAATTTTAGTGATCAGCAATAATGGATACAATGAGGCTATTAGAAATAAACTGGATACATTAGGATTAAAAGTCAAGACGGAGGTAAAAAGCTTAGGGGTGATTGTTGACTGTAATCTGAATTTTAAATCACATATTAATCAGATCATTAGGACAGCATTTTTCACTTAAGAAACATAAGTAAAGTTAGACCTCTTATATCACTGAAAGATGCTGAGAAATTAGTTCACGCGCTTGTTTTCAGTCGACTAGATTACTGTAACGCACTCCTCTCAGGACTACCCAAAAAAGATATAAATCGTTTGCAACTAGTGCAGAATGCAGCTGCTAGAATCCTAACTAGGAAAAGAAAATCCGAACACATTTCTCCAGTTTTGATGTCACTACACTGGTTACCTGTGTCATTCAGGATTGACTTTAAAATTCTGCTTATGGTTTATAAAGCCTTAAATAATCTCGCCCATCTTATATATCGGAATGTCTGACACCTTATATTCCAAATCGTAACCTCAGATCCTCAAATGAGTGTCTCCTTAGAATTCCAAGAACAAAACTTAAAAGAAGTGGTGAGGCGGCCTTCTGCTGTTATGCACCTAAAATCTGGAATAGCCTGCCAATAGGAATTCGCCAGGCTGATACAGTAGAGCACTTTAAAACACTGCTGAAAACACATTACTTTAACATGGCCTTTTATAACTTAATTTTAATCTTAATTTAACTTAATCCTGATACTCTGTATGTTCAATTCATCATAATAACTATTCATGGTGGCTCTAAAATCGTACTGACCCCTACTCTCTTTTCTGTTTCTTTTTCCGTTTCTTTGTGGTGGTGGCCTGCGCCACCTCCACCTACTCAAAGCTTCATGATGCTCCAACAATGATGGACGGATTAAAAGGCAGAAGTCTACGTGACCATCATCATCATCAAGCCCTTCCGTGAGAACCCTAAATCCAAAGAGGACTGTTTCATTTATGTTAGGTAGAATGCCCAGAGGGGACTGGGCGGTCTCATGGTCTGGAATCCCTACAGATTTTATTTTTTTCTCCAGCCGTCTGGAGTTTTTGTTTTTCTGTCCCCTGGCCATTGAACCTTACTCTTATTCGATGTTAATGTTGATTTATTTTGTTTTATAATTGTGTCTTTCATTTTTCTATTCTTTAATATGTAAAGCACTTTGAGCTACTGTTTGTATGAAAATGTGCTATATAAATAAATGTTGTTGTTGTTGTTGTAGTCATTCAGTTTGCCAAACTTAGCCTACCTTCCTTTGAAATTTTTCAAAAGATCATCTACACGTTCTCCCTGGACACCCAACCTACAGTGGGTTAAATGTATTCAGACCTCTTCACTTCCGGAACATTTAGATTTAATTATAGTGGATACATTTGACATTTATGGTCCATCAATCTGCACTCAAAAACCCAAAAATGACAAATTGAAAGTGTGTTTTTCAGAAAGGTTTATAAATTCATTAAAACTTGACATATAAATCTTCTTATACACAGTACATATTCAAATTCTTTGCCATTGTACCCCAAGTTGCGGTCAGGTGTGTCCTGTTTCCTGTAATTCTCCCTGAGATGTGTCTAGGACTTGATTGGAGTCCACACTTTAAATTGATAGGATGTCATTTAGAAAGACACACATGTGGACCAGTGTACAGAAGGTCCCACAACTCACACTGCATGTCAGGACAAAAACCAAGCCGTGAAGTCCAAGGAGCTCCCTCTCATTGCTAGTACTTTAGGTCCACTTGTCTAGTACTTAAAGCCAAGTGCTAAAAATCTCGGGGCGATCTTGGATTTAGGTTTTAAATTTCACAAAGAAATCCATGCTGTGGTAAAGAGTAGTTTTTTTTCTACCTCTGGGCGATCAATAAAGTCAAGCCGTTTTTGTGATTCAATGGCCTACAAAAGCTCATTCATGCTTTTGTCATGTCTCGTTTGGATTATTGTGCTGCCCTGTATGCCGGGACATCCTGTATAGTTTGTCTGGCCTGTAATTGGTGCAGAATGTGGCTGCTAGAGTTTTGGTGTTGGTGCCTCTCTTCTTTGGTCCCTGTTAGTTAGAGGGTGAATTTTAAGATTTTAGTGTTTGTTTTTAAAGTCCTACATGGAGTCAGCTCCACCGCACATAGCTGATCAGATTGTTTCAGATTATCTATGGCTTTTTGTCCCAGACACACAAAAAGGTTTGGGGCAGCCACCTGTATAATATCCCTGGCTGCAGTGGGTTAGATTTTCCAGACAAGTGACTGGTTTGGAATCCAGACATAAACTGAACTAAGGTTTGGAAAGATGGCGGTTTTAAGTGATTCACCTGGAAGTGATGTAGGGGACTGGAAGTGACACATTTCTGTCACAATTGAGAATATTTAGACTTTCAATTGAAGCATACATTTTAATATTTCAAATATTTGATGTAACTGTTCTGCCTTATGATGTATTTCTACCTCATGAAGTAAATCATTTAATTTCTTATGAACACCCTGAATTACAGAGCCTTGCACTAATTTTGACTTTTTGCATAATGAAATGGCAACATAGCATATTAGCCCTTCAGCAATAATGTAATAAAAGCAACCTGCTAGCGTAATAGAAATGTACAATATCTGGTTAATTTATAGTAGCTGTAAAGCAATTACATTATCATTAGCACATTTTTATTTCATTATCAGGCAGTTTGTTAACATAGTTGATGGGTTCACACCAAAGTTAAAATTGATATAATGTGTCGTGGCTTGCCCTGTCTGTGCCTGGGGAATAGCAGGGGAGCACAATACGCAACACCACAGAATTTTGGATGCCACTTCTTCCTGTTTGACTTTGTCATTCCCTGTTTTGGTAGAAGGAGTCATCTTTATGAAGTCAACCCCTGACATATCAATCTGAAGAACATGACGTCCATGTCAGCTTAGCCACCTCTGACTTATACTGCCCATAGCAGGGTGCTATATAACCTAACATTCTGTTAGCCTTCTTAATGGCTTTGTTATTTTTTTTAAACATTGTTTACATCCATTTGCTTTTTTTTTCTTTGTCACTTAATCTTTAATATTATTGCCTGTTTCATGCTGGCATCTTGTAAAGCATTTCACATGAAAATGAGCTGTGAAAATAAATGTTGTTGTTCAGGATCAGGGAGATGCAAGGCAGGGACCAGTCCTGGAATTGGTCATTACTCCATGATAGGACCCTCACACTCACACACACAACTTAATGTAGTCATTATTCCATTACAATATAACAGGACCCTCACAAACACACACAAAGACACAACTAAGTGTAGTCATTACATGACAGGACCCTCACACACACACACACACAAAAACAACAACAACTTAGTGTAGTCATTACTTCATGACAGGGCCCTCAAACACACACACACACACACACACACAAGACTTAGAATAGTCAGTTTGCCTAACCCGCATGTCTTTGGTGATTTGGGTAGAAAAGCAGAGTAAACTTTAGGAAAACCCACACGTGGGGTATCAGGCTAAGGCATGGGCTCCATGAGGCAACAGTGCAAACCTCTCTGCCGCCATGCCTCTCTCCAATCCTTCTTGAATGAAACCATCTGATGAGGAGCCTCATGAGAGGGTGGGTATCAAACTAAAATAAGTCTCAGTTCATGGTGTAGAATTGGCTCAGACACAGGAAGAAGAGGGTAATGGCGCAAGATACCGCATCAGAATTGGCTGATGTTAAGAGTGATGTCCAGCAGGAGGCAGTGCTGGGTCGCTGCTATTTTCAATTTATATAAATCATTTGGAAAGGAATATAAATAATAAGCTGGTTAAGTTTGCAGATGATACCAAGATAGGTGAACTGGCAGATAATTGAGAATCCATTGAATCATCACAGAGGGACTTGGACAGCAGACAGGTTTGGGGAATTTGTGGCAGATGAAATTTAATGTTAGTAAATGTAAAGAATTACACAAAGGAAGTAAAAAGTGAGGTCTGAATACACAATGGGCGGTCTGAAAATTGAGAGTCCACCTTATGAGAAGGATTTAGGAGTCACAGTGGACTCGACACTATCAACTGCCAGTCAGTGTTCAGAATCCATTAAGAAGGCTAACAGAATGTCAGGTTATATAGCGCCTTGATGTGTGGAGTACAAGTCACAGGAGGTTCTGCTCAAGCTTTATAACACACTGGTGAGGCCTTGTAGGCAATCTGGCTATTTCTGATTCTGCTTCAGTCTCTTCAGACCCCACTGTAAATCAGCACGCTATCAAAATCATCAGCACCAATTCAGATGCTAGGTGAATGAATGGATAAAAGTGAGATGGGATGGGAGGAGTGGGGGTGTCCAAGAAGTTCAAATGTGGCCCCTCAGTAGTCCTAACTCTTACTATCAATGTTGCCTCTAGTGAGGGAAGTTTCCATCTTTAAAGCTCTTCAAGTCTTACTTGACATTGACCGACCACGTGCCAGGAGAGCCCTTCAGCCTGAGCTCTAACTGCAACAGCGCGCTGTGTCAGAGGGGCATTGCACCTCGAGGACATGGTAATTGTATCTGCTGGAGCCAAAGCCCACCAACAGTGATTTTCAAAGTTACAGTAATACCTTAGCAAGCCAGTTGTCTTACATTTTTTTGCATTTCATTTACTTTTTCATTTATTTCGATTTTTAAAATGTACTTTCTGAACAAATGTTCTGTTTATTGTGCTGTTTTATTGAATCTGTTTTTAAACAAAATTTAAATAAAGAATTTGTGTTTGTTACATCCTCCACGTTGATTTGATTAATTTACATGTCGCTTTACAATGATAAATTTTACAATGTTGAGACAAGGGGTGGTGCTTGGGGTGGGCTAGGTGATTTGGAGGGGCCCATGGAGTTTTTTTTATGCCCAGGGTCTCCAGAGTCACAGAGCTCCCAAGGAACATGCAGAGGTCATCAGCTATGGCACTAATGAAGCTTAAGCTTCAGTGCCCCTAATCCTGGAGGGTCCCCAGAAGCAACATTTAGGGTGTCCACTGCATGAGAATGCGATTTTAAAACCCCTACACGTAGTGGTTACATTTATAAAAAACAAAATTGTGGTCTTCCATTGTGGAACAGCCCCATTGATGAAGATAGCAGTGGTTACTTAGACCTCGTTGCTGGTTGCGAAGGGAACCCCCACAACAATTTAAGCTTCAGGGCCCCAAAAATGTAGAGGTATGTCCCTCTGAGGTCATTACAATGCAATGCAGCTGTCTTCTTCATCTACCACGACAAGGGCTGAGAAGATACAAGCTTTGAACAGTGAGAATTTCCTTTAAGTGAGAAGGGTGTAACTGCAGCCCACAATACCCATAACATTGGTCACGAAACATCCAAACATCACAGAACGCCCGTAACGTCAGTCATGAAACGCCCTCTGATGTCAGTCTCCACACGGCCATCGCCATCTTTGTTTGAGTTGGGAGAAATTCCAGTCTTTGAGTAAATCTTTACAAACGATAATTGAGTAAAGAAGAACACGACAAAGTTAGATTTAAAATCAAGACGGCATTGAGTTTGTCATAACTTTTACTAAGGTTAGATATCATCTTCATTTATTACTAGGAACAAATTGTACCCGAGTTTGATAAAGATGTTAGCTGAATAGCTACAGTGGTGCTTGAAAGTTTGTGAACCCTTTAGAATTTTCTGTATTTCTGCATAAATATGACCTAAAACATCATTAGATTTTCATTCAAGTCCTAAAAGTAGATAAAGAGAAACCAGTTAAACAAATGAGACAAAAATATCATACTTGGTCATTTATTTATTGAGGAAAATTATTGAATATTACATATTTGTGAGTGCAAAAGTATGTGAACCTCACGGATTAGCAGTTAGTTTGAAGGTGACATTCGAGTCCAGTGTTTTCAATCAAAGGGATGCCAATCAGGTGTGAGTGGGCACCCTGTGTTATTTAAAGAACAGGATCTATCAAAGTCTGCTCTTTACAACACATTTGTGGAAGTGTATCATGACACGAACAAAGGAGATTTCTGAGGACCTCACAAAAAGAGTTGTTGATGCTCATCAGGCTGGAAAAGGTTACAAAACCATCTCTAAAGAGTTTGGACTCCACTAATCCACAGTCAGACAGATTGTGTACAAATGGAGGAAATTCAAGACCATTGTTACCCTCCCCAGGAGTGGTCGACCAACAAAGATCACTCCAAGAGCAAGGCACACGTGTAATAGTCGGTGAGGTCACAAAGGACCCCAGGGTAACTTCTAAGCAACTGAAGGCCTCTCTCACATTGGCTAATGTTCATGTTCATAAGTCCACCATCAGGAGAACACTGAACAACAATGGTGTGCATGGCAGGGTTGCAAGGAGAAAGTCACTGCTCTCCAAAAACAACATTGCTGCTTGTCTGCAGTTTGCTAAAGATCACATGGACAAACCAGAAGGCTATTGGAAGAATGTTTTGTAGACGGATGAGACCAAAATAGAACTTTTTGGTTTAAATGAAAAGCGTTATGTTTGGAGAAAGGAAAACACTGCATTCCAGCATAAGAACCTCATCTCATCTGTGAAACATGCTGGTGATAGTATCATGGTTTGGGCCTGTTTTGCTGCATCTGGGCCAGGATGGCTTGCCTTCATTGATGGAACAATGAATTCTGAATTATATCAGAGAATTCTAAAGGAAAATGTCAGGACATCTGTCCATGAACTGAATCTCAAGAGAAGGTGGGTGATGCAGCAAGACAACGACCCTAAGCACACAAGTCGTTCTACCAAAGAATGGTTAAAGAAGAATAAAGTTAATGTTCTGGAATGGTCAAGTCAAAGTCCTGACCTAAATCCAATTGAAATGTTGTGGAATGACCTGAAGCAAGCGGTTCATGTGAGGAAACCCACCAACATCCCAGAGTTGAAGCTCTTCTGTACGGAGGAATGGGCTCAAATTCCTCCACGCCGGTGAGCAGGAATGATCAAAAGTTACCGGAAACGTTTAGTTGCAGTTATTGCTGCAAAGGGGGGTCACACCAGATACTAAAAGCAAAGGTTCACCTACTGTTGCCATTCACAAATATGTAATATTCAATCATTTTGCTCAATAAATAAATGACCAAGTATGCTATTTTTGTCTCATTTGTTTAACTGGTTTCTCTTTATCTACTTTTAGCACTTGAGTGAAAATCTGATGATGTTTTAGGTCATATTTATGCAGAAATCTAGAAAATTCTAAAGGTTTCACAAACTTTCAAGCACCACTGTATGCAAGGGACTGAGCCAGGCCTGTTATCAGACCTTGGTTCCTTTGCCAGTTCCCTCAATTCTCCTAGGTGTGTATGAATGGTGGTCCTAGGGTGTTCACTAGGGAGAACCGTTTTTGGGACTCCCATGGGTGTTCAGCCTGAATGGGCCTGTAGACCACCCATGGTCCACCTTCCGGTTACAATCCCGGCCCCCATGACAATACTAAGTGCTCTTGGTTAAATATTAACTGTTAACCCAACAAAAAGTTCACTTTGTGTAGAGTAATGCTACAGGGGTCTATGGAATACTAAATTCTGAATATGTAATTGACACAGATGCCCTCAGCAGTCAATTATTTCTCATAACTATAATTGTTATATATAATTGACCATTGTTAAGCATAGTTTTCCATTGCTAAGTGTTATCTTTATATATACTGTAATGTGCTACCGTGGCTGTCCGTTTGTCTGTCCAGGATTTTAAATCACCTGTAGCTTGCAAACCGTTTGACTTATTGACCTGAAATTTGGTACACTTACACTACATGAAGTCTACTGTCCGCTTTCAGGGTGATGATTGCTCTCAAAGGTTATTCCTCTTTTTATTTTTATTTTATTTTATTGTAGAATCAAGTCTTGACAGCGGGCAGCATGTATCACATGGCCGCTGTACTCATTCCCTACCACCTTCGCCGTCCTTTCCCTTACCTCTTCATATCTTAAATCATTCTTGAGGTAGATTGAAGACTTAAGTTTCAGCTTAAGTGAAAAATTAAGGAAAACATACAAAGTAATTGAGACACAAACACTGACTTAATCAGTATTAACGCGAAAAGATGCCGTCAAAAGAAGAGAAGAAGCGGGCCACTAGGGTGGAGAAAAGAAGAGCTGCTCAGGAAGCAGCAAGCACATCAACCTCTGAGAAAACGAATGGTAAACGTACAGAGAAAGTGGAGGAAAACTAGGAATGCTCAAGTCAAGTGCATTCACTGCACAAGTGCGCGTTACTGGTGGACCATAATCAAAGACCGTGACTAATTAATTATGATTGCCAGAACGTCATTCAGCATATGTCCAGTATATCGTGTATCAGAAGCCAAAGCTATCAGTAATGCGGTATTTTAGGTATCAAATATACCCCAGAAAGACAATGAAGAGAGATTGAGCCAATAAAAGGTGATGTGCTACAGAAGCTTGGAAGACAGTTATAGAGGCCATGCAGTTTTGTGATGTGCAGTGATGTTACCAGTCAAAGGTTTTAATACACTTAGGTCACTGTAGATGATCTATTTTCTTAACTGTAAGTATATTAAGTTGTACACAGTGGCCTGCAAACGTTTGGGTCCCCTTGCTGAAAATGTCTTTTACTGTGAATATTTAAGTGAGCAGAAGACAAACTAATCACCAAAAGGCATACAGTTCAAGGTGACACGTTTCCTTTCAGCATTCTATGCAAAATTAATTAATTGTTTTTGCTTTGTACAATTGTATCATGGAAATAAGGGAAACGAGCACCATGAGAAAGATTGGGCACACCAAGATATTTGAGGTCTCAGATCACGTTTCCCAAGGTGGTCTCAGACCTTCATTAGCCTATCAGGACTATGGCTTGTTCACAATCATTGCTAGGAAACCCCAGGTGATGTAAAGTGCAGGTCAGGTCTGCTGACATCTGGCAAAAGGAGAACATGTCCTCCTTTATCGACGTTGTGTCCTCCGTCGACAGGCATTGCCTAAAAAGGTGAAAATGTTTGGCTTTCATCAATCATTAACTTGACTGTGTTATTGGCCACTCATTCAATCCGCTTTGCAGATCCTACAGGATTGATGTGCCTGCTTCGATGTCTGATGAATGGTTCGATGTGGTGTAGCAAAATGCAGACATACAAATGCATTTGTGGTGCTTTTATATTCAAGCGTTGCATAATTTCCCAATGTAACGATGCATACCGTCTTCTTTTCTTGCAACTCCACAACATCATCAGGATGTATGGCGGCTTATTTGAGCCACAGAGAAAAAAATTAATGACACAGTGAAAAGATCTATTTTGCGAGTAAAATGGAAATTTCAACTTAATCTCAAAATGTCCACTTTAATCTTGTAGTTTATTTTATTAGTAAAGGAGACCCTGGTAAACATCATCTTAAAACTGAACCCAGTTGTTAATCGCTATGTGCTTCTGGGGCTTCCTACTGAACTGACAGCAGCCGCAGGCAGCAATCGCCACACAGAGCACATTTCATTTATGATATTCCAGTTTTCTGCACATTTAGAATCCTTAGATTTATACTTGATATCACTTTCATGATGAAATGCATTAAAGTATGTATGTTACATTTTACAGATAGATTGTTAATTTCGTTTAAATAATGGATACTGTTAACAATTACACACATGGGGTGACACTGTGTTACCGCGGTAGCAGTGCTGTCTCGCAGGGAGTCACGTCGCTGGTATTCTCTGCCTGGAGTTTGCATGTTTTCCTGCTGGGTTTCCACAGTGAGCTCTGGTTTCCTTCCAAAGATATGCAGATTTGGTGACACTAAAATGACGCTAGTGTATGCAGAGGTGGGTAGTAACGAGTTACATCTACTCCGTTACATTTACTTGAGTAACTTTTAAAAAGAACTGTACTTCTACGAGTAGTTTTACTGCATCATACTTTTTACTTTTACTTGAGCACATTTGTGAAGAAGAAACGCTACTCTTACTCCGCTAAATTGGGCAACACTCGACTCGTTACTTTTTTCCATTTACACATTATATACGCTATATTTTAGTTGGAGAGAAGTCGCCAGTGGATCTACTGCATGACTGTTTCACCAATCAGACGTAGCAACAATAATCACATGACTATGTTTCACCAATCAGAAGTAGCCATGCAGTCACATGACCACACACAAACTTCCTGTGTCTGCAGCCTGTGAGAGACTTTTTCTTGTTCACTGCTAAACGGTCACAGCTTCACTGCAGGAACCTTGACAGCCAACTCCTGCTGAAGCTTAACCATCACTTCACTGAGTGAAGAACAAGAACGTTTTAACCAACCACGCACAGACACAGACAGTCAAGGTAAAGTGAGACTTCTTGTACGTGCACAAGCTGCCTTGTTCTAATGTTATTTTCTATCAGCTGTGCTATATGGAGGGCAAGTGAATATGCAGTATTATACTGTCAGTGTACAGGAGATCTCGTCACTCTAAGTAGTTTGCACTGTTCAAACATACATGTTACCTGCTGTAGTTATCGACGTCAAAAGCTTTGTTGTGAAAAACTGAGATTTGGAACTTTGTGTTATTTGTGCATCCTTATTTTGTAAACATGTTATTTATTTTTACCCTTTTTTTATTTTGTTATTTGGAAATAGCAGAATTTGCACATTATTTTATACTAGACAACCCGTGGTGTAGCATACACCGCATAATTATTAACGTCTCAAGTCTCTCTCTCGCACGCCTGTGTGTGTGTGTGTCTCTCTCTCTCTCTCTCTCATGCACCTATGTGTGTGTGTCTTTCTTTCTCATGCGCGCCTGTGTGTGTGTCTTGATTAATGAAAACATTCTTGGCAAATGCTTTCGCTGTCGTTGGAATTGTTGGTGGGCGGGGCTCTGTCGTGCGTATCCCATGGTCTGTCTAGCATGCCATGGTCGACCGCTTAGTGAATTGTTGGTGGGCGGGGCTCTGTCGTGCGTATCACATGGTCTGTCTTGCGTGCTGCTTCTTGTGTGCCCCGGTTGGCTGCTTACTGAGTATCACATGGTCTGGCTTACATGCTGCTTCTTGCGTGCCCTGTTCGGCTGCTTAGTGAATTATATATTCTTGATTAATAAAAACATCCTTGGTAAATGCTTTCGCTCTCGCTCTAATTGTTGGTGGGCGGGGCTCTGTCGTGCGTATCCCATGGTCTGTCTAGCATGCCATGGTCGACCGCTTAGTGAATTGTTGGTGGGCGGGGCTCTGTCGTGCGTATCACATGGTCTGGCTTACGTGCTGCTTCTTGCGTGCCCTGTTCGGCTGCTTAGTGAATTATATATTCTTGATTAATAAAAACATCCTTGGTAAATGCTTTCGCTCTCGTTCTAATTGTTGGTGGGCGGGGCTCTGTCATGCGTATCCCATGGTCTGTCTTGCGTGCAATGGTCGGCCGCTTAGTGAAGTGTTGGTGGGCGGGGCTCTGTCTTGCTTGCCATGTCTTGCGTGCGTCTTGCTTGCCATGGACTTAGTGAATTATATATATAGATTTTTGTCTGTCTTATTACATTTCTAAAAAATAAATCATTTATTATGATCAAAGTTAGTACTTGAGTAGTCTTTTCACCAAATACTTTTTTACTCTTACTTGAGTAATTTTTTGGATGACTACTTTTTACTTCTACTTGAGTAATATTATTTTGAAGTAACGCTACTCTTGAGTACAATTTATGGCTACTCTCCTCACCTCTGAGTGTACGTGAGTGCTTGTATTCACCTTGCGATGACCTGATGCCCCGTCTAGGAAATGTTTCTGCCTCGTGCCCAATGCTTGTTGGAATGGACACATCCCTGGATTGATGGATTTAATCATTAGATAGATAGAAAGATAGATAGATAGATAGATAGATAGATAGATAGATAGATAGATAGATAGATAGATAGATAGATAGATACTTTATTAATCCCAAGGGGAGATTCACATCCTCCAGCAACAGCATACATAATAAAAAACATTAAATTAAAGAGTGATAACAATGCAGGTATAACAGACAATAACTTTGTATAATGTTAACGTTTACACCCCCGGGTGGAATTGAAGAGTCGCATAGTGTGAGGGAGGAACGATCTCCTCAGTCTGTCAGTGGAGCAGGACGGTGACAGCAGTCTGTCGCTGAAGCTGCTCCTCTGTCTGGAGATGATACATTAAACATCCTTTTCAGAGATATTGCGGCAAGTTTTCATCAGAATTTAATGGATGTTTCAGGGAATTCATAAAGACAGCAAAGTTCTCACCTGTTCTCACCGTGATGACATCTCGCACTGCCACCTGCTGGATTCTTTCAGATTTACGAAAAGTACGCGCGGAAGTATAAACAGTACAACGCTGACGTAGCAGGCGCGTCCGCAGGAGCATGCGTCGCATCGCGTGAAGTGTAAAACCCGGCCTAAGGCTTAAGCAATCCCAGTGTAGCGTTCTGTCTTTGCTACAACCCTCACTTTTTTTCCTCCAAGCTCAATGTTAAAGCAGCGCACCTTGACATTACATCTATTTGACGTTACATTTGTTTTAAGTTTCTAGATATGCTATGCGGAACTGACTTACTTTTTAAGAAACCACCCAAAAAAACCTGCAAGCCGACTAATCGACATTTTCTTTTTACCCGCGAAGCAGTTTTGGCGGAAAACACGTGCAAATGGCCACGCGGGTCCAGTCACGCGCCCTTCTGTGCGCCTGCGCGGCGTCTTGCGCGTACTTCAGGCGCAGCATGCGCGGCTCAGTTCTACTTGATCTTTCGCTCCTTGAAATCAACGCGGGTACGTAAAGGTAAGGGCGGTGAAATCAATGTCAGTTACAGTAACAATAAATACTAAATAAAAATTAACAGCTTAACTAATGTGGAAACGAATGGTGACGCTTTATGCCACGATGTCTAAACGTGTACTCGCAATCTAAAGAATATATCAAGTTCTCTGAGGCTGTGATTTATCGGGAAAAGCGCAGCATTGATCCGCTGTTTATCGTGTTAGGATGTCACCAGCAATTTTAGCTTGAGTTTTCATCATAGTCTTTAAGTGTCATTCGGGTACTTCTTTGGAAAATAGTTAAGTTTAAGAAATCTGAACTACAGTTAGCCACAGAGCCTCCACATCCAACAAATACCAACAGCTTAAGAATCAACAACAGTGGAGTTGGAATCAGCTGCGTATGAAAGCAATTTCAGCCACATGATGACTCAAAAATGAGCTATTGGGAATGTTCAATTGAAGCATTTTAATTTAAGCTACTTCAGTTTTAAATAGTTATGTTTGTTAAAGTTTTCTAGTTACACTGACATTAATTTGTTAGACGTCACACAGTTAATTTGTGTTGAAACAAAGCGATATGAATATTTTCTTTTAACAGAAGCAAAATCCTTCTCAGGGACTGTTGTTATTATTCACTTATTTTCTGTTAATCATACTCAAAAGGAATACAGTACTTTCTAATCCGTAAAACCTGGCATTCCCGTTTCATTTCTATACAGTCAGTCAGTTAAATTCAATTGATTTAACTTTTAAAAATCAAGTGTTATGGCGCTCCGGTTTCCTCCCACAATCCAAAGACATGCAGGTTAGGTGGATTGGCGATTCTAGATTGGCCCTAGTGTGTGCTTGGTGTGTGGGTGTGTTTGTGTGTGCCCTGCGGTGGGTTGGCACCCTGCCCAGGATTGGTTCCTGCCTTGTGCCCTGTGTTGGCTGGGATTGGCTCCAGCAGACCCCCGTGACCCTATTCGGATTCAGCGGGTTAGAAACTGGATGGATGGATGGAAATCAAGTGTTATGATTTGCATGAAATATATTTTTCATAAAGAACCGCCCCATTTGTTGACGTGATGCTCCCAGGTTCCTCCACACCTTTGAAAATGTGGAAAGAAAGTTAACGACTTTTAGTAAATTGATTTTTCCCAAATGCCATAAGTTTTGTGGGGTTGTGGGAGCCGATTTAGGATACAAGGCACCCACTCTAAATCAGAAAAGCTGCTTTTTCTTTATTTCCAGAATATAGTTACTGTTTAAGATTACATGAAAAGTGCAATCGGTATAAAGTGAACCACTACACGCTTAACCAACCCTTTGTGTTTTATGCATTTATTTATCGAATCGCACCTCTGTTCACAATTTTCATTCATTTGTAGTGAAATAAAGGTTTATTTGGATTGATTTAAAAAAAAAAAAACACGTATCTTCAACTAAAAAATGTTTAATAAACTTAAAAAGATGGTTTCATTTTAAAATTATCACTGTCTATGATCGAATTAAGCTCATTAAGCAAATTATTTTTATGTATGATATTGTAAAATGGTATTAAAATATATTTTCGGTGCACTACTAGTACATGTAGTTACATTTTGTTGTCTCTATTATTTTTGAGTATGTCTGTTACAAAAATATATAATAAACAAAACTGTGATAACAAACTCTGTGATAAAGAGACTAGAAAATTTAAAAATGCTCCTACTTTCAAACCAGCTAAAGCAACTGAATGTTATGCAATGTGGACATTTTCTTACTTTTTTTTTTAAATTTTGCTAGATTTTAAAAAAGATTGTTGAACTGTTATAATAAACTTATTCACAAAATCAAATGAAATATAATTTATGGATGTTAGGAAAAGCAATCATGAGAACGTGACATAGATAAATAGATTGATAAATAGATATGAAAGGCACTATATGATAGATATGAAAAGAACTATATAATCGATAGACAGATATTGATAGATAATGTTAAAGACACTATGTAATAGATAGATAATGTGAAAGGCACTGTATAATAGATAAATAGATAAATAGATGTGAAAGGCACTATATAATCGATAGATAGATATTGATAGGTAATGTTAAAGACACTATGTAATAGATAGATAATGTGAAAGGCACTATATAATAGATAGATATGAAAGGCACTATATGATAGATAGGTAGATAATGTGAAAGGCACTATATAATCAATAGATAGATATTGATAGATTGATAGATAATGTGAAAGGCACTATATAATAGATAGATAGATAGATAATGTGAAAGGCACTATATAATAGATAGATTTATATGAGTTTTTACTTTAAGTGTGATTATCTTTGTCTGACAAAAAAGGAAATATAATTAAACACAACCATTGACCTTCCTGCTAGAAACTCATTTTGCTTATAAGACATGCATACAGCCAAGTGAAAGAGGTGATCACTGAGCACTTGTAATAACTAAATGTGAACAATGTTAGCAATGCTAATTTACAGTAAATTAACTAGCATAACTTAGCATTGCATTTTATTTAAAAAAATGTAAAAAGGTGCATTTTTTGGCATGAGAAATTTAATTTTTATTAAGTCTCAAAAGTATAATAATGATACACATAATTAAAGTAATGATGAATAAAAATAATATGACATGAACAAAAATAAAAAAAAAATCAGTATCAGTAATAATAATGCTACTAATGATGACAGAACAGTATATAATCTCCAAATGAGTCCTTTGTGTGGTATATCTTAAAGCACAGTAAAAGACAAAATCCAATGCCACAGTCGGGACAATAATCGTGTGTTTCTTTTCTGATTTTCTTTCCTGATCTATCAGTTTTTCAACAGCATACTGCACAGGTACGAGTTGGATTCTGTTTTTTTTTTCTGTTGGAGATATATAATCAGTAAAATGTCTACCAATATGATGCCCTGGATTAATCTGTGATGTGCTAGGTTGACCATGACTCTATAGTAGTAGTGTGGACATTGGATGTGTGGCAATGCTTTGTTCTACAAGCTGGCATATAAAGTTTGCATGAGATACAAGTTTTTGTTTGTATAACATGAATGCATTCCAAATGCACTGTTCTACTACATAACAAAATATTTTTTGTAGTATTTATTTTCTTGCCTAGCATAATCGGATAGAAAGTCAATTCTTGATCTACGCCGTCCACCGTGCTATTGTGGTTGACCACAGCACAAGGCTTCATAACCGTCTTTGTTGCCTTTTGCCTGTACAGTGACTGTAGCTGCATTATGTACAGTGCAAAGAAAACAAACATCTTTCTTGTCCTTCTATTTTAGCATAAACACTTTACCCTTTTGCAAAGCTATCAGTACACCTCGCTGTAATTTAGCTCTGCCAGAATCTTCAGGTATGCCATGATGGTTAGGACACACTGTTGATTCAGTATGTCTTAGTCTTTCTTTGCAGTATGATGTCAAATAGCTCTGGTGAAGTATTAAAATGGTCCATGATTACAGAGTAACCTTAATCCAGCTGAGCATCTATCATAGTCGTCACCGATGACGTAGCAATGGCGTACTGATTTTATTTCAGATCAAACATTGGCCCTTTCCCTGTGTACAGAGCCAAATTCCAAATGCATCCCGTTTTAGATTCACAAAGTTTGTAAAGCTTTATGCCAGATTTGCTTTTTTTGTCGTCACTTACTGTATCAATGGCAGTCTGCCCTTATAAGCCATGAGACTTTGATTGATGCTGACATCACGGTTCAGAATGTAAACACTCTGAAATTATACTACACTGGTCTGGTATATCTCCCAATTTTTCTTTAGTTTGGGTGCTGGATGGGCATGATCATCAAAGTCTTCATTGTTGGTAAAGCGCAGATATTTCATAATTAGTGAAAACCTACACTCAGACTTAATTTCTCCAAAGAACAGCAGCACTGCCAGCTTTTTTACAGCCTGAATGATTCTTGGTTCTAACGCTTACGCAAGATGTATCTATTGTGATGGACGGCCGGCGTTTCAGTCCAGCCAGGACGCCCTTCAACTGAAGAAACCCACCTTTTCAGGGCACTACATCCCCCGGGACGCTAGATGGCAGCTCCCCTGGATAGAAATGGTTCCTTGGATTCCCGCAGGGCAGTATGGGACATGGAGTCCATCTCATCAGCCCTGTTGGGTGCCATGGGTGCCGCCAGGGGGAGCTCACCAAGAACCCGGGGAATATTACCGTGATGCTAACCCGGAAGTACTTTGAAGTCACGAGAACGGAAACCCGCAGTATTTCCGGGACACCTGAAGAAGGTGTTTGACCCGGAGAAGGAAAACTTCTGGGTCATAGACTTTAAAAAGGATTTTGTGAAACCCAGCAGATTGAGCCGGAGTTGGGTGGGAGTGTGACTGCGTCTTGTCTTGGACGTCTGTCTGATGGATTCAACAGGGCAACAGAGCCTCTAGCATCCACACTATACAGTTGCCAGAGTGACACTTGGGACTGACGCTTTTAACACAGTGTTTGCAGCCCAAGTAACACTCAGGTCTAATGCTAAGGAGGTTACTGGCTACACGTTGCATTGCTTTCTACAGTATTTTACTGTATGATTTCTATTGTATGCTACATTAACAACCCATAAGCCATCTGTAAATTTGTTGTACATCATTTTTTGCTGATGGCATTAAAAAGTTGGTACGACGCTAGGAAAATTGCACCACAAAGTAAGGTGACTTTGTAGACTATGTAGAAAAGTAATGTAATTTGTTTTTGAAATTCTAAATAAATAGAGTTAAAAAAGTGCCAGAAACGTTTTGAATGTCCCTCGTATTTCTGTATAAATGACTAACAAACAGAAATGCACTGTGCACAGGTAATCGGCAGCTCTAGTCAGTGTATGCTAGACTAAAGCCTGGAATTAAAAGCAGAGACTGAAAAACAATACAATACAGTAGAGTGACTTCATAATGAACTAGACTTCAAAATTACTGTGATGTATGCTTCAGTTGAATTACAGTAATTAATCTTTTCCAATTTAAATGAATTTCCTGAATTTCAGTTGTAATAGTACTGCAACTCAACAACCAAAAAGTCTGAATTACCGTGAGCGATCCTAATTCAGGAATATTCAAGGGATGCTTTACAATCACTTTTTCATGGCATTGCTTGGAGTGTTCTTTTGTCTTCATTGTGTAGGTTAGGCCACCATACTGACTCAACCTAAGTTGGGCCTTCCACATTCAGGTGCATTTACACTACAATCAACTGAAACTCCTTCATTCAACTACCTCTGTGACTTCTAAAACCATTTGTGCGCATCAATGATGGCTGAGGTGTGTCATATCAAAGGATATTAAGAGCTGTGTAATCAGTTATTTTGTGTTTAATATTCATAATTTATTTAGATCACTTTACAGAGATCTGTTTTTACTTTCACATTAAAGAGCCTTTTTCTGTTGATTAATGTCAAAAAAAAACAAATATGCAAACTTGCATAGATGGTCTACCCTTCATCTCACTTTAGCTGGAAGATTAATATTGTCAAGATGAATATCTTTCCTGTGCTTCTTTTTCTATTTCAAAGCATTCCAATATAGATTAACAAATATTTTTTAAGAAGTTAGATTCAATCATAACCTCATTCATTTGGAATTCAAAACATCCACATATCCAAAGGGGGCGGCCCTACACAGACCTAAGGCAGAAGGTGGCATGGCAATACCTAACTTTGAATTTTATTACTGGGCGGCAAAAGTACAAGCTATAAAAACCTTGACATTGACACAAATAGATAAACACACAGGCTTGGTCTGCAATTGAAATAATGTCCTGCAGTACTTCTTTATATTACAGTGATCCCTCGCTATATCGCGCTTTGACTTTTGCGGCTTCACTCCATGGCGGATTTTAAATGTAAGCATATCTAAAAATATATCACTGATTTTTCGCTGGTTCGCAAATTTCTGCGGACAATGGGTCTTTCAATTTATGGTACATGCTTCCTCAGTTTGTTTGCCCAGTTGAATTCGTACAAGGGACGCTATTGGCGGATGGCTGAGAAGCTACCCAATCAGAGCACGTATTACGTATTAAATAAAACTCCTCAATGATATACGATATGCTTCCTGCGCGGTGCTTCGCACACTTAAAAGCTGTAACAGCCCGTTTTGATTTTTCATTGTTTGCTTTTCTCTGTCTCTCTCACTCTCTCTGAAATTCTCTGCTCCTGACGGAGGGGGTGTGAGCAGAGGGGCTGTTTGCTTAGAAGATACGGACGCGCCTGTAAAAAATGCTGAAAGGCTACGTTCACATTGATCCCTTCATTGCGGCGCTTTATCGCGGTGCTTGCATACTTAAAAGCGCAACAGCCCTATTGATTTTTGATTGTTTACTTTTCTCTCTCTCTCTGACATTCTCTGCTCCTGACATGCATTCTTTGAAGAGGAAGATATGTTTGCATTCTTTTAATTGTGAGAAAGAACTGTCATCTCTGTCTTGTCATGGAGCACAGTTTAAACTTTTGACTAAAGAGTGTTATTTCATGTGTAGAGGGCTCTAATAATGTTAAAAATGTATTTAGAAGGTTGTAAACATGTTTTTAGTGCTCTAACTGCGAAAATATTAGATTTTTAAATAAAGAATCCTACTTTGTGGAAATTCATTTATCTGTCTGGAGCAGATTAACCGCGATAAACGAGGGTTTACTGTATAACTGTGCGGAGAATATTTATAAACAGTGTGGGAGAGTTTCTAAGGGCTTAAAATATATAAAAATAACCATACAAACATATGGTTTCTACTTCGCGGATTTTCACCTATCGCGGGGGGTTCTGGAACGCAACCCCCGCGATCGAGGAGGGATTACTTTACTTGCTTTGTACCCCAGTAAATACGAGTTATCATCAATATACTAACAACCCAATTGTGCTTCATTCATTCAGAATATGGAACCAATGTAGGAAGTACTTCAAGATAGAGAAGCTTTTATCTGTGGCACCTCTACATAATAACCATCTCTTTCCACCCTCTCAAATGTATGCAGTTTTTAATGTTTGAAAAACTTGCAGGATTAAATCACTTCAAGATTTATACATAGATAATATTTTTGCATCCTACAGACAATTACACTCCAAATTTAATTTTCCATCAGCACAATTTTTCCACTACCTCCAAATTAGAAAGTTTGCTAAACAAAATCTGCCAAATTTTCCTCACCTCCCACCTACTTCTATTCCAGAAGAAATGTTGATCAGTCTTGAGGATATTTTAATTTTATTGAATTTTTTAAAATTAAATAACACTCCATACACAACTCGAGTTTTACAAAAAGAGGAAGAAAAAAAAAAGAAAGGTTTGAAATAAATTAACCCCCACATCTGAGGAAGAGAGCTAGGCCAGCAGTGTAAAACTTTATGCTAGTAAAGACAAATGAATAGATAAAATACAGTAATAAATGAATAAAGATAAATGGAGTAAAAGAAGGGAGAGAACCCGTTTTCCTTAATTTAAATGCTTATTCTAAAATGTTATTGATCAGATCCTGCCAGGTTTTGAAAAAGTTCTGCACAAATCCTCTAAGTGCGAATTAGATTTTTTCCAGTTTCAAATAGTAGATAACATCAGTTACCCACTGACTTAGAGTAGGAGAGTTAGGATTCTTCCAATTGAGCAAGATAAGTCTACGTGCCAATAGTGTAGTAAAGACAATTCCAGTTTGTTTATCCTTCTCCACATTGAGCCCCTCCGTAAGCCCACCAAGCACAGCTGCTAGTGTATTAGTAGTGACTGTGACCCCAAGGCTGTCTGACAGGCATTTAAAGATTTTGTGCCAGAGTGATGTTAATTTGGCTAAAGAAATGTGGCCCAGTGAGGCTAGAGCTCGATTGCAGTGTTCGCAGGTTGGATCTCGCCCTGGAAACATTTTGGACAATTTTAAATGAGAGAGATGTGCTTGATATATAATTTTAAATTGAATAATTCTATGCTTTGCGCATATGGAGCTCAAGTGAATTCTATGCATTGCTACTTTACACTCCTTTTCTTAAATATTGAGTAAGGGATCATTTTCCCACTTTTATCTTGGATATTTTTAATGGAGCAATTGTAAAATAGTTGTATATATTACAGAAGTGCTGTCTGAGTCCTCAAGACTGATCGATATTTTCTCCAGTATAGAGGTAGATGGGAGGTGAGGGAAATTGGACAGGTTTTGTTTAACAAAGTTTCTAATTTGAAGGTAGTGAAAGAAATGTGTTGCTGGTAAGTTACATTTGGAGTGTAATTGTTCATAGGATGCAAAGACGTTGTCTATGTACAGATCTTGAAGTGATTTAATCCTGGATGTTTTATAGGCATTAAAAACTGCATACGTTTAAGAAGGTAGGAAAATGTGGTTCTTGTTCAGAGCTGCCACAGATAAAAACTTCTCTATCTTAAAATACTTCCTACATTGGTTCCATATTCTGATTGAGTGAAGCACAATTGGGTTGTTAATATATTGGCGGAGGGGTGGGGGGACTAGGGGGAGAAAGAAATGTAGCTTTTTATCCTTGTAATTATAAATGCCACTGTAACAATAGCATTCAGGGCAATAACTCCTGGGAAAATAACTCCTTTGGACACTCCTCTTTCTGTTGTCCCAGGCATCCAACTGATTGAGACCCATACTTCTCATATTATTTGACACCATGTCTTCTTTAGTGTTCTTCTGGGCATCATCCCCCTGCCCCTCCATTGTTGCCCACCTCAGAGAGATGCAAGAAAAAACACTTAAGAGCAAGTAAGAAAAAGCAAATGAACGAAGTAAATATTTTATTCACCCTTATAAAAAAATAAATAAATGGAATATCTTTAGAAAAAAATGGAAAGGAGTACCAAGTGGGCATTGGTGGTAGTAGTAATATTGTCATATGTTTTACTAGTACAGTAAAATTCTTATATGTTTGTCCAAGCAACATGCAACACCTAACCACTCATGTCTCTTTTAAACATTTCCTTTGATGGAACCAACCATATTAAATGTGCAAGATGTTGATGAAGGTTGCCTTACTTTTATGTACAAAATGTTGTCAAATAAAACGAGGAACACAGAAAAATGTTTGCAGTAGCTATCCCGTATAGCCAACGATATCTTTTTACAGAGTTGAGTTCAAAACAGAACAGAGGTGTGGCTAACAAAATGGCGTTTTAAAGCCGTTAAAGGAAGAGATGTAATTGGGCCCAGGTGGAATTCCCTTGGTTGGTCTGCAGAAGAAGGAGAGAAAGGGTTTTTGCACACTGCTACCCCCCGGTCCAGCATGGAATTACCCTTTTTCAAGCCTCTTAGCTGCCTTTCACGCACACGTGTGACTATGCATAGTACTAAGGAAAGTGACAAATATTACCTTCTCATCAAAAAATGAATTTTACTCAAAAATACACAAGAACAGAGGAATCCAATTGATAGCAACGACCCTATAAACCTATAATCCAAAAACAGATATATTAAATAAGTATAATTTGTTTATGTAGCAATAGTGACCCTATAAACCTATCAAAATAGGATGAGCAACATAATAACAAATCACTTGGATTTGGCTATGGCACCATATGCACCTTGTGAATGCCTACCAAAAACAAATAAATCAGAAAACTTCCTTTTCAAAATGTTGTACAATATAAATGTAATATCCATAATGTATATTTCACAGACAAATTACTTAACACATAATAAAACAATAGACAGTTCTCCAAATAATGTGGCTTATTACATTCCTATGCATATATTGCAATAATAACTTCCAAAGATAACACTTGGGGAAAAACAAAATGACATGCAAACATAAAATTAAGACATATGAAGGCTAGAAGGAAGTACATGAAAATATAAGGAGGAATAAATGTCCATAATTCCCATTTGGAAGGAAAAACCTGAAAATCCAACCCAAGGTGGTTATCGAAGCGAATGTACAGAGAGATTGTAGAACTGGGACAAAGAGGTCACGGGAGTGTATAAATGTAAGAAGATACAAGAGGAAATTCACTGAACTCCCAATGCATTTCCAGTGACAATAACGCTGAGGAATGATAATCACAAACTTGAACATAAAAGTACATTGAACACAAAACAGGTAAATAAATGAACACTACCAAAAATATATATATTTGTGATGAGAACAATATTTTCAGAATTGTAGGATATCCCACAAACTGAACAGAGTAAACGCAGTATACAGCAGGGATCTCAAACTCCGGTCATGGAGGGCTGCAGTGGCTGCAGGTTTTCATTCTAACCCTTTTTCTTAATTAGTGACCTGTTCTTGCTGCTAATTAACTTCTTTTGAATTCATTTTAATTGACTTGTTTGTTAAGATTTGTTCCTCTGAATTGCTTCATTTCTTTCCTTAAACAGCACCCAAACAGAAATTGAATCTTTAAAGTGATGACCAGCCAGCCAAAATTATTCAAAGGGCACAACGTAAAATCATCCAGTGAGCCACAAATCTACAAAGAACTACAGGCTTCATTTACCTCAGCAAATCTCAGTGTTCGTGACTCCACATTCAGAAAAATAGGCAAAATCAACTTTGTATTATAGTAGGAGGAAAGAAGCGAAATCAGAGTTTTCCACTAGCTTAATCGTGGTCCAAATGCTGTGGTAGGACCTGAAACAAACAGTATAAACTCAGAATTAATCAATGAATTTAAGTAGCTCCATGAGGAAGAGTTGGCTAAAATTCCACCACGTTGAATTATAGGAAACACTTGCTAAAGGTGGGCAAAAGAGTGTAAGAATTAAATTACTTCTTCCACAGCCAAAGTTGCAAAAAATGCGTTCTTTATTGATGTTGGTGCACCTTTTCTAATATTAGATTTTGGTTTTTGGGCCTACAAACATTCATCATTAAAAGTTTGCATTCATAGAGAATGAAATCCCAATGCAAGGAAAGGGGACAAATGCTTTTTCACAGCTCTGATTCTGTAATGGTGGTGGGAGGGCCTTTAAAAATTGAAAAATGATTTGATGACTTTTATACACCAAGTTTTCCATCTGTTTCATTCAGTTCAACGTGTTCCTGTAAAGTAAACTTATAAACCCTTCATACAGTTTGACATTTCCAGTATGAAGACGACATACGATAACAAAGACAAAAAACACAAAAAATGCTCATTTTCTATTTCTTATGTAGATTAGGGTTACAAACCTAACAATCTTTACATTTACAAGTCAAAGTGAACTTTATTGTCATCTCAACCATATACAAGTATACAGATAGACAAAATTGAGAAGCTCAGGGTCCACATTGTAACAACATGAAGTGCAAATAAAAAAATTAAAATTAAATTAAAAATAGAATTAAAATTCAGTCATTCTCCAACCCGCTTTATCCCAACTACAGGGTCACTGGGGTCTGCTGGAGCCAATCCCAGCCAACACAGGGCTTAAGGCAGGAAACACACCCCTGGCAGGGCGCCAGCCCACTGCAGTAGAATTAAAATTTAAAGTTAAAATTTAAAATTTAAATTAAAACACAAACAAGACATTACATTTTGCAGAGACAAAATTGGTGCAATGTATGGTATTATACAATCTAGATACATAAATATAGTCAATAATTATGTAATATAATAAATAAATAATAGATATAGATAATACAGAAATTTATCAGTGTGTGATAACGGCGTCCTTCAACATCTGCAATAAGATGCTGCAGATGTTCTATCAGACGGTTGTGGCGGGTGCCCTCTTCTACGCTGTGGTGTGCAGGGGAGGCAACATAAAGAACAGGGTTGCCTCACGCCTGGACAAACTGGTGAGGAAGGCAGGCTCTATTGTAGGCATGGAGCTGGACAGTCTGACATCCGTGGCAGAGCGACGGGCACTCAGCAGGCTCCTATCAATCATGGAGAATCCACTAAACAGTATTATCTCCAGACAGAGGAGCAGCTTCTCTGACAGATTGCTGTCACCATCCTGCTCCACTGACAGATTGAGGAGATCATTCCTCCCTCACACTATGCAACTCTTCAATTCCACCCGGGGGGGGGGTAAACAATAATATTATTGTTAAAAGTTATTTATATTAAAAGTTATTGTTTGTTTTTACCTACATTTTTATTACTCTTTAATTTAATACTGTTTTTGTATCAGTATGCTGCTGCTGGAATATGTGAATTTCCCCTTGGGATGAATAAAGTATCTATCTATCTATCTATCTGTCTGTCTGTCTTTATAGTTGTTTAGGATGTGTAAACAATGACAGGTCAGAATGTTTCAAAGAATGTCAAAGTGCAGTGTGCAAATTCCTTGAAGGTCAGTATGAGATTTTCAGTTCTTTTCTCTATGCACACTCGTCTTTACAGGAAAGTGGCTTGCATGTATCAAAGTTCTGTTTTTAGAGGTGGTTGAGGCAGTGTGGAAGATCCCAGGGGGCAGCATGGTGTTAATGAGTCTGACAGCTTGGGGGTAAAAATTATCCTGCAGCCCGGCAGATTTGGCTCTGATGTTGCAGTATCTTCTCTTGGATGGCAGAAGTGTGAAAAGTCCGTGTGAGGGGTGTAAGGGGGTCCTGCACAATGCTGTAGGCCTTGCGGACACTTTGTAAAATATGCCCTGTAGTAAAGGGAGAGGCACCCCAATAATGTTCTCTGCTGTCTTCACTATCCTTTGCAGGCGCTTGCAGTCAGGTATGTTGCAGTTGCCATACCAGACAGTGATGCAGCTGGTCAGATCAATGGTGCCTCTGTAGAACATGGTGAGGTTGGAAGAGAGAAGACTTGCTCGCTTCAGCCGACTCAGGAAGTGTAGTCTCTGCTGGGGTTTCTTGATTAGTGATGAGGTGTTGTGTCCACGTAAGTTCCTCAGTTATGTGCACACGAAGGAACTTGGTACTCCTAACAGTCTCCACATCTAAACTATTTATGCTGAGTAGGATGTGATTTTCTGAAGTCCACCATTATCTCTTTTGTCTTGTCAACATTGAGAGATAGATTGTAGTCTTCACACCATGCGGACAGCCGTTCCACCTCATCTCTGTATGCTGTTTCATCATCTCTGCTTATCAGTCCCAGCGCCATCGTATCATCCGCAAACTTGATGATGTGGTCGGTGTTGTGCGTGGCTGTGCAGTCAAGAGTCAGCAGGGTGAAGAACAGTGGACTAAGCACACAGCCCTGCGGCGCTCCAGTGCTCAGTGTGATGATGCTGACATTTTTACAAAAACATCATGAATTTGAGTGTAGCACTGAGTGGAATGTGGGGAAGAATCCAAGACGGGATGGCAGTCTAAATTAAGGCCTACTCCTGCATATACCCAAAGTCACTCATTATACTGGTCCAATATAGAGTTGCCAATTATTCTAACATGCCTGTCTTTAAAATAAGGGAGAAAACACACTTAGCCAATGTACTAGCCCAGGACTGTGGAGAGTTGAGGCAGCAAATTAAATCTTATTTGTCACATACAATTATACACACAGTATAATATGCAGTGAATTGCTTAGTTGCTAAACCCCAAAGCTGTTCATATGAATATCAATATGAACAGTGTAGTGTGCATTATATTAATATAATATAATAAATGAACAAGATTTAACAACAGGGCATCAAGTAAGTGGATGGACTGTGAATAGAAGCTTCTCCTTTGTCTCTTTGGGCTGCTCTTCAGGCAGTGATATCGTTCCCCTAATGGCAGCACAGAGAAGTTAGAGAGAGTGAGGTATTCAGGTGACATCACCACTCTCTGCTGAGCCATGTGCTCCTACTGCAGGCTGTGGTAATACTTCCTATACTTTCAATGATGGAAATATAGAAGTTCTTTAGTAATTGGGAGGGCAGCCTAAAGTCCCTGAGGCATCTAAGGTGGTAAAAATATAAAAAACATTAAAACTTGCCTTATTCACCAAGGTGCCAGTATTTGCCAATATGTAATGTGGGCACCAAGATATCTGAAATTATCCACCCTGTTTGTCAAAGTGCTTTAATACTGAGGAGGTAGTAGTGCATCTGCTGTTTGCTGCCATTGTTTACAGTCATCTCCTTTTTTTTTGCTGACTTTCAGGTAAGCCCACTCATTTTTATTAGATATCAGTCCTACCACTGTTGTGTCATCACTAACCTTGAGAATGATGTTACAATCTTGTATAGCCATGCAGTCCTATATGTACAGGAGTCAAGAGGACTCAGATCTCAAGACTAGGAGGGCCATGTGGAGCCTCTGTGTTAAGAGTGAGGGATGATAAATTGTAGCCACTCTTCCTTTCAAGAAGTTAAAAACACAGAATTACAGTGAATTGTTCAGATGCAGATCCATAAGATTGGACATGAGCTTAAAGGGGCCTATTGTGTGCTGAACTGTAATCTATAAATAGCAATCACAGATAATGATGTCTGTTGTTGTCCAGGTGGGCAAATACTTTATGTAGGACGAAGGTGAAAGCTACATTTATGAATCTAATGGAGCGATAATGTGAACTACAAAGGATCTAGGTCTTTGGATGGCTCAGACTACCTGTATATATAATTCTTGACTTGCTTCTTGAAACACTAAGTTGTTAGTGCAACCAGTTGGTTGTCATTCTTGCAGGCTGGAAGTGAATTCGTAGGTACAGGGACAATGGTGGACTCTTTAAAGCATGTTGGTCCGATAACCTGGGTTAAGGAGAAATTAAATATTACCATGGATGCTGTTCCAAGCTGATCATTACAGATGTTAAAAACACTTTCTGGAATGCAGTCCTGGTGTTCACTTTCCTGAAAGCTCTCCTTATGTCTTTTCCTGACAAAATAAACTCTGTTTCTTCACTGGGCAGAGCTCCTGATGTAGATGTGCTCAACTACTCATTGACATTAGTAGCATTCACTTTGAAGAACATGGAGAAATCATTAAGCTTGTCTGTTAAGAGAGGTGTTGGTGCTCGCCATGGGGCAGGAGGTCCTTTATAATCCATTATTGTCTGTAGACTGATGACTGTGCCACCGTGCTGAAAACATAAATATGTACACCGATAATGGTATGTGTGTATGTGTATATATATGTATGTATGCATGTATATATATATATGTGTGTATATATATATATATATGTGTATGTGTATATATATATATATATATGTATATGTATATATATATATATATATATATATATATATATATATATATATATATATATATATATATATGTATTAGGATATAGTGGGTTGGATAATGGATGGATGGATGGATATATGTATATGGGAAGGGCAAAAGTAAGTTTACATTTCTGAGTACATGAGCAATTTGAGCACTTTCGTGTTTGTACCTTATTGCAGTGTGCCATTGTGACATTCTTTTCAGTTAATAAAGTTAATAAAGCTATTGTACAGTAATAATAACAACCTGCATGTCTTGTTCATATGAACATCTGTAAACCTACTTTTGATCACCCTGTATATATATATATATATATATATATATATAAAGCTACATGTCCCTGATTCACTCACTGACTCACTGACTGACAAGAAATTATTGGCTATTTACAGGCTGCTTAAAGAAAAATTATCTTCAGTAATGAATCAGTCATATGGCCCTGAATCTCACAAAAATCCATCCTCACAGAAAAGTTAATTTAATCATGAAAAAAAAAATCACAGAAAACCATTATAATGTTTTACATTTAATATTTAGGTTTGAAGGGTCGATGTTACTGCCTGTCTGTGACAGTTTGCACAACATTGCAGATGGTAGCCTTTCTGACTGAAGGTCAATGCCATTGTAGTTCGAGCATTGCTGTGTATCTTTTTATCTTGATCTTACCTGTGTTTTGTATACAGAAATATGTGCAGGACAACAATTATCAACACAAGGTTTGGACGTTATACTGAACATCCAAAAATAATTATTTGTGTAAAATTGCCTGTTATCACATAAAAATATCGTCCCGCTTTGTTCACACTGTTCGGGCTTCACTCCTGCAGAGTTTATTATCAGTAATAACTGAAAAACAACCTGGCCATTGAGCGCATCACCATGGGCCGGTCAAAAATCTATCTATCTATCTATCTATCTATCTATCTATCTATCTATCTATCTATCTATCTATCTATCTATCTATCTATCTATCTATCTATCTATCTCTCAAGGGAAAAACTTGCAACTTGGCTAAAAATAAAAAGAACAGGTATAGTGTGACTGTATTAAAATTTGCACTTATTTTACAATACTTATTATCCTGCAGCATAAGAACATCTTTAGATTTCCTTTGAAATTTTTACTGCCATCTTCTATATGCCGCAGTTTAAAATGAATACTTTATCATTGTCGAGAAAGAAACCAGAAACGTTGTCATCTTTATCTAGCCTACATTGTCCTTCATTAGTTCACATTTCTGACTTGCTCTTGTGCATTTGTTTAGCTGGGAATTTAAAAGTATCAGAAGGTCATTTGCTATACTATAATTTTTTCTTTTCCTGTGTATATTATGCTATCATGATTAAAGTTTTCCTCATTTTACCCGAAAAATGAAATGGCTTGCAAGACTAAAGCATTAATTACCACTTATATATAGTATATATGTACGTACTAGGACAGCAAAACGCCTGTTTAGTAAATTAGGCATAATGGTACAATGGTAGGTCTATGTGCTTTGATCTGCATCAAACACGTAGTGCATTTAGGAACCTTTCTTCACTGGATATTCTAGCTGTTACATCCCTCTTTCTGAGTGCTTCTTGTTGTCTTTGTTTGTCGGACATTCCAGCCCTATGTAGATGCCGTATGGCTTTATTTCCTGGCATGGACACCGGATATTTTGTCATTTTATATATGGACAGATTGAAATCTATGTAATCAATGTAGACCTCAGATTTCTTAAAGTTTGCACCATGCAATGCAGATGTGTCTTTTATATGCCATTTGGTATGGGATTCACAAAAGCAGCATTAATGTTTGTAATGTGCCATCTATTAGAAAGACAGATGTAATGCATTTTATTACTTAAAATGTTTGTGATATGCCATCTTTGAGATTGACATAGACACAGCAGCCTGACAGACATACGGAAAGACACGCAGTCACTTCTCCTTTTATTAAGGTGGATATGGATACCTCCATAACTCATGAGTCTGAGTGTTAAAACTAAGTAATTGAAATTCATTTTAAATGAATAATGTTTCCTGTATATCTTTATGAAACATCTAACTTGATACCCTACATCCTTAAAAATAAAGCCTCTAAAATGGCCCTTTATTGAGTTGTGTGGTTTCTTGTAGAACAATTGCTTGATAAAGAAGCATTTCGTTCTTGGAAGAGTCCTTTGCATATGAAATTGGGTCTTTGGGCTTTGAAGAAGAACTTAATATGTGGAAAAATAAAAAATCTTTAATTTATAGTAGGCTACATAACTTGGTACTATCATGGATAAAACTTTTATCTCTCTTCAAGGAAGGCAATTCAGAGTCTAGATGAGGATGCAGAACAGTTCTTTATTTGCACACAGTTATGCACAAATGTCTTACTCCATGGAGTGCACCCCAAACTAAACAATTCATCTCCATTTATACTTTTTTTCTAATTGCCATCACCTTCTCTAATGCAACACATTATCTGACTCTTAATATGCCCAACTTTATTATCTCCTCCAATCAACTAAAGCCACCAGTAATTTCTGATTCTTGTCAATTCTCCCATTATTCTGAATGCCCCCTTATTAAGTTGGGAGAGTTGTATGGGCTTTCCCATCATTTTATTCCCACTTTCCGGGCGGGTGTTTGATACTCATTTACCTTATTCTAACCATGGAAAATGACGTTGGTGGCTTCTCTAAGATGAGGCAGAGACCTCATGCGCTTAAGCTTCAAGTTAACTCTTGAGTTACATTCAGTTCTTTTCTTTAAGTTTAATAATTCATTCTGTTTTAACTTCATATATACTTGTAAAAGATTGTAAAAGATTATTATATAATAACTAGTGGGTTCGCCCCCTGCTCGCTTTGTTTGCCAGGGGCCTGTGCTACGTGCCAGCCACCTTCGCGTCTCTGCCGCTCGTGTTGTGAAGAAGGGGACTGAACGCACCCCAAGGAGACATGGTTGCTTCTCTAAAACCCCCTCTTAAGTGGTGATACAATGGGAAACAAATACATTTTTTTTTTACCTCCTCTTTGCTCGATCAGCTGCTGGCTTGCTGCTGCTGCCACCAGGCTGTGTGATCTGCATCTCGTGCGGCGCTTCGAACATTTTAAAGCCTGTACAGCAGCTGCCCTACTCTTTGTCTTTTATTTCTGGCCCTGGGTGTGGTTAAATCTCTTGGCACAAAGTCTCGTCTCGCATCATGTGAGTTCTTGATTTTTTTTAAAAAAGGAATAAGAATATGAAAATCTAACAACATCGCATTAAAGTTTGATAAATTCTGAAAAGAATGATACCATATATATATATGTAGGTTTTAAAGTAAGCCCGATTTAAAGCGTGACATGAGAACGTCACAAAAAGCCGTTGCACTTTTAGGCATAGCAGAAATTTATATCATTTTTCCAATATCATTGTGGTGTAGCAGGGTGATGTTTGGCAAACTTCAGGTGTGCAGCAATTTTTTTGGAGAGCAGCAACTTCCTCCTTGGTTTCCTTCCATGAACACCATGCCAGTTAAATGTTCTCAAGAAGAGAGTAGTTAACTTTTTTCCAGTGATTCCTTTAATCTTTAACTGTTACTGTAGGGTTCTTTAATAAGCTAATTGAGCATTCTGGGTTGTGCCTTTCAAGTCATTTTGACTGGCACCCCATTTTAGGGAGCGTAGGCTCAGTAGTAAACCATCTCTATTTATATACAATTTAATTGTGAACTGGTAAATATTTAAACTCTTTGAACAGTTTAGACTTGCAGGTGCTTCTTGTGAAAAGCAAACTCTATATGTTTTTAAAGTCTTATCTATTGGTCAAAGTGTCTCCATCTCCATCTCTATCTATCTATCTATCTATCTATCTATCTATCTATCTATCTATCTATCTATCTATCTATCTATCTATCTATCTATCTATAATCCATGGTTGCACTGACATGTCTTTTTGTTGGATGTTCTCCTAATATTTCAGCTATCATTAATCCTAACCAAGCAGATGTTTACATGGATGCACCCTGACAATAAATAAAATAATAGAAATTTCAGACAAAAAGTGTCAAATGGATGACTGATGACCTTAAGCCCTTCCTCAAATTATGATTAATGAAAATATGTTATTACATTCCTTTGCATTTACTTTCCTTACCTTATGAACTTTGTATATTTTGATATGAACGATGGGCACCGTTCAAATTATTTTGATGAGTGCTCAAAGGTGCACACTTGCTTGGCTATGTATTACAAACAAGAGAAGTATATTTTTTAGTTTTGATTCTGGTGTTTTTACAATAACGTTACGTGTCAGGATGGGAGCATAAGTATTACAATTCATAATTTGGGGGTAATGGTATAAATTTCTATAATTTATAATTCGGGTGGGGTAAATTTCATAATTCATATTTTTGGGGTGGGACTAAATTTCATACATCAAATTTCATAATTCATCTTTTCCTAAATCATTTTTTACACATCATGTTTCATAAATTATAATTGGGGTGGGGTTTAAAGTCATCAATCACCAATTTGGCAATTTCTGTCTTATATTACTGCTACTCAAAATGATTTGACCTTTTTCATTTCAAAAAGACTGATTTATTACTAATAAGATAAGGACTTTATCCAACATAACTTACACTTCTTTTTGTATTTGTCCAGTGGGAACACAGGCAGGAGAATCGGCACGCTTATAGTCAGACAGTATTAGTAGTTGAATCTGAACCCACAACTTTAGAGTTTGAACTTTAACCTCTGCACCAGACATTTTTAAAGGAAAGGCTCTTGAATTTTCTTGAAGGAAAGGCCCTCATGTATGGAGGTGCCCATAATACACCCTAGGATCGGTTATGGCAGTTTATTTCCCTTGCTTTTTTTAGAAGCTTTAATTTTTTTGGCATTCATCTTTCCAGTGGCAAATATGATTATCATCCATATTTTTAAGAAAATAAAAACTGTTTCTGAACTAAATAAGTAATGACTTATTTTTTTCCTAATTAGGATGGGCACTTATTGAGCATGCCACACTTGGGATGTGCCCACTGAGCCCAGTAAATGGCGCTAGTGGCACTTCCAGAGCCTGAGCAACTCTGATCTATACAGATGCTAACAATATATTGTGGAAGTAAATAGTGTAAAGAAAGAGAAAGAAAGAAAGAAAGAAAGAAAGAAAGAAAGAAAGAAAGAAACCTTTTTACTATTACAAATGTTAAATGTGACACACTGGTGTTCCACCCAGGATTGATTCTTAATGATTAGTGTTTGAAGGTAGTAATGGGTTTGGCTCACTCCATCCTTTCAAAGGAATGTTCCACCCAAAAATGTTATTTAAATATTATTTAAAGAGAATGTTTTTGAATTTTGAATTGAACTTTGTTAATCGATGCTCAACAAATAATTACGAAAGTAAAGCCAGCAAAGAAAACCCCATCTCGCCCCAAAAAGAGAACAATACTTAATTCATGTATCAAATAAGAAAAATCAATTGGTTATCTTCATATTTATAAATTGCCTCATGAACACACCATTTTTTTTCTCAAAAGAGTTCACATTTGCAGTCATTCTGTAGTATTTACATTCCAAATACACCCTTTGCTTTTACAAGTCCATGAAATATTCTTATCATGTCACGTTGTTTATTTGAATTCACTTTCTCCTTTATGGATTTATAAATGGCCAGCCTAGCCAGTCCAATGAGATATTACCAATCTGGCATTTATTTTGATTATTCTTATTTCCATTAATGCCGTAAATAAATACACAATTATTAAAAGGCAAGTTACTATTTTACTATTACAAAAGGTGTTAAATGTGACACACTGGCGTTCCACCCAGGATTGATTGTTAATGATGAGTGTTTGAAGGTAGTGATAGTTTGGCTCACTCCATCCTTTCAGAGAAATGTTACAATCAAAAATGTTATTTAAATTCTGAATATTTTATATATATATATATATATATATATATATATATACACTAAAATATTGTTAAATAGTTATTTCCGGAATGATCAGTGCACATCATAAACACCAAAATAAACCCTCACCTACACTCTTAAAAATAAAGGTGCCAGTAAGGTTTGTTCAGAGCGATGCCATGGGGTAACCATTTTTGCTTCCAAAAAGACCCATCCACATGAGAGGCTCAGTAAGAACCTTAGTTTATTTGTTTGGCTCCATAACAGGCTCCATGCAGTAAACAGTCATGAATAGACAGTAACAGATTGGTGAAATACCAAGAGCTCATGATGCTAAAAGGCCCCTTGCTGCACACATACAGTAACACAGACTAGGTCCAGGTTTTCTTAATCTGTTAGTGTCCTGCTAGGTAACACACAATATGTGAAAGATTTCAGCTCTCTTCTAAATATTAGAAAGATTTTCAAAGCAGGAAGAACCAAATTCATATGCAAAGAACCCTTCCTAGAATGAAATGGTGCTTTGCCAAGAAATAGTTCTTCAAGGAATGGCTTAAAATGCCATTAAAGTGCCATTATTTTTAAGACTATGGGAGAGACTTTTTGAACTGAAGACAGGATTCTTGACCAACAATAGAGGTGAGATTTTTAATTTTTTTTCCATGGACATTTTTCAAACTGTTTGAAGTTATTTGGTGACTGTTGATGTCTGTTTTAATACCTTGTTTTCTCTCCATTCTGTATGAAAACATGAAAGTAAATGTTTTTTTTTCTCAGCCATCACTACAAACAAAAAAGATTAGATAACATAAAAAATGTAATGAGTTGCATTTCTTTGACCTGGAATACTCCACCCAATCTATGGTTACACAAAAGTATTCATTTTTCTATATGTCTTTTTGCTCCTTCTTTATTCAATATCTGAGCTATTGGTAATAGTATTAGTATCGTTGAGATGGATGCATCCAGACAATAAACAACATCATCTGGCCTTTTTACTTTCAAAAAATATATTATTAGGCTGAGCCCTTTATCTAAGGCGACTTACAACATATGACATACAATTGGTTATGTTTCTTTTGTGTTTTTTTTTTTTTCATTTGGAACACAGGCAGATGAAGCGACTTGCTCATTGGCAAGGAATGTCAGTTGCAGACTTTGAATCTGCAACCTCCAAAGACTTAACCACAATGCCACACATTTTTGAAGCAAAGGCTCTTGAATTCTTTTGTTAGGACATTTCTTCAATATTTGGGCTATCAGTAATTGCTAACCAAACAGAGGTTTACATGGATACACCCTGACAATAAACACAATGATTTGGCCTTTTATCTTTAAAAAAAAAAATTGATTTATTATTATTAAACTAAGACCAGGTGACTTACAACATATGCCATACAATTAGTTACATTTCTTTTGTTTTTGGTTTTCTCCTGAAGGCGGTGAAGTAACTTGCCCATGGTCACACACTGTCAGTAGAAGGCTTTGAATCCACAACCTTGGGGTCTGAAGTCCAAAGCCTTAACCACTGTGTCACACATTTGTAATGAAAAGGCTCTTGAAGTCTCTTAAAGTACATGCCCATGGTCTTTTATTGGAGATTTTCCCAATATTTGCGAAAAGTATTTTGATGCACCCTGACAATAAACATAATGATGTGGAATTTTACTTTCAGAATGATGGACTTGTGAAGCAAAAGCTCTTGTATTTTCATAAAGTGCATGCCCATTGCCATTTATTTGACATTTTTCCAATATTTAGGAAGTTTATCTGGATGCACCCTGACAATAAACATAATGATGTGAAATTTTACTTTCAAAATGATGGATTGGTGAAGCAAAGGCTCCTGAATTCTCTTAAAGGAAATGCCCACATATATGGAGGTACCCATAATACACTCTAGGATAAGCTATGGCAGTTTGTTTCCCTTGTGCTTAGGCATCTTTTTCCATATTTTAAAGAAAACCAATTTTGTGAACTAAATGAATAATGACTTATTTTTTTTTTTCATAATTAAAATGGGCATTCCTTGAACATGCCACACTTGTGATGTGCCCACTGAGCCAAGTACATCCGCTTTTGGCACTTCCAGAGCCTAGTGAAGAAGCTTCTCCAATTTTAAAAATAAAGCTCCTGCTATTTATCTGTTCATCTCTTAATTCAGTGGCGCTCCTTTTCATTATTTGAAGAGTATGAACAGTACGAACTTCATAAATCAGTTGTAAAATAACACCATTAAAGACCATCTCTAACAAGATCTGAGGTTGCTTTCTGCAAAGAGCAAGCGCGTTGTGCTGAGGACATCCACGCTAGACGATGATAATTAATTGGGCTTCACTAGCGCCGCTTCCAGGGCTTTAATGAGTAATAAACAGCGCCATATATATTTTTGTCTTTCAGTCCCTGTTGAAAAACGAGTCCCTCCCCACCAAGCAAGGGCTGCCTTCTGAACATCCAGCAGCAGCAAAAGCAGCAGCAGCAGCAGCGGCGGCGGCAGCTTCTTGCATTTCTCTGGTCGCATGTGACTTGCATTCTGAAAGCCTATGATCTCCGCAAATAAAGGGATTCCGTGCTGCCTCATGGAGCCCAAGCGTTATGCCGCTGCTGCTGCTGCTCCTCCTCAAACGTTAGGGCAAATACCTAAAGTCCGAGCTATACTGGAATGCCTCCCGATAAAGAAGTCCATCGAGGGTGAAGGATTTTCCGTTTAATTAGGTCTGATTGCGATCTAAAGGACTTCTGGATACACACCACGTTGTCCACTAGTCTCTATCTTCACTGCAAACTCTTGCGCACCCCCTGGTGCTTGCTAGTCTCCAAAACTTCTTTGTGTGTGTTGCCTGCTTTGCAGATTGTCTTCCTTGTCTCTCTGGTTGCTCATTATTCAGAGACAGACGGATCTCAGGTCATCTGCAGCTGCAGCAAAAGGAGAAGCAGGAAAGATGGCGATCATCCACTAGACCGGGCACACGCATGAGACACTCAGCAAGTTTGTGTCTTTTTGGACAAAGATCGCTCTTTTTTCCCGGACCGATCCGTAAGTAAAACATGACAGATCCATAACAAGTAGAAGGTTAGGACTATCGTGCGTTATCTTTTAAAAATATTACAAAGCAGCGTTGAGATCTTTCCGTTGGGTTTGCTTTTTTTCTGTTTGCTCCTCTCTTGGGTTTTTGTTGTTTAATCATATTTTTTGGGGGGTCTTTCTGCTTTTGTTAACTGATCCATAGAAGCTTTGAGAGACGTTGGGGTTGAAGTGAAATGAAAAGGAAAGCAAGAAGGGAAGAAAAAAAAATCTGATGATCGTTTCTTTTAATGAGCTGGGAGAAGGTGAAGGGCTTGCGGGGAGGGGGGTGGTGGTGGTAGTGTGTGTGTGTGTGGGGGGTGCTGTTTTCCTTTTTTTTTTATTAGTTTGGGACCAGAGGAGACTTGGATAAGAGGAGAAAAGAAGGGAGCTGGAGAAACGTGCAGAGTGAGTGAGTGAAAGAGAAAAAGAAAAACAAATAATGTGGCGCTGCTGACTCTTAGACACGGCAAAGCCAGCCAGATCGTGACCTCTTTTTTTTTTTTTTTAATATAAATATGATGATTATTTTTTGCCCACCACCACAACCACCCCTCTTTATTTATCCACGCGCTTGGGAGAGATCGGGGCAGCTCGGAAGTGGAGCTTCCATGGAGCTGCTGGGGCGCGATCCGATATCATGTGAGGCTTTTGTTTGTCTAGGTTGTCTTTGTGACGTTTTTGAACATTTATTTATTTTATTTTTTGGTAAGGGGAGGGGGGCGGCGGTGGTGGTGGTGGTGGTTCACCTAGGTTGGTCCAATGCACGGATTTAGTGGTAGCGAGGCTTGTGCGCGCGCGGTGGGGAGGAGAAGCCATTGCACGCTTTGCTTTGCTGTCCTCTTCTCTTCTCCTCTCCTTTCTCCTCTCCCAGCACCTCCATTAGCGCTCGGCTGTCTGGCTCCGCAAGTCCACTCGTTGGCTCGCTCGCTCTCCCTCCCACTCTCTCTCTCTCCATTTCAAGCTCTGTCCAGCTCTCATTGGCTTCTCTTCACACACTTCAATGATAAACGTTTTGCATTTGTTTCTTTTGTGACGACTGTTTTTCCTTTCTTTCCTTCTGGTGTATCTTGGAAGCTACAGTAGCGCTTTGGGAATGGTGGGGGGGAGCGTGTGGGTTAGAAGGAAGGAGGGGGTCTCCATGCCATTTTTTTCCTTTCCCCCTTTTTTGCTTTCCTACTGTCTGTTGTCTTCCATGGCTTTGGTGTTGTTTGTTTGTTTGCTTGCTCTTGGCTCCTTGGGAAGGCTGATCTTCTTTTGCATGTTTATTTATTTATACATTTCTTGCACTTGTTTCCGTCTACTTGTGGTTGGTGGCATACTAAGCTTTTTGCCAGGGCCTAAGCGTCAGACAGAATCAAGTCAGACAAGGACTCATGGATGTTCTTGTGGGCTTCACCATAAAATGGAGGAACAGCAGAAGCCAAGATTCCTCCTGAGCAGTGAGAGGCGAGAACTCCAGTCTGCATTTATTATATTAAAGGCCACCAAAAGGAGGCTGCAGAAGGATGCATGGGTGGATGGATGGATGGATTTGGGTTGCTTTTAACCTCAAGAGAAAATGGAGGGGCATGGTGTGGTGTGTGTGGGGGAATTAGTGAGATGTTGTGGGGGGGTTTGGCAGCACTGAGCAGACTTAAGCATGTGGGGTTTGGTGTCAGACAAGGAGGCAGGTGCACCCACATGGTAATTATGTGGTCAGATGGCACAAGTCTGATTTGTAGGTTGAAGGAGCATGGGGTCTGCGTGCAGAGGCTTAATTGCATGTTTACCACCAAAGGCGACACTGGCTTGTGGGCCTTCCATGATGATGTCAATGTCATACTAAGTATGACTAATTGTCCTCGGTGCTCATTCTAGTCTGCAGTTCTGCTAACGTCTTCATGCCTATTTATTTCTCTCTTTCTTTGTTTTTTTTTTACTTCATTTCCATTCACTTAGTGTCCCTCCAGCTCTGTTTAATTTTATGTTTCTGTGCAAAGCATCCTTATTTTAGCTCATGATTTGGCAAATAATAGCTGAGGTCTCTTCTCGGAATCTGTCTTTGGAATTAAGACTAGCCAATGTCGGCTGTGGAGGAGTTGCATGAAAGAACCTTCCTTGCACACATTCTATTCCTTTTTGTTTGAACTTGTTTTTTTTTTTTTCCTTACCGTTTGTGTTTCCATTTTCCTTCAGCTACCCACCACCCTATCCGTCTCAGTTTGAATTTTATGGATTTATGCAGGTGATTTCTTATTTACCTCATGACTTGCACAAATGATAGTGGCTCAGGTAGCTCCTCTTGATCTGCCCTAACAATTAAGACAAGCTGATTGCTCGACAGCTTCTGCTTTAATTTAGTTTCCTAAAATAAAATGTGCCGATGTATATTTTTAAAACATTTTAGTGCTTTTTGTTTAGTTAGACCTCCTCTTGCTGCAGTTTGGTTTTTGTTTAATGTTCTTCTTCATGACCATTACTAGACAGCCATGTTTGTCATGTCTGGAGAAATAAGAGCTAAGGTGGCCTCTCAAAATTGGTCATTGGAATGATAATAATGATGATGGGTCTGTAGTCTACTGAAATAATCATATATGGGAAAAAATTATTTTTGTGTGCTTAAATGTTCATTTCCTTATGGATATATAAAAACTATAATGAGAGTTTGCATCTTAATTTACATGTGGTAACATATGTACAGTTTTTTCATGTTGGAAAATGACTGACTATATATATATATATATATGCATCCATCTCCAGTATGGAATCTGAAGAAAATTAAAACTTTTACAAGTCTAAAATAATTGGTCCCAAACTACCTGTGCACTGTATAGTATAACCAATTTAATCCAGTTCATTGTTTGAAAGCAGAATTGGTCACAAGACATAAACCAAACTTGGGTGGAGTGTCCCTCTGCCTCTGGTTTCACCGGCACACACACTCCTATATATTGTGTGTGTATATGTGTACATGCTCATTTGATTTTTATTTTTTTTTCTGCTTACAAAATTGAGAATTGGAGGGGCCTAAGCCTATTTTGGCAAATATGAGCACAAACCACCAAACTGAGTGGACCACATGACGGTACCCATACACACACTCTCACACTCATGTGCCTGTATGATATATTTTTTTTTTGTATATACCCATTCATCTAACCATAACATTATTTGAGCTTTTGTAAAAAGCTAAATATCTCTCTGGGACAAAGATAGATATTTCAACAGTACTATCTATGTGCCTATGAATCTATAAATTAAAACTTCCTATCTACATGTAAATAAAGTTTATGGTCAGGGGCCCGAGCCAGGCAATCTCAGGCATAAGACAGTCTTCAATCTATTAGTGTCCACTCATTCATCAGTTTTCTTTGTCTGCTGTTTATGGTCACTTTGGCCTTAACTTATCTTCACAACATTGGGTGTAAGGGAGAATCAAGTTTTCCAATGGGAAGCCAGTTGATGTTTGAGTATAGTCTTATACATACACAATCACACTCCTGTAAAGTATAATTTGCCAGTTCTTTCTCTTTATCAATGTATAAAATTTAGGACCATGGATGCTCTAGTCTGTACCAGATGGCACAACCCAGGATGAGCCCATTGTAAGATACGCACACGCACTTGACAGTGAACCTAACAAAAAATGGAATGATAATTAAAATTCTTTGTAGAAACACATAGGTACATGTAGATATGGGGAGGACCAGGTCAGGACTGGAAACCAGGAGCTATGAGGCAGCAGCGCAATCTAGTCCTCTGCTCTGTCAACCATAATTCAGCATACAGATGTAATGCAATATAATTACAAACGTTTATAAGATCCATTTCCTAACTTGCTTTTCCAATGAACAAATATTCAGTTCCATTCATTTTCATAAGCTTAAGTGTTGACTATAAATGGACTCTTCTGTATGCTGTTTGGTGGCCTGGCACCTTGTCCAGCGCTGTTTCCTGTTGTGTGCCCAGTGCAGCCTGAAAGGGCTATGGCTTCCTGTGACCTTGAGCTGGATTGACTGAATTTGAGAATGTGTCTGTTTTTGTATATATAGTCTTTATGTAGACAACTGCGTCACAGAACACATTTACAAATAGAACAGTGAAAGTAAAATGCAAAATAATATGGCACAAACGCAAGACTATTCTGAACACTAATACCTTATGTAGTATTTACTAAGAAAGCAACCTAAATGAGCGAATCAACTTGACAGAATGTTTCTGGGCTTTATGGGCGAGTGGGCAGACGGGGTTGTGGGGGTTAATACCCACATGAACACAGAAAGAACATGTGATCTCCATATTGGAGGCATGGAGTCCGTACTGTACAATCTTGTTGCCCATCACTGGCTCAGTCCTGGGTGCTCCAATGCACATCTCTTCTAGAATTCGTGCCAAACTCTGGCACTGTGTCTGCATCTGCCATTTTATCCTATGTTTTCCAAGTACCAGAGAAGACTTTAGTTTTTTCCTTTCAGAGTGAGCAGTGTGATTGATTTATTCTAAATATATGTTTTATTTTATAATACAAATTGATTTTTTTCTTTTTAATCCACATTATGTAGCTCATACTGTAAAGATTGTTTTTTCCTTCCCATCATTCAAGACTGGATGCCTGTAAGGAGCTGAATGCCTTTTTGGAATAGACCATGTTAGCTCAGATCTGTTAAAAATTACATACATAAGACTGGTGAAATATTTAGCTCTTGCTGTTTTTTTGAAGTGTCACCTTACATCACCCGAGTGTTAGATAAAATGCAATCCTTTGTTAATCTGTCTCGAAATGTGTCGCAGATTGCACCTTCTCTATTTTGTTCCAACCTAAATCAAACAGAAGTTCATACGTGAACAAAAATGTGATTATCTTGAGTGGGAGAAGCAAATCTTGAATTTAAGATGTAATTTATTCTAAATGAGTCCTGTTCACTTCTGAAATGAACGCTGAATGGTTAGTTTTTAAACATTTAGAGAAAGTGTTTCTTGGAATCCAGCACAGAGTTTGTTTTTGTGTTTCTGCCTTCAATTGGGTTCTCACCCTTTAGAGATTCTAAAGGTTTTTCCTGTTTTGTGAACATGTGGTATGAGGGCAATCAACCTTTTGAAAAACTGAAGACCGTTCCTAATTTGTGATACTCCAGAGTAGTTTCTGCAAAATGTTCACTGTTTGGAAATTCAAAAGGCCTTTCCTACCTTATATTATACCCAAGAATAAAGATTCTCAGTCTTAAGTCATTTCTAAAAGCCATTTTCTGTTTCACAATCATAAATTCTAAGGGTGATTCCCAATTTTTTTATTGTCTACACCTGTGGTCCTCAACCTTTAGAAATCCTGAAGACCATTCTTGTTTCGTGATACTGTAGAGCAGAGGGGTCAGCAGTCTTGGTCCTGGACCACCATAGTGGCTGCAGGTTTTGCTCCAACCTGCTTATTTAGAATCCAATAATAACCAATGACAGCTCTTATTTAACTTTAGGGCTTGTTAGTGTTTTCATTCAGCCATGTCATGGCATACTTCTCGTGTTGATTTATTTTTTTTTTCCCTTTAAAAGGATATCATCCAGATGATTTGCATCCTGAAACAGATGAGTAATTCTTAGTCCTTCACTTTTTTCTATTTGGTTTCCTTCCAATTTTTTTTTTTTTTTTATTAAACCAGGTAGCATACATTTGTAAATAGCAGCAAGTTAAACAGAGAACTGCTGGTTCCTTTGTCATTTGCATCTTATTGTTTATAAGAACCACATAAAAGTGGGAAATGCATCAGCTTAAGACTAAAATCGGAAATTAAGGATGGATAATCGTAACAAGTGGGACCACTAAAATAAAACATAAAAACGTTACTTGAACAATAAGTGCTTAACCGAAAGAGTTACCTTCTCATTAAGAAATTTAAGTTGGAATGAAAAGCCTGCAGCCACTACGGTCCTTAAGACCATTTATTATCTGTTTCATGATGCTCTACAAAATGCATTCTCACAATTTTAAAAATTCTGGGGTGGTTCCTGTTTCCTTATCTTATCTAGTAGTGCTCCTCAACATTTACAAATTTCGTTTGCTATCTATTTTTTATAATCTTATAGAACAGAGGTCTTCAATGAAATTCTAAATGTCTTTCTTAGTTTATGGTACTCTACAATAGGTTTTGTTAGCCCTTAAAAAGACTAAAAGCAAGTCCCATTAATTTATCTGCAAAATTGGGGTCTCTACCTGTTTAAATATTCCAAAGTTGGTTCCTACTTTAAAATTGATGTTTCCAATCTTTGGAAATTCTGAAAGCCATCCATCCCTCTTTCAGAAAACAGTTTTACCTCATCTCTTGTTAGGTTACGGTACAAAAGAGGAAAAATACTTTCATCAGTTAAATGTTATTTAGCCATGACAAATACTGGAAGTGCTTTCATCAACTTCTTGTCACTGGGAAACTTTACAGGCCGAACTGTATATTAGGACTCCCTTATTAAAGTACATTTATTTTGAATAATCTAATAATTAATGATTGTAGAAAGAGGTTTTAGGTGTTTTGTTTCAATTTATTTTTATTAGGCATACTTTCACTTTAATTACTTAGTAATTATAATTATAGTATGGAAAAGGATGTGTGGCATAAATACAAAATATTATGTTGAAACATTAAGCAATATTGATAAGAATTGTTAAAGGAATGTTAGTGCTGTTGATCCAAGCAGTTACTTTAAAAATGTGTTCTTTAACAAGAGCTGAGGGGCAGAGGTGGAAACTGTTTAAGGATACATTTCACTCAAAATGTAGACTTTTTTTCTTTACAAACTGATCAGTTAACCCAGTAGTCTCAAACTCCAGTCCTGGAGGGCTGCAGTGGCTGCAGATTTTCATTCTAACCCTTTTCTTAATTGGTGACCAATGTTTGCTGCTAATTAACTCCTTTTCCATTCATTTTAATGGACTTGTTCCCCCGACTTTCTTCATCGTTCCTCTGAATTGTTTCATTTCTTTCCTTAAATGGCACCCAAACAGAAATGAAATATGAAGTGTGGGAGCCAACAGAAGACCAACTAAGTCAGGGCCTCAGATGCCAACCAGTTGCTTAATTAGGCACCGATTCTTGTTGTTAATTAAACCCATTCTTTAATTCAATGGCTTGTTGCTGCTGTCATTGTGCAATGGCACACATTTCTGATATTGTTGATTTTCTCATTTCTAAGAGCACCATTCGTATGTTTTGAGGAACTGCGCAGATCAGCATTCCTAAGAACTTCATCTTTCTTTATTTTCAGATATGGTGTGATGGACACAATCGCTGGTCCCATTTTGGCTCATTTTGTATCTCATTATTGTTTGGCAGCTAATTAAGGAAAAAGAAACAATGAATGAGTCTAAGTCTTCAAGAGCAAGTCAATTACAATTAATTCAAAAGAAGTTAATTAGAAGCAAAAACAGGTCACTAATTAAGAAAAGGGTTAGAATGAAAACCTGCAGCCACTGAGCCCTCCAGGACTGGAGTTTGAGACCACTGGGTTAACCTATGGAGTAAGTGACCAAGTATTGTGGTTGACTATAGGAACCTTCAAAACTTGACTTGATATTATTTTGGTAAAATTAGATACAGTAGAAAGTAGGGTGAAATTACATGTTTTATTGGCTAACTAAATAGATTACAAATGTAAGCTTTCGATGCAGCTAAAGGCCCCTTCATCAGGCAACTTTTCTGGGTGGAATGGCCTGTTTTCATGAAAATTGTTCTAATATGCTAAAATATGTATACAGCGTGTTTTAAGTAAATGTGTAAAAAAATTAAAAAAGAGAGTTTTAGAGTATTAAGAAATTTGACAGATAAAAATAGACCATACGGTCCTTCAAGTTCATTTGTTTAGCTAATAGGTAAGCTGTCCCACTATCTCCTCCAGATAGAACTTTATTTGTCCCCAGACAAAAATTTAGCTACTGTCCTCCTTGAAGGTTTGGTAAGGTTTCTGCTTCAAAGCTGTGACTCTGTAGTTTTGTTCCAGATTTCCACAACTCTTTGAGTAAAGAAGTATTTCCTGGCTTCAGTCATAAACACACTTCCTCTTAATTTCCATTGGTGTCCTTACCCATGTCATTCAGCATTTCGTTTGACAGAGTTTATCTGGATCTGCTTTATTGATGCCTTTGAGAATTTTGACGTAGTGAATTAGGTCCCCGCACAACCTCCTCTGATTGAGACTAAACAGGTTTTATTCTCTGAGCCCACACCGCATAAAAATGCATATGCAAAAATAAGGCAAAAAAACTTGAAATAGGATTTGTTTTGTGTTTATTTAGCAAAAAAAATCTACCAATGGGGTAGGAAAAATTTACTTGACAAGATTTCTTAAAGTAAGCTAAATATACAAATGTTTAGATAAGTCTGTAATACAATACACTAGAAAAACAAGATCTAATGTCATGATATAAATACTTTTCACTTGTTTAAATTTCATTCTTTGCACTGCATCAGTGTAGGACACATCCTTAAGTCCTGGGATAGCCCTGGTTGCATCCCAGTATTTAATCATTTTTTAATCTCTCGTTTATGAAATATAGGCAAAGTATTGTAAATGGTCCAAAAATTCGACCTCGAGATTTTGATGAATCTCAACGTTTTAGACCTCCCCGAGTCCGAAAATACCATTATTGGAATTATGTCTGTGTGTGTGCGTCTGTATGTAAATACGATAACTTGAGTATGCTTTCAAATTTGGCATACAAGTATTAGGTACAAAACGTAGATTTCTATCAACGTTTGAGCTACTTTTGCTAACCAGAAGTGGTAATTTTTTATTCCTGTAGTGGCAGAGTTCGATTTATTCAACTTTACTTTTATAATAATTGTTCCAATATATTATTAATTTGATTTGTTGCTGATGGTTCTTTAATGTACATAATATAAACATATAATTATTGTCTTGCGGTTTACTCAAATATCTATCCCCATATCCAAGTGTACAAGAAAGTCGAGGGGAGACCCTTCTTCTTTCGGCTGCTCCCGTTAGGGGTCGCCACAGTGGATCATCTTGTTCCATATCTCCCTGACCTCTCCATCTTGCTCTGTCACACCCATCACCTGCATGTCCTCTCTCACCACATCCATAAACCTTTGCTTAGGCCTTTCTCTTTTCCTCTTCCCTGGCAGCTCTATCATTAGCATCCTTCTCCTTCCTCTGCACATGTCCAAACCAACATGATCTCGCCTCTCTGACTTTGTCTCCCAACTGTCCAACCTGAGCTGAACCTCTAATATCTTAACTTCTAATTCTATCCATCCTCGTCACACCCAATGCATATTTTAGCATCTTTAACTCTGCCACCTCCAGCTCTGTCTCCTGCTTTCTGGTCAGTGACGTTGTCTCCAGCCCATATAGCATAGCTGGTCTCACTACCGTCCTGTAGAGCTTCCCTTTCACTCTTGCTGATATCCGTCTGTCACAAATCCCACTCACAATTTTTTTTTTTTTTTATTGCATAAAGATACAATAACACAAGATAAACAATATACAATTACACATTGCAAAAGAAGCCAAACCTACCTCGTGTCTCCCATCCAGCCTAAACCAAGGGGTAAAATATTCTGGGAAAATCCAGTCACCAAAGAAGGGAAATTTAAAGAAGCCTGACTTAGCCGCAACAGCAAAAAAAAAAAATAAAAAAACAAAGGCAAAGTTTTCCATCAAATAAGGACTTACAAAACTGAGCTGCAGCAGACCAGGATTCTAATGGTCACATCAAATAAAGCAATTAGATTGGTAATTGTCATGTTGAAGGATTTCCTCCGTTTTTCTTAGTTACCATACTTTACGTGAGTATTATTTTGGTTTGCTTTTTTTTTTTTTTAATCATTAGTCATTTTAATCAAGGTTAATCGTGTCATGTCGTGATATTAGTCGTGCCGACCCTTTTTGTGTCTAATTTAGATTTATAAGATAAAGTATGTGGAAGGAGAACTGAACTGTGAAGAAGTTCTCTTATTAGTAAAGCATAAGATGTCTTCACATCATTCAACTATGGGAATCCATGTTTTGGGTGATTTCCTTACTAGGATGTCCATATTCTCCCAGAAAGAATACTATGGGATAGCTGCTCTGGGAAAGAATGGGCTGATTGGGGAGCAGGATCTGGGGGTATCACAGTTTTATACAAACACATTTATGCTGCTGAAAAACAGGGCAACTCTAAAGAATAAAAAGAGACCCAGCCTTCAAAGCCACTTCTATAACAACAACAACATTTATTTCTATAGCACATTTTCATACAAACAGTAGCTCAAAGTGCTTTACATATTAAAGAATAGAAAAATGAAAGACACAATAAGAAAATAAAATAAATCAACATTAATTAACATCGAATAAGAGTAAGGTTCAATGGCCAGGGGGGACAGAAAAAACAAAAAAACTCCAGACGGCTGGAAAAAAATAAAATCTGTAGGGATTCCAGACCATGAGACCACCTGACCAGTCCCCTCTGGGCATTCTACCTAACATAAATGAAACAGTCCTCTTTGGATTTAGGGTTCTCACGGAAGGGCTTGATGATGATGATGGTCACGTAGACTTCTGCCTTTTAATCCATCCATCATTGTTGGAGCATCATGAAGCTTTGAGTAGGTGGAGGTGGTCGCAGGCCACCACCACAAAGAAACCAGAAAAAGAAACAGAAAAGAGAGTAGGGGTCAGTACGGATTTTAGAGCCACCATGAATAGTTATTATGATGAATTGAACATATAGAGTATCAGGATTAAGTTAAATTAAGTTAAATTGAAGTTATAGAAAGGCCATGTTAAAGTAAAGTGTTTTCAGCAGTGTTTTAAACTGCTCTACCGTATCAGCCTGACGAATTCCTATTGGCAGGCTATTCAAGATTTTAGGTGCATAGCAGCAGAAGGCCGTCCGCCCGCATCCCCACTTCTTTTAAGTTTTGTTCTTGGAATTCTAAGGAGACACTCATTTGAAGATCTGAGGTTACGATTTGGAATATAAGGTGTCAGACATTCCGATATATACGATGGGGCGAGATTATTTAAGGCTTTATAAACCATAAGTAGAATTTTAAAGTCAATAATATAATGTATAATAATATAATGAGGTACTTTCTACTTGTGTACTTCAAACTTGCTGCAGGTGTCTTGCTATGGTGTGATGCTATCACTTTGACACGACTTGGACATGCGGTAACTCCGTTGAATCGAAAAGCCCTGTCTAGCCATTCGGATCATATTTTATTTATGTTGCCGAATGATAAGCAAGCAGCTGTATGCCTGCACAAATAGTGTCTGCTCTAAGTCCTAGCCTTCCTGTCACTTTTACACTTTTTTGTGTCTTTATTGTCCCTAGTGTGTGCTTGGTGGGTGAGTGTGTGTGTGTGTTTGTCCTGCGGTGGGCTGGCGCCCTGCCCGGGGTTTTTTTCCTGCCTTGTGCCCTATGTTGGCTGGGATTGGCTCCAGCAGACCCCCGTGACCCTGTAGTTAGGATATAGCGGGTTGGATAATGGATGGATGTATTTTGTTATTTATATGCTGGGTAATATCTCTGTGACCTCTATGGAAAATAGAACATCTCCATCCACATGTTTGGCACTTCTGTTTGTTGATCTCAGGATCAAATATACAGAGTGGGCCATATTTATGTATGGAATTGAAAAGGCATTATTGTCAGGAAACTACCAATGTTATTATTGAGTAACATAATCGACCATGAACATTAAGAACCTTAAATATTTTTTCATCCCCTGTTCTCCATGCCGTGGTCCACCAATGCGCCATCCAGATCGATATACGCCTGAATACGAAGAGCAGAGTTGTCACTGGCAGCTTGGCACATCTTTACTGGTATCCTCTGAAATTCTCCTGTGATAGCTGCACGTAGCTCAGCCACATTGTGGATGTGATGTTGATACACCTTGTCTTTTAGGTAACCCCATGAGAAAAAGTCTGATGGGGTCAAATCGGGAGACCGAACTGGCCATTCCACAGGCCTGCAACGGCCGATCCGGCGTTGTTTCATTCAACCACTGTTGCACTGGTACTACTTATTGTGGTGGTGCCCCATCTTGCTGCCACCACAGTTAATCAGTGTCCGGTCTTCATTACTCCCATTCTTAGGCTACATAGTGATGCCATTTTCAATACTTTTTGTGCAGTAGTTTAAATGCTACAGCCTGTGAAACGTCGTATACGTAAATATGGGCCACCATGTATATCTTTATTCAGATTTTTTTTTCCAAAGTTCTTCATCAAACAAGCCCAGATTGTGACGTCACTTTGACAAATTAAGCACTTGACTAAAGCAAGCTGTCTCGGAACTAAGCTCCTTGATATCGCAGTTGCGCAGTTCCCACTTTTTAAGCTTCTCTTCTTAAATCCAGAACATCTGACTGGACTGCTATTGCCTGTTTTGAATAGAATTGATAGTAATTGGTGATGTTTGTGAGTGCAATTTTGACGCGTTAGTGCTCTTTCTACAAGAGATATGGAAGAAGATGATCCGCTGTGGCAACCCCTAACTGGAGCAGCCAAAAGAAGAAGAAAATCTTTTTCCACAATGACATGCATGAGTCATGTTTAAAATAGGAGGATTTTTTTAAAAAGTAAATCGGTACACCAGAATTGGCCAAGAAATAGGTGACTACTCCAGAAATACGGTGCATCTGGGTATCGTAGTTCCTTACAAAGCGGTGTGCATTATTTGTTCTAAGTATTTTAAGCATGTAGAGTACAAACCCGGTGAAACCTGAACAAACCCTTCCCTTTAGATTTCTAGAACTTTACATTGTTTTTCCAGCTCCTTCATAGGTGTGCATTTCTCTAAATTTGGTGCAATTTGCAGAATTAGTCAGAATAATTCATTATGGTACTTTTGGGGTCAGCAGTCTTGTTAGTAATTTTGTCAGTTTTATTACTTAGTCGTGTTTTTTTTTTTTTTCTTCTTCCACTTCTCAGGTTCCTGCCTTTGGTACAGAATGTTTGCTGTGTAAAAGTGCATTAAGAAATGTCTCCTGAACGCATCTCCCTGGGTTAACAGCCCAGCCTAGGTGCTAATGGTTAAGGAGCAACTTGCCATTCTGGTTAAAGGTGGGGGGGATGGGGAGGGGTGAAAACACCTCAGGGTAACTTGGAGAAGAAAGCACACAAAAGGCCTTTGGAATGCTGCATTCAAAACATCCAGCTGCTGTGACAATGACTCATGGGAAGGATAAGATACATGCAAAGGTTTTCCACGTTGCAAGTTGAGCTAGTAGCAAGGAAGAAAAAAAAATGTTAAAGCAAGAGCAACTTATGGACATGGACGCGTTCTAAAGAATTACTGTAGGATTTTATATAAGTATTTAATGAAGCCTCTTGAGATACTTTTAGTACCTTGACATCTTGTTCAGTGTACAGTATATCAAGCTGCCGGTTGCAGTGTTTAAAAATCATTAGGAGTGTTCACAATAATAAACACAGCGTTTTTTTAATCATTGCTTTGAAATTTATTGCAAGAGTTATGCTAAATATGGTATGTGTTAATGTCTGAATACTTGTTTGTTTGTGTTTCCAGGTACAAGTGTTTAGGTATATGAACATTGTAAGTAATGAACTGGTTAAGATTTTCATACCCGGCTGGGGGTTCCCCATTTATTTAGCAGTGCTGATAAGTTGGAAAATACAACTGACAGCCACTGAGGCTTAATCAGTCCTCAGACTGAAGAGCATCACTAATGGTGGTGTTAACTTCTCCAACTGAGACTGCACTCCCTGTGGTGTGTCCCCCTGGTTCTGTACCCTGTAATGGTGCTGCTATTGTCACCCTCTTGACAGTATGTCACTTTGTCTGACACCATTATCCAAGGTGACATACAAGATCAGAAAATCAGACTTTTTTTTTTTTTTTTTTTATATATAGTTGGGGGCTCAGGCTGGTTAAGTGACTTATCTAGGGTGACAATGAATAAGAGGTGGGATCTGAATTGGCAGAATTTGGATTTTCCAGTACACCACACTGTCTCTGCAATAGTGTTTGTGTTTCTATGATAAAAGAAAATGTAGAAATTCAGTCTTTAAATGTGGAGTTAGTTGACTGTTTGAACATTTCTCTCACCTTGTTTTCTAATTTTCCCACACCAGAAAGGGAACAATATTTTACCCATTTTTTTTGTATGCTTAAGAGTATTATAAAATGTATGCATTGTTGTTCTTTTATTCATAAATATGATAAATATGACATGATTGTGTGTGTATACATATAAAATAATGAAATACACCCTCTTTATTTATATATATATATATATATATATATATATATATATATATAAATATATATATATATATATATAAATAATTACATGACTGAGTGTGTGTATACACATACAATTCTATTATATAACACTTTATAAAATACACCGTCTTTGTATGAGACGACAGTGACTCGAACTATTAAAATTCTAGGTATTTAAGATTATGTGAATGTATTTAAGAAACTTGAGGACAGTCGCAAAATTACTTTGTACCTGTGCAGAATTAAAAATTTGTCCATCTCTACGTTTCATTTTTGAGGAGTCTGCCGTAACCAGAAAAGCCTTTAGCCATAGCGTTTTTTTCTCCAGTTACCTAACATATCAACAGATTTCATTTAAAGTTTAAGAAGTGAAAAATTCCCAGTTCAGTTCATCTTTGCTACCTTTCTATCCATTCTGTCTTGAACCCTCTTAATTCAATTCATCTGCTAGAAATTCAGGTCTGCGGTGAGCAGACATAAAGGTAAAGTGAACTAGGAGCTACTTATTGTTTATGACTTCATATGGGTCACAGTGATTTGTAATGACCCGGAGAGCTGAAAGATTGTGTGGTCACCAATAAAAAGTGTTTTTTCATTTAGTGCTATCGGGGGTGCACAACAAGCTGGCAAACTAGCTTTTCACCCTATTTTATGTTTGTATATGATTTGTATGACAAACATTAAATGCATTTTTTTAAACTTTTAATTATATTAATGACTTTAAAATTTATATTTTTCCTTACAACAGACAGAAATGTTACCCTCTGTAATGCACAGAGACAGCAATGGCAGTAATACCTTTTTTTGTGCCTCTGTGTATAAATATGGACCCGTACCATGAACCGTATACATATTAGTAATAATCTTGCGAAAGTTATCAGGCCTTGTGCTGAAACCCATCCAGGATTATACTTGAGCAGTCTTGTCAAAAATAGCGACCCCATATAAAAATGGGAATTGCTAAGGTTGAATTGCAGAGTGCACGGCCTACAGCCACTCTCTTGGATTTGCATAAATACATCGGTAGCACAAGCGAACTTGGGTACTTGGGGCGATGAGAGAAGTCGCAAAATCAACCGGAAAGTTCAAGCAGATTATAGAAAACAACCAGATCTAAATTCGTTAAGTAATTCTCTTGGGAAAAGCAGACAGACAGACAGAACACGCATGGACCACGAAATTTTTAAAACCGTTTCTTACCGAGCACCTATGGGCTAAGTGTAACCTACATTCCAAATTTCAAGTCCCAAGTTCTCATGGTTCGGGAGATTTCATGATGAGTGAGTCAGTGGCATTTGGCTTATATATAGATAGATAAATAATTCCTGTGGTACGCCCAAGCTGTCAGCTGCCCTCCTCTCTATGATGTTTGAATTCTAAAATGGGTTTGAAAATACAGTTGCTCAAGGGTCACCTTTCCTGCTTAGACATAGAGTTACCTGGGTAGACAGTGACCTTGAACTGGGTAAGCAGGTTAGATGTGTATGTATGTACCTATATATGTTATACTGGTTTATATGGTCACTTATACAGAGTACAGTGATACAGTGTATATATAAATTAGCTCTGGTGTATAAATGTAAAATCTCTCTACATACATTGTGTGCTGTATGTTTATATGCATTCTCTATTAATATACAATATACACATATGCGTGTGTGTGTGTGTGTGTATAACCAAAGGGATCAATAAATATAGATATGTATTATCTGTAATAGCAGATCCTGCCTTCCGTGGGGAAAAAAAGACTGATATTGGATGGCTGCACAGTACTTGTGGCAGCAAGAGCAAAAAAATACTGAGAAAATCGATAAATTATAGGCTTAAATGAGTCCTATGTATACATGAAACTTGTGTGCTTAAATACTTTTTGTATAATATATTCACATGCTTACATATTTCCTTACTAAATTAAATAACATGTGTAAGCAGAAAATACGTTCTTATAGTACAATATTGTGCATAAGCACTGTCTTCATTGGGAATTGGCTTTTTTGCTTTTCTGTCATTCATGCTTGGCCATGTTTGTGGAAAACTGGCGATGAGAAATTTAATTTTCTAATTTCTAAAGTTTGCTGAGTGATGGTGATGGAGGAATTGGCACACATCTCTGACCCGCCAAAATGTTGTGCGAATATGAATTCAGCAATACGGTTCTGAGCACACACCTTACAGTTTACCATCTTTACATGAGTTGTCCAAATTGGAGTCTGTGGTGTGATTATTAATATCCACATATTCACAGCATTCATTTCTGCATGTTGCGTAGCTTTATGCTATATGCTGCTTGAGAGTATATGCGTGAGATTCAAATTTGTGAAATATAAAGTGACATCTGTGATCAATTTATCAATATTATCTGAATCTCTTTATCTGTATCTATAGATATTTATAATTATAGATGCAGCGAGATAGTACGAGATATAATTTAATTGTAAAATCAGAGACCATCCTTTAGGCTGTAGTTATTTAGAAAAGCTTTTAAAACTGTAAAAAACGTCACAATGTTCCAGTGTGGTGCTGAGTTATCAAACGCCAGACTCGGGTCCCAATCCAGGTAGTTTGTTGTATGGTGGGTGTGGCCGCGTGCCATCAGATTATGCTCCCAACCTTTCAACACTTAGCAAGTTTTTCCTACGTTATGGTTGTGAGGAGTCTTGTACCAACTGCTTCTTGCTGTGTGCTCGTCCTGACTGTCACGTGACAAACTGTTATTTTGGATGCTTTGTCTTGTCGGATTAAGACGAATAAGGACGTGGTCTCCTATTGTAGGCTTTCAAATGCACAGGTAGAATGAGATAAAGATCCATACACACAATGCACATTTTAAATCGAATATTCCTTGTTTCTACCATAGATATTTAATTATATTGAACTTGTGTCCAAAGCCACTGGATGAGGGTTTGGCCCCCAAGTTACTTGCATTGATATTTAGTCATCATAGTCTTGCATCCAGTGGTGATGGAAAGGGGTCTAAGCATATGTGATGGCGAATTTGACTAAGGTTAATAAATGCATAAACTATTGAAACAGGAAGCAAAGTTTAAATGTGTTTTCAGAGATCCTCAATACAACTAAAACTGTGACCAGGAAATGCAGTATGAAATGTGAATTTGTTTGTGGAAAGATTCAGTATTGCTGTAGACTTCTATTCGTATGCAAAAACTGATATGTCAATTTCACGACACATTTATACGTTTACTAGATCTGTCTTCAAGAACGAATGACTGAGCTACACTTATCTAAAAGTAAGCTGATATACCTGAAAGCTGATAGCATGACTGTCACCCCCCCACCCTTCACCCTCCCCATATCCTCATAATTGAACAGACACAAGGCCCTCCAGACCGGTTTTGCTTTAATTCTTGTCTTTGGTCCTTCCATTCACCTTCAGTATCTGATGACCCATACTGCAGATCATTGTGAGCTTCCCCTATAAGGTGCTGGTGAGAGAGGCTCCCAGGAGATCAAGGGATAGGCTGAATAAAGTGCTTTTGTGGAGAGTAGCCTGGGGTCTGAAAGCCTGAAAGCGTCCCTCCCATAAATCTTGGAAAAAGTGCAGAGATTTCAGTGAACTGAGCGAGCAGGATGAAGCGAATGTGTCTGCGCTTGTGCTGGAGTGTCTCGCAAGATGAGAAAAGTGTTTTGGAGACCTGGCAGATGGAGTCATCGGAACATTTTTTTTGATAGATGATCAACGGCTTGCATACTGTATATGTTTACATATACATATATATTAACGTGTGTGGACCTTGATTATAAAATATTACACTCTGCTAGTAGATCAGTTTAGTTGCAACATATCCCATTGACCTGAAAGACCAAACTGAAGGCCATTTTCTGTTTACTTTTAGAGTAAAAAATAAATAAATAAATACAAGTCCTGCTGCTGTGTTCAAACTTGATTAGTTTTCCTTCGTTGAAGCCTGGTGTCCTTTGTTGCTTGGGCAGATCAGATGATGCCTTAAGCCATGTTTCAACCGTTCAGTATGGCTGTTTGTGGGCAGGGTGTGCTTACTGGCTCTTGGCCAGCAACTGAATAAAACCTCAGTGTGTAGATCTCGAAGGCCAGGTAGAACCCCATGGTGGGTTTGTTATGAGGGCTGAGTATTATTAGTTTGTTGGAAGCTGAAAAACAAAACCCCCACACTAATGCCATCCACCTTTTTCACTCTGTGTTGGATTCCTGCTAACCTTCAGATTCTGTCTGCCTGCCATCATGCTCAGATCATCTCTCCCTCCCTCTCTCTCTCTGTCTCTCTCTCTCTCTCTACAGCGTTACCTTTAAAAGGCCGATCCATTTAAATTGCATATAGCAGCTGGGCTTTGACACCCTTAAATGATTGCCAAGTCCTACAGAAGGGTAGTCATTCAACTGTGTTGGAGAAATCACCTCGTCAGTATGCAGACTTCATGGCAAGAGCCCTGTGCTAGCATGGGGGGAGGGAAGCTTTCAGATGTTAGATTAAAATGGTGCTCTGTCTGTAGACCTAGGCTAATCCCACGGCACATTTCAAAGCAACCTCAGCGAGCTGCACCGTCTGTCTTTGCATCTCCTTTTGCTGGAGGAGGGGAGTCAATGGAATGATTTGCTTGGAGTTCATCTCCTTTAAAGATAAATAGATCTGAAATTCATCTTCTTTTCTCCATCTCCTGTTTGAAAGATATATAATTTAGGATGATTCAGTGGTAGCGGCGACCTTGTTTATTTGTGGACTGGTAAAAAAATAAAATAACAGTTAAACCAGGAAGATCACATCTATTGTTCCAGGGATATTTATGCAGAATATCTATGGATCTGTTGTGGGGAAAGCATAGGTTTGGAAATATTGATGCATGTTTGTCCATATTGATTGGAATAACATATTGTGGCATAGTGGTTAGTGTTGCTGCTTTAATGAGCCAGAGACCTTGGTTTCATTCCTGGCCCGAGTACCCTCAGTTTGGAGTTTTCATTTTCCTGTTTACGCGCATGGGCTTTGTCCATGTACTCCAGTATCCTCCACATTCAGTGATAGCACTGTGAAGAAGATAGGGTGTGCGAGGGGATCCTGTGATGATTTATCCATAACACTCAGAGAGGCAAAGGAAAAAGTGGAAATGAGCAGGAGAAGAAATGTTAAATAAACTTCCTTCACCAGGAATCTGTCCTAACTCTGGTCTAATTAGTAAATCATAAGCCAAGAATCGTAGTCAGAAATAGAAGTCAAAACATGATGGATGTGATGCACTTTATTACACAACCCTCTCCTGCTACTGGGGCTCCTTCATACCACCAAATAAAGGTCTATTGATCTATCTATTGACACACATCGGTGAATGGGGGACATCTTCAGGGCTTGTATACTTCTTGCAAAACCACTCCGTGTCATGGGTCTCCACTGTCGTTCAGATGTATTGCTTTCAGAATGGAGGATCAAAGGCATGAGGACTAACAATGTCATAACCGCTCCCACCAACAATCCCACCTTTAACTCATGGGACCAGATATAAGAATGACACCACCGGATGGAGTCATTTAGTTTGGGACTTGCGTCTGAAGAAGACATTATACTGCAGCTATCTGCCTACCTACCAACACACACACACTAGCCGTCACAAACATGGATTCCCGGCTCCGGACGTCACGCTTCCCCCTCCCCTCGGCCTGCAGCCTCTGTCTCGGAATTGCACGAGTGTATCGCTCCTGCAAGCAAACTCTGATTCTTAGCGCAATGAGAGAGGACACAAAATCAACTGCAATAATCAAGAAAATTACAGAAAAAAAAAACTAATCTAAATCCGCTAAGTAGTAATACAGACAGATGTTGGGGAGATATATACTGTATATATATAAAGATATACTGTAACATGCTTTATATAGGTTAATATACAGTGGAGTCAGAACGCATTGTGATTATATATTGTGATCTGTAGCAAGAAGAGATCCTGGAGAGTTGGTGATCTGCTCTAAAGAGGAATGAAGGTCAGTAGGACCACCAAGACAGAATTCATATGTGTGAATTAGAGGGAGGTCAGTAGAATGGTGAGGATGCAGGGAGTGGAGCTGGCAAAGGTGGGTGAGTTTAAATAATTGGGATCAATGGGAAGTATGGAAGAGAAGTGAAGAAGAGAGTGCAGGCAGGGTGGAGTGGGTGGAGGAGTGTCAGGAGTGATTTGTGACAGATGGGTATCGGCAAGAGTGACAGGGAAGGTCTACAGAATGGTAGTGAGACCAGCTAGTTATATCTGTGGCACAGGAGACAGAACTGGAGGTGGCAGAGTTAAAGATGTTAAGATTTTCTTTGGGTGTGACGCGGATGGACAGGATTAGAAATGAGGACATTAGAGGGTCAGCTCAAGTTGGGAGACAAAGTCAGAGAGGCGAGATTGTGTTGGTTTGGACATGTGCAGAGAAGAGATGATGAGTATATTGAGAGAAGGGTGCTAAGGATAGAGCTGTCACAGAAGAGAAAAAGAGGAAGGCCTAAGATGAGGGTTATGGATGTGGTGAGAGAGGACATGCAGGTGATGGGTGTAACAGAACAAGATGAGGAGGACAGAAAGATATGGAAGAAGATGATCCGCCGTGGCAACCCCTAATGGGAGCAGCCGAAAGAAGAAGTAGAAGGATTCAGAAACTACACATTTAATTGTGTTGTAGATTTAATCTTAAATGGATACATTTTCAATTTTTACCTATGGATCTGTTGTATAGTTAAAAACCCATAATGACAAAGTGGAAAAAAAATGTTTTCAGAAAGGTTTCCAAGTGAATTAAAAATCAACAAATGCTGCATTCCTAGGCGGTTTCAGACTCTTTGCGGCGGCATTCCAAATTGTGCATAGGTGCCTCCTGATTGCTTCAATTCTCCTAGAGATGTGTCTAGAACTTGAGTGGAGTCCACTTGTGGCAAATGTACTTGATTGGACATCATTTAGAAAGTCATACGTGTACCTGTGTGTAGAAGGTCCCACATTTCACATTGCATTTCAGGATGACAAAACAAGCCATCAAGTCCAAGTAACTCCATGTAGATCTCCATGATCAAATTATGATGAGGCGAAGGACAAAGGTATGAAACCATTTTAATGCTTTGAGTGTTCCCAGGAGCACTGTTGTCTCGAAGATTTTGAAATTGAACTTTGGAACCACCAGGACCTAGAGTTGGCTGACTGTCCAAACTGAGCAATCAGGCAAGAAGGGGCTTTGTCGAGGAGGTGATAAAGAACCCTGTGATTACTCTAATAGAGCTTCAGAAGTCCTCTGCTGACATGCGAGAATCGGTTGGAAGGTTGACTGTCTCAACAGAAGTCCATGAATTTGGGTTTTATGGTAGAGTGGCAAGATGAAAGCCATTCTTAAGCAAAAGGCATTTCAAAGTCACTTAAAGCTTGAGGAAAAAATATCCTTGTCAGATGAGACAAAATGTGGACTCCATAGGCAGAACTTCTAACAGTATGTCTGGCGATGATCAGGCACTGCTCATCAATTACCTAATTCCATCCTGATCATGAAGTATGGTGGTGGCAACATCATGCTTTTGGGAGTGCAGGGACAAGTAGACTGCTCAGAACTGAGGGAAAGATGAGTGCAGCCAAATGCATAGAGGACCTTGAAGAAAACATGCTCCAGAGTGCACAGGACCTAAAAATAGGGAGAACATTCTACACGACAATGGCCCAAATCATACAGCCAAGACAATATTGAAGTTTGAGAGGCCCAGCCAAACCCCAGACCTAAACATCATAGAAGATGTGTGACTTGAAGATGGCAGTTTACAGACACTTCCCATCCATCCTACTGGAGACTTGAGAGGCTCTGCCTGGAAGAATGTGAGAAACTGCAAAAAAAAAATCCAGGCGAGCAAAGCTTGTAGAAACTGACCCAAGATGATTTGAAGCTGTAAATGCTAGCAAAGTAGCTTCTGAAAACCACAGAATGAAAGATCTGAATTCCGTCAGTTTTTGATTTTTAATAAATACGATGATCTTTCTGAAAACATGTTTTCATTTTGTCATTATGGATTACGAAATGTATGTTGATGAGCTGCGACCTGTGTTGGCTGGGATTGGCTCCAGCAGACCCCCTTGACCCTGTAGTTAGGATATAGCGAGTTGGATAATGGATGGTTGGATGGAGTTCTGAAAGTAGAGTAATGAATGGAGTGCATGCCTTTTGCCTTTTTGTGTCTCGGATTTGCGCAAATATATCGCTCCTACAAGCAAACTATGATTCTTAGCACAATGAGAGAAGTCGCAAAATCAACCGGAATGTTCAAGCAAATTATAGTAAAAAACCCGATCTAAATCCGTTAAGTACTGTAGTTCTGTCGTCCGCGAACTGGATATTGATGAGCCGAAATGGCCAATTTATTCATTTTCAAGATAATTCTACAACACAGTAAATTATGCAGAAAGTGAAGGGGTCTGAATCCACTGTATTTATTATTAAAGATATACAATAATATAAATTAAAATAGATGGAAGGTTGCAGTTTTTTTCACCATCAAGGTCTAGTTTGCCTGCATTTTGCTAGCCAATGATGTGATAACTTTGGATGTCTGTTGTTTGAAGCTGTCATTCAGGACGGTCGTTTTACTTCATCTAATCAAATTTAATGTTCGCATCAGACCAGCCTTTCAGGCCTTTCAAGCATTTTGCCGTAACTTTGTTCTAGTGGCTTCTCAAGTGTGAAATCTGAAAGACATCTTAAACCCTTTTAGTGCAATCTTATAGCCCTAGGGTTTTGTGGACTTTCTGTTGAAAACGACTTTTCAAGATTACAAGCTGTATTTTCTTGACTATTCCTTTTCCAAGCGGTAGCTTGTTGGATGCCATTACATATTAGCAGATAAATGTGCTGTGCCAGGTGTCTTGATTGACCAGTGGTTATTGCTGCTGACCTCATAGCTTCAGGCTGGCCAGGGTTGAATTCCATTGCGAGGAACACTCCGTGTGAAGTTAGCACTCCTATTAATCTCTGCAAGGATGTACTCTGGTTTTCCTCCCACATTCCAGAGATGTGAAAATTAGGTTATTTGGTGAAATTGAATTGTCCTGCAATGAATGAGCACTATGTGTGGGCATGAAAAAACATGGTAATGGACTCTCTCCGTTACATTGTTTGCTCTTTCCTTGTGTTTAGTGTTTCCAAAGTTGGCTTCATCTCACTGTAACCTTAAATTTAGATTCCATGGATTTAAGAGATGTATGGATAGCTCTTTAGGACGTACAAAAAGTCTACATACTTTCAGAATGTTCAGAGCCTGTTAATTCTTTTTCTGCACACCATTTCCAAGTGAAAAACAGTGAAATTAATTCAAAAAGAGCAATAAGTTGGTTAAAGAAATTGTCCAGTATTTTGTAGTAATGGTAAAAAAAAAATTTCTAATCTTGTGTTTCCGTGCAGAATGAAGAGAACACATTTTCTGATAGAATAAGCATCTAAGGTGTCCAGCGTTGGACAATAGCAAACAATATCTAAAACACCCTTAAATACTCTTCAGTTACTCATGTCATATAATCCGCATGTTAAGTCATCCTGTTCAAAATTTTTCCAAACACTATGTATTTTTACTATTATAGATTACTAGGGGGTTTCCCCCTGCTTGCTTGCCAACCCCCCTGGCCTGTGCTACGCACCAGCCACTTTGCGTCTCTGCCACTTGTGTTGTGAAGAGGGGGGCTGAACACGGAGAACAAGGAGACACAGTTGCCCCTCCGAAACCCCCTTTTAAACGGTGATGCAATGGGAAACAAATACCGTTTTTTTTGTTTACCTCCTCTTTGCTCGATTTTCTGCTGCTGCTACTGCTGTGTGATCTGCATCTCGTGCGGCGCTTTGAACATTTAAAAGCCTGTACAGCAGCTGTCCTACTCTTTGTCTTTTATTTCCAGCCCCAGGTGTGGTTAAATCTCTTGACACAAAGTCCCGTCTTGCAGGACACGAGTTCTTGATATTTTTTAGTTTATAATTTAAAAATGGAATAAGAATCTGAAAATCTAACAACATCACATTAAAGTTTGATAAATTCTGAATAGAATGATACCAAACATATATATGTAGGTTTTAAAATAAGCCCGATTTTAAAGCATGACAAAAACAACCAGTTATAACCTCCACCTCAATCCCAGAGAAAGGTGGAAGAAAACAAGCAGGTCTGAAGCTGACTTTAAAAAACCTCGATAGACGATGAAGACCTAATGTCGAAAGGCAAGTCATTCCAAAGCTGAGGAGCAACAACTGAGAAAGCTCCGTCTCCCTTCGACTTCAGACGAGATTTCTGAACTACATGGGGTTATCGTCCAGATGACCTCAATGCTCTTGGTGCCACATAAGGGTGGAGGAGGTCACAGATGTCTTTTGGTTTTTAAAGCCTTGCATGGTCTCGCTCCAAAATACAAGATTTTAAAATCAATGCCAAACCTCACCGGTAGCCAGTGGAGAGAGAGGCTAAAATCGGGGAGTTATGATCCTTTTTTCTAGACCCATTACAAATCTAGCTGCTGCGGCATTTTGAACCAGCTGTAGTCGCGACAGCAGATTTGGACAGACCCACATATAAGGAATTACAATCATCTAACCGAGATGGAATAAAAGGATGAATGACTGTTTCATTTCAAGTCCTTCTGTGAAAGAATGGATTTTAGCTTAGAAATTTACCTTGGTTGGTAAAAAACTGGACTTCACTACCATTGAGATTTCTTGTTCATTTTCATATTGCTAAATAAACCACTTCCAGAAAACGCTTTTGTAAATGAAAATCAAACACACCTCTCTCTATCTCTCTATTGATGTTCCTCTCTTTCATCGTATTTTACTTTTGCTGGACCCATCTGCTCGCCCTTTTGTGAAGTGGAGGTGTTTTCTTTTGGGGTATTATTGTGGCCTGTTGTTGGCAATGATTGACCAGAGAGGTTTATCAGACAGGAAGAAAGAGGTTTTTTTTTTTCTGGTTCAGTATATGGTACCTGATAACTTTGTAATTTTGGATTCTGTCTGTAGCTCTATTAAAGCTCTACTGCAGAGGTCTACAACACCGGTTCTGGAGGGCACAAATGTCTTTAGATTTTCATTCTAACCCTTTTCTTAATTAGTGGCACTGTTTTTGCTGCCAATTAACTTCTTTTGAATTAATTTTAATTGACTTCTTCTTTTTTAAGATTTGTTCCTCTGAATTTCATCGTTCCTCTGCATTGCATCATTTCTTTTCTTAAATGGCACCCAAACAGAAATGAAATGTGAAGTGAGTGAGCCAACAGAACCAGTTGCTTAATTAGGCGCTGATTCTTGTCATTAATTAAATCCTTTCTTTAATTCCATCGATTGCTGCTGCTCTCATTGTGCAATAGCAGACATTTCCAAAATGTTCTCTTTTCTAAGAGCACCGTTAAAATGTTTTGTGGACCTGAGCAGATCAGTATTCCTGAGACCTTCATCTTTCTTTATTTTCAGATATTGTGTAATGGTCACAGTTTGCTGGTACTGTTTTGGCTCATTTTGTATCTCATTATTGTTTGGCTGCTTAATAAGAAAAAATAAACAATTAAGGGGTCTGAGTCTTCAAGAGCAAGTCAAATACAATGAATTCAAAAGAAGTTAATTAGCAGCAAAACAGGTCACTAATTAAGAAGAGGGTTCGAATGAATACCTCCAGGACTGGAGTTGGGGACCCCAGCTCTACTGAATGTTCATTTTGTATATCTTTGCCTGTATGTCTCTGCTTATTTCATCCTCCTGTCTAGGATGGCTTATTGAGAAGTGCACATGTTCAAAGGTAAATTTGAACTCCCAAGCTGAACCAAATGTCTAGAAAACAAACTTCATAAGCGTGAGGAGTCCTTTTAGTCCATGTAGCTTGTGATGGGTACAATGTTGCATGTGAGCACACTTTGAGCCTACCTGCTGTTCTGCTGCTTCAAGCTTTTCCATGTTTTTAGTGTTTTATTTTGTTCAGTTTTCTAACTGGATACACACTGTAGAAGGGTATTTCCTATCGTAGAAAATAACATCTGAATGTTTCTGAAAAGTGCAATAATAACAATAAGATGTCACAGCAAAACCCAGCTAATTAGTTCATCGTGTGATTTGGACAGCAGTTTGTGTACCCAGAGCTAATTTACCAGTTTTGTTGGCAACCATTTCTCTAGCTTTTCATCAGCTCTTCAATCCTTGTGAAACAAATCAAAAACTACAAACCTTTCTTTTGAAGGTTGTGCATTACCACATGCAGGCACATTGAAAATGATTTGGCCAGCTTTGATTTTGCATTTGTAGTCTTTGACTTTGGGGTTTATGCTTTAACACGGCAATGTTTCTGACTGTAAAATGCAATTAGTCCCCAGTTCAGTTCTTGCTGGGGGTTCTTTCATTGTAGAAATTTCATCCTAGTTTTTTTTTGACTTTCCTCGTCTCGTCAGGTTAATTTTTGACTCTATAAACTGTCATCCTGGGACAGTGCGTGGAGTTGCATCGGCACGCAACGGTGAAGTCTTGACATTCTGTTCAGGAAATGTTCTTGTTATTTCCTAAGCAACCACTTTCAGATATGTAGCCTTTATCAAGAATTTATCAGTTAACTTACTGGGTCGATATCTTGTGAAATGTAGCTAGCAGTTTTCCAGGTGAAGACACCTAGTATATGATTTCAAGGAATTTGATGTTTCCACATGCATATGAATAAAGCCATAAAATTACAAGGTCAAGCAAAACATCATGAATGACTTGAGCAAAACCCAGTGATATTAATGCAGGTGAATCAATAAGAAGGTTTCGTGATGACCTTGTCAAGTCAGCAAGAGATTGAGTAACCAAACAAGCATAGAACTTTGTTGCTTTGGTGAATCTGGCTTTATGAGAACAATTTGGAATGACTCTAAAATTATTCCAAAATTACCATATTTTAGGAAGATTAGGATATTTGTGGTTAAAATCTACCACAAGGTCCCAAGTGGGTGTACTAGAAAGACACAAAAGGATCATTGTAGAAATTTTTGACAAGCCTTGAAGACCTGTTCAATCTAATGTTTTTCTCCAACTGAGGAATGTCTTGTTTGTGGGATATCCACCGCTGGACAGGTTATGCTTCCAAATGTAAAGCATGCCAAACCCACAAGGTTTCTGAGATAGTAGAACTGGGGATGGCTTGGATTTGATGTCTGAAAGCTCTTTTTATGGCTAAGAATGGGTTTATAATATAATAAACTAGCCATCCCTCATGGCTTAGTAGTCAAAGAGGACAGTGAGGAGGACCTGATGGGCTCCCTACTCCTGACGTCACTCTTCCTTCTCCTCTCCCCTCAGCCTGCAGCCTCTGTCTTGGATTAGCATGAATATATCGCTCCTGCAAGTGAACTCTGATTCTTAGCGCGATGAGAGAAGTTGCAAAATTAATCCAGAATGTTCAAGCAAATTATAGAAAAAATCCCGATCTAAATCCATTAAGTAGTTGTCTTATTTGCTCACTAAGCGGATGCAAGGTACTCCCCGAGGCTGGTGCGTGAGTAAGGAGGGTCTTGGCCCGCTGCACGTCTCTTGGATTTGCACAAATAAATCTGTACCACAAGCGAACTGTGATACTTAGTGCAATGAGAGAAGTCGCAAAATCAACCGGAATGTTCAAGCAAATTATAGAAAAAAAAGTTCTAAATCCGTTAAGTAGTTCTCTCGTTTGCTAGCTTAGCAGAGGTAAGGAACACCCTTAGGTTGGCACGTGAGTGAGGAGGGAACCACAACCAGCCTGCTGCATGTCCCTCGGATTTGCACAAATAAATCAGTACCGCAAGCGAACTATGATACTTAGTGCAATGAAAGAAGTCATAAAATCAACCAGAATGTTCAAGCAAATTATAGAAAAAACTATCTAAATCTGTTCAGTAGTTCTCTCGTGAAAAGCGGACCGACACAGACCGACAGATGTTGGATTATATATATCCACACACACATATACATATATGTATATGTTATATAGATTTAAATTGCATAAATGAGTTCTGAAAATAGAGTAATGAATGGAGAGCATGCTGTCAGATAACTTGGGGTTTTATGGTCCGTACTTTGGCCAAAGTTGAAAAACATGCACAACAAAATAACAGACTGAAGAAAATACTCGTCAAAATTGAATGGTCCAGTTTATCTTGGATTGAGATCCAGATTAGTTGGAGATTTGAGAAAAGAGAACTTCAGCGGCCTCAATAATCGTAGCTTGCCTTGACCTTGGAGGTGCACAGAACTTGAAAATACGCCTTATGGGAATAACAGGGAGTTCTTATGGCCTGTTCGCTCTCTGCTTCCAGACAGTGTACAGCAGCCAGTAAGAAGGCTAATAGGATTTTAAGATATACAGTGCAAACTTTGGAGTACCAGCCAAGGGCAGATATACTTAAGGCCTCACAAGTGTATTAGTGTATAGAGCTTATCCGGAGCTACTGTGTGTAGTTTTGGTACCCATAATTAAAAAAAGATGAAATTACATATAGGCAATAGAAAGTCAAGAGTAGAATATCTAGGCTGTTTCTAGAACTGCTGGGTAAGAGCAATGAGGATACACTGAAGGAGATGGATATTCTCAGTTTAAGCAAATTGAGATTAAGAGGTGACATTAATTGAAGTGCTTCTAATTATGAAGCAAATTATTGGTGGATCCCTGCTGTTATTTTAAAATGAGATCCTCAGCAAGAACCCAGGGACATAGATGGAAATTGGTTAAGGGTAAATTCACACAGAGAATAATAGAAACCTGGAATAGCTTAATAGGTTGTGTTGTAGACCACAAAGACTTTTGGGATTGGGACCTTCAGTGGGACTTGCCATTGTTTTGGTCCTGTCTTCAGTGGAAAAGCTCAGTCTGGTAAGAATGCATTTTCTTTTTCTGCAGTGTTCCGATTTTCCCGGAAGTATTTAACATTTTATCAAAAAACGCTTGCATTTTGCATGTTTTGAACATGCAGTAGTATGATGTGATGACTTGACAACACGTGGATTGTGGGACACGAGTTACGTGAATTTTGGAAGTTGTCTAAGCGTTGGTCACCATAGACTCGCATTCCCTCAGAAGTGTTGTTATCTTTATTCACCAAGAAAACATGAGATTAAATTTTTTTCTTGGCCATCTCTACAGACCATATGGAGTAAGCAACATATAAAAATATTTTTGGGTGGAGAATTCCTTTAACGATAAAAATTACATAAGTACCACTTCTCTCCACCCCATTAATGGCAATTTAATTAAACTAATGGAGCACAGTTTTAGGAACAGAATCATGTGAAGTCACTTCCTCTCATCTTTTATATCATAGAGACTTGACAATGAAGATGGTTTAGCGTGACTTTACCAAGTTGGAGTGATTTCTCAAGCTGCTTGTGGGAGGCTTTTTAAGGACATCAGACTATTTATAACTGAAAATCTGGCGTCACTGGTGCTTTTAGTGGCAGGGTGTTGTGATCAATACAAAGTACTGTGCTCGATATGACCCAGAGCTTCTAACGAGAAAGTGTTTGTGCGTGTTTGTCTCTAAACTACAGATATAGTGGCACTTGATCATGTATTCATTTCGCCCTGAGATTTTTATTTTATTTTTTTTGATAGGTTTCGACAAGAACATTTATTACACATGTCGCCATACTGTTCCACAACAAGCTGCCCTCTTTATCTTTCTTGAGAGGTCACTTTGGATTCTTGTCGTTCTTGCTCAGAGCTTTATCCATTCTTTTTTTTTTTTTCTTTCCCAAACCAGTCCTCAGGGCAGCAGAGCAGGGCCCTCTCTTCATCTGGAATTTCCCAACGTTTTTGTAACAGGAAGCTGTTTGAAATGATCATCCAAAGCTGCCATGCCGAGGATGAGAACATGCTCTTTAAAGAAACAGTTCCTGCCAGATGAATGCCTTCTATTAATGGCTTCTGAATGGCTGTCTTTTTCCCTATAGACACTTATCTTCAGCTGGAGCTGGTTTGAGAGAAGCTTTAACATTGGGATTTTTTTTTTTTTTTTGCACCACTGATGGAATAAGCAGCACAGAAGCTAAGGGGTGGAGCAGAGAGGCCTGGGTGTATAATATTCGACAGTTGAATGGACTATCCTGTCCAGATGTTCTTTTGAGTATGAAGATAATAATAGCGTTATTCATGTAATTTGGTGATAAAACGGCAGCAGGACGGCTTACAAAAAAAAAAAAAATAAATCTCGTCATCTGAGAATTGGTCTCTGTTTAGTTCATCTGTTGAAAAATGACATTGGTTCCATCTAATACTTCTGTGACAACTGGTGAGAGCCCCATGCAGAGCTGAACCCGAGCCTGTAGAGCAGTTAAAAGTAAGCCTCCTAGGCACTTTTCCAGATCCTTTCCATGTTCGACATAGATACAGGAGCTATCTTCTTTCATGCCGCTCTTTCCAGTGCTTAAAATACCTTTGGTTGGCTTTCACAGGTCAGCGACCAAGAGCCTTTTGGTTAGTGACATAGTCTCTGTTCATTGTTCCTCTCCTCTTTTGACACTGAAGAATTATTTATCCGCTGGGCTTTTGGCCCAGTGATGGGAATTTCAATAGCAGCTACTCTTTAAAATGCATCTTCTGGTTGGTTGAGCTGGATTCTTTTAAGCTGGGTGCTTATGGTCATTTGATATCCACCCTAGCCAAGTGACTCCCCCTCCCCCACCACTTCACTCCAGAAGCAAATTTACACTCGCACAGTGGGAAGCTTAAAAATGAATGAGTGCATCCAAAATGTTGCTAATAAGGATCAAACTACTCTATGATTATTTCAGCCCGGGTCCTAATTTTTTTTTTTTTTGAAGTATAGTTGGTAGCTATTTAACCATTGTATGTGACCACTATGTTCAAAGGTAAAGCGTATGTGAGAAACAGCAAATTGGCCTTCCGCATGCGAGCTGTGATAAGGATACAGACATCGGCTAAGTCCGCCTGGCCTACTTAAAGATGCTCACAATGAAAGCTACGTGTTGGGCTGTAGCAAGCCAGCCGGATTACAAAGAAGCTTTGCAATTTGGTTGGAGGTTTTCTGTCCATCCAATTGTTCCTTTTCGTTACGGATGCTAGGTTGCTCGTTTCCCTTTTGATCTCCTTTATTCTCATTTCTGCTTGAAGGTTTCTTTTTTTTTTTAAATGCTCAAAAGCTGCTCGTATTCTTGCTTCTGCTAGAGTTGCACAAAGGTATTTGATGTGCAATCAAATATCCGCTGGTTGGAGGGGGAAGCTAGTCTTGTTTTTCATGGCAATGACATCTGTAAAATATTTGAAGGCTCACAAGGAAATAGAAAAATTGGCGTATGCCAGATGCTGGGTAGTCAACCGAAATCCTGCTCTCTGGGCAATTATCTTCAAACCAGTAATGGCACACTGCATGATAACATGCAGTGAATACACTTGACTTGAGCATTCCTAGTTTTCATCTTCTTTCTCTGTACGTTTACCATTCGTTTGCTCAGAGGTTGATGCGCTTGCTGCTTCCTGAGCAGCTCTTCTTTTTTCCACCCTAGCAGCCAGCTTCTTCTCTTCTTTCGTCGGCATCTTCTTGCGTTAAAACTGATTAAGTCAGTGTTTGTGTTGCAATTACTTAGTACGCTTTTCTTAATTTTTCACTAAAGCTGGCACTTAAGTCTTCAATCTGCCTCAAGAATTATTTAAGATATGAAGAGGTAGGGGAAGTGACGGCGAAGATGGTAGGGATGAGAACGGCGCCCGTATGCATGTGCCGCATGGCCTCCCTGTTTATTCTTAAATAAAACACAGGGTTTTCACAAAGTCTCTTTACAATTTCAAGATTTTATTTAAAAACAAATGAATATTACAAAATTAGGAGTAGATATTGAAGTTTTTTTGCCTCATTTAATAACACCTCTGTATGGGCACCATTAGTTGTATGAAGCCCATCAGGACGGTGCTCGATTTCTTGCCATGTTCTCTGTAGTATAGCGTCATTAATGGTGGCAGCGGCTTCAGTGATTTTTTGCTTCAGGTCTTTAATATTCTGTATCTTTGTTCGATACACGGTATCTTTAACATAACCCCACAGAAAGAAGTACAGGGGAGTGACATCTGGTGAACAAGATTGTGCCTTTTCTTGAGAAGTAGCCATTTTTAGGGGTTTATTCAACAGTCTCTCTTTCATCAACAGGGTACCTGAAATACGCAAATGTAATGTGATTACAAACTTTAACGACCGAGTACATAGGACAAATTTGATTAACATATCTCATTGATTGCCTTTTTAGTAATTTTTTAAAATTGTGACACTTTGTGGACACCCTGTAAAATACAAATAAAAAGAGGAATAACCTTGGAGGCCAATTATCACCCCGAAAGCGGATAGTAGACGTCACGTAGTATATGTGTACCAAATTTCCGGTCAATAGGTCAAACAGTATGCGAGCTACAGGTGATTTAAAATCCCGAACAGACAAACGAAGAGCCATGGTAACGTATTATATATAAAGATTGCCATTGCTGTAATCATGGACATTATTAAGTGTGTCAGGTGATTAGTCAGGTATTGAGTTGAATTGAGCTGAAATGACATCTGACGACTGACTGATATTATCTGGGGGAAGAAGAGTAAGGTCCAACAGGGTAGCCAAGTAGTTTATTGGGTTTCTAAGCAAACAAGGTGGGCAACGTGAAGCAAAACAAGCTCTTGTAGCACTTTATTCTGTTAGTTTATATATTTAAGTTCTTCTTGATCAGGGGCTTCCAAGTCAGTCCTATAGATAAAGCTGCATTGGCTGCCAGTTTTTAATCAACAATCAGCCTGACATTCCTGACAACTTAAATTTATTTTTATACAGAGAAAATAGATAAAATGATGAAACACCATGTCTCTCCTGCATGATCTCGTACCCGATTTTATACGCTCCCCTCATTCTCTGTTAAAGGATATGTTCGATATTCAACATGTCATAGTTATTATTTCACAATTATGGTATATATTAATTTGCCTCAAAAATTTGTGTTCTAAAGTAATTTTTTTTATAAATAAATTCAGTGAATCATTTAAAAACATAACTACCTCGTTTCATACATTTTTAATAAATATGAAAATGAAAGCCTTTAAAAGCTATATTCTACCCAGAAATGAAGTTTTCTTTATATGTTAATTACTCCACATAGTTTGTAATGTTCGTTGGGAGTCTCATATTTTCATGCAGAATGGGAAACAAAAAAAGATTATAATACAAGCCAATGGGGGCGAGGATCTCATATTACTTGTGTAACTTAATCCGCATGTTAGATATCCAGTCGTATGCTCAAAAAGTGCTAAACACATCCATTTTTTTTTTTTTTTACTAAACTATTAAGTAGATACCTCTGAGTTTGTCGACTGGTATATTTGCCCACTCAAGAGGAGTGTTGGGCGAGCGGTGGCTCTGAGGCTAGGGATTTGCAATGGTAATCGTAAGGTTGCCGGTTCAAATCCCGTAAATGCCAAAAGTGACTCTACTCTTTTGGGCCCTTGAGTAAGGCCCTTAACCTGCAATTGTTCCGTCCTGGGTGTATGACGTTAATCTACAGTACATCCAGCCCTGCATGTAGGACCTCCAACCTGGTGGTTGGTGGCAGAATTGGCACTCCAACCACCATAAAAAACCTCATACTATTCCACTCCATCTGAACTAGTGTGGTGCTGAGGGGTCACCCATTGCCTGGTTGCACTCAGGTCCTAATCTGGGATTCTAAATTGGTTTGTCATGTGGTGGGTGCGTCAATGGGCTGTATCAGCACATGCTTCTTACCCCTCTCTACTCAAGAAACCTCTTGAGCGAGAGCATAGCTGGTGGTCTTGGGCAGAAGTACATTTTAGAATTTTGTTCAATTTTAGAGTTAAGGGGCAGTTGGCCTGGTATGAATTACTGCTAACAATGCCAAGGACTTTGCTAACAATACATTCAATGCACATTATTATTATTATTTGAATTTGTTAAAAGATTAAACCCTACAGAGAAATCGGCTGTTGCCCCTAATGAACTGTTTTTTTGTTCAGTGATGACCTCAACACAGCACTGTTTATGAGGCTTCAGAAAGTTTATATTATCTGTGGCCTCCTAATGGTTAGATCAGTGTGTAAACGTAAGGGATTAAGAATATAAGAAAAGCAAACCGCATTGAGTCATTAAAAGCAGAACTCGTAAATATAATTTATTTTAACGTAATGCTTGGTGACAATCATAAAGTGAGGAAGGCTTATTCAATTACTCTTAGTGCCTTCATAAAAAAAATTACTCAATACAACTTTTTTATTTTCTTCCTCAGAATTTGAACAGTTTTTTGTTTTAATCGGCTCAGTGATATGCATAGCTATAATTGTTTCCCCTCCATAATCCACTTTATTCCCGTTGTTCCATTTTTCTAATCATCATTGACAGAACAGAACTCTTCACTCTTAAGAACTGCTGCTGACTCAGTGATTTACATCAGGATGAGAGGAGCATTTCAAACTTTAAAGCACTGATGTAAACAAATGTGATGCGACCATCATTGATGCTCGGTTGGTTTAGCTTTGTAAACCACATGACGCATCTCCTGTGCGCTCAGTCTGTTTAGATTAGGCAGCCACTAGAAGTCCAGGGTAACCTTGTTATCTCCATTATCTTTACTTTGAATTCAAACTGAATATCCCTTGTAGAAAGTTTTAACTAGTTGGGAAAGCAATTAGGAAGTATTTTTGCTTTGAAAATGTCTTGATCCTTTCCCTACAGCATGACTTGGATAAGCAGATGAAGATGAAGTCTTGATCTGAAGAAGCAAATTCTTTACCAGTAGTTATAAAGCATGCAAAATCCAATAGATATATGGAAATAACTCTTGTAGCATAATTTAGGATTGAAGGGAAAACCACTTAATGTAAGGTAAAGAAGACAGACGTTTTGAGCTCCGGTAGGTCTCCTCAATAATGACAGCAATGTGTTGCATGTTGATTAGCACATGCAGGTAAGGATTCGTCGTACTCTGTACACATGACAATAATTGCCCTATAAGAAACATTTGCTATTCATTTAAAATGCAGCTTCTGATCTGACGTTGGTAAATGTTCAAAGGTTCACTTGAAGTATACACACCAAAGCTGTTCTTGTGTGATTGCTAGTGATGATATTTAGGTTCGTTGGTATGATTTGAATCATTTGATCCAGTACAGTAAATTTGTTTAAAGAACTGATTTGTGATTTACTTTTTGGGAATTTCCAGCTGACATACACTGTATGCACTCACTATATCTCTAAAATACAAAAGCATATTTCTGATGGTTTAATGGACATTTTCTGGGTTCCTCCAGGTTTGAATATTGGAGCAGAATTATATATGGCTGGATATCCTTACTGATACATCTTGACTTAAGCAGGTTGTATAGTCTCTGCTTCTCAGTACACTTACTCAGAACTTGCTGTGCCTTCAGATCGAAAGATTTCTAGTTGAGTGCAAAGTCATTTATGCACAGCTCTTAGCACCTTGACATCACTGATTTCCTCTTTCATTACTTTGTGTCAGTGAGAGCAGTGGTCCTGGGTTCTTTCTATGATGTTGAAGGCCATCCCAAGTGGTCTGCGACCATCATGATTGACTTAACCATTTTTGAAGTTTACCTTTATCCACTTGTAAAACATTCTCCCTTTACTGAGCATATAAACGTGTATGAATTTCATCTCCACTTAACACCTTCTACCCACAAAAATTATACAACATTTCCTTATTCTTCTTTGGTGTGAAATGATAGCAACATGGCCATTTTTACAACATTGTAATGACTCACACACTTGACAGTAAGGCATACAGCTGCAGACTAAGAGCTAGAATGTTGTAAATGCTCCACAAGTTAATGAAAAAGTACAGAAGCCCTATGAAGAATCCTTGTGTGTATAATACGTATGCATGTATTTGTGTTAATGTACAGTATGTGTATAAACAGTAATGTATATGCAAGACAAAACAAACATCAAAAATTGAAGAAATAGAGAGAACAAAAGTTGGGCAAGTTTAACCCAAGGTATCAAGCTTATGTAGGACACAAGGCAGGACTTGGTCTCCTCTTCTCTCTGGTCCATGAGTGAACAACCTCTTCTGGTAGTTGTTAGGCTTATGAATTATAGGTTTATGGAGGACTGCCAGGGAAACAAAGGAAGGAATCTCAGTCAGTGTCCGAGTGTTCTTTAGAACTGCAGAGGAAAGGGCGAAGGTATTAACAACTGTGCCCCGTCTTGGCGTGCATTG